>NC_036445.1:27832952-28167952 GCF_002775205.1 Xiphophorus maculatus
TAACTCCACCTTCAGGAAGTCATCACAACATCACTCCTTTATTAACCCTTTAACATTTTTATCAGTGTTGTACTGAGAAGTAGCTCCTACAATGAGCTCAGCAGATGTGCAGTTCCATCAGATGTTTGCTACTTGCTGCTGCCTAGTCTGAAGGAGCTGAGTGGGTGAGTCACGGAGGAGAGGGTTGATCTGTGAGGCAGAAACTTGGAAGCTTGGAAACTAGCTGCGAGGAGGACCTGTGTCCTCGGAGGCGGCGCTAGGCCCTGCTAGTTGTTTTGCACAGCTCAATTGTCACGAGAGATTAAAAAAATTTCTCAAACATGAATGAAAGAATCAAGGCAACACTCCAAGTATGGTTTTGACAATATTATGACATAAGGTGAAGCTCAACAAAGTAGATTTTACATAATACTGCCCCTTTAAAGAGAGTGAAAATATTTCCGGATAACTGTATATTTGCACCTGAGGTAACGGTTGTTCATATTAGAGAGTACTGTATTTCTTCCTTTCCCTATCGCTGTGTACCTGAGACCCAGAGAAGATCATCAGCCACACACCCGGCATGGCAGGACAGTGAGCGGTCGAAGGGCTGGACGAACATCCATTTGTTCCTCTTTGGACAGTAGCGTTCCACCGAGGGTAGCACCTGCCTCAGCTCGTTCCTGCCGCCCACGGCATACAGGTACTGACCCAGAGCTCCCAGGACAAAGTGTTCCCTGCACGCCTTCATCGGGGCAATCTCAATCCACCGGTTGCCCCTGGGGTCGTACCTACACGCAGTCCTCACGGCACATGTCCTGCCCGTGGCGTGCTCCACCTCGCCACCCACCACGAACAGGAAGTCCCCCATCACGGCGATGCAGTGATGGCTGCGCCCGGTGGGCATGGGCGCCAGCTCGCTCCAGTTGGACCCCCCTCCCATCCGCACGTTCTCCTGCGCCGACGGGTGGAAGTAGCGCAGCTCCCTGACTCTGCTCACCTCCCGCTTTCTGCCCCCTGCTATGTAAAGGGTGAGCGACTGGAATCGAGGCCTGGTGCTGGACGACTGGCGGAGGGGCTGAGCGAAGGTGGCGTGGTGGTAGTCCAGGGCTTCGTCCACCAGGGCGGCAGCAGTGGGGCAGGACTGAACCAGGGGGTGGCTGTTGGCGAGGTGGTGCAGGGCGGGGATGTCCATCAGGCCGTAGCGGACGTGCTGCAGGAGATCCTCGGCGTACTGGTAGCGGTAGTCGTGTTCCAGCCAGAGAACGAGCAACTGGAACAGAGAGGGAGAAGAACTGGATCAGAATTCATGCCAAGAAGATGCTGGACCTGGAAACGTTGGCAGCCTCAGGGAAATCGCAGAATTAAGGTAAAGGGCTGCATTTAAATTAAAGTTTCAAACCAGGGTTATAATAGTTTTAGATTTTTCATTACAGTTTTATTTCATTGACTTTTTGTCTAGCTTTAATTAGTTTTTAGAGTCTGTTTGAAAGTTTTCATTAGTTCCTAGTTAAATTTTGCTTAGTTTCCGTTTAGTTTTTATAAGTTGTCGTAGATTTAGTTTTTTTCATACTTCGACCTTTTTGAATTCTGCAACTAAACATTAACCAAAGTATTGGATTGTGATGCTGTATACATCATTCGTTGTTTGGCTAATGAATACTCAACAGAATATCCCTCCACCCCCCACTCGGTCTACAACTTTGTGGAGGAGCTAGTTGCCGGTAAGGTGGTTCGCCAAGGGCGCCAAAAAGGCTAGGACCTTGAAAAGGCTTCTTGTATGCACTTTTAATTAAAACATGTTCAATCTGGTCCAGTTGTAAGGAAAAATGTACTTATTCATTGCTTATTTTAAGATTTCAAGCAATAGCTTTCTGGACTTCCCTGTTTTCTTCATTAAAAAGGAAAGAGAAGGAAAGACGAGCGGTTACTGAAGGAGGACAGAATTATGAAAAGGAAGTAAAGGAAACCAAGCAAGAAGCAAGGGAAAAAGAAATGTCTCAAGGGCTGTTAATCAGATCCTTTTTTTTTTTTTTTGCTTTGTTTTCTTCAAGAAGCTGATGGACTGCGGCGAGCCGGCGCTGCAGCCATAGCTGCCAACACACAAGCATTTATTAATCAGCAGCATTCAATATACAGACTGTAAATATCCACGGGCGGCCCGGCTTTGTTTAACGCAGGTGAACTGGGAAGCAGGCGGGAAGGGCTTTAATTGAACCTGCCGAGTGGTGGAAGGTTCTTTAGCTGTGAGTGTGGGCCGAGCCGACTGGAGATTACTGATACCATTATTAGCAAAACAAAGTGGGCCTTAGCACCACCCGTGCGGAACCTGGGAACTTATTAGAGCGGAAAAAAAGGCAGCGATGTTTTATTTTGGAGGGGTGAGAGGGGGAGAAACGGGTACGGGAAATAAAAATGACCACGGATAAATCTGGAAAAGACCCAATAATTACACATCTGGAGTTCTGACACGAGATCTGATGTCTGATGATTAAACAGAAACGCCTCAATTTACTTTAAAGGTGCGAATATGCGACAGTAAGGGCCTCTGTCTGTCGTTTTGTGGCATCTCTGTCACTCTCCTGCATCTCTCTTCCTTCTTTTCCCCGGTTGTCACCCTCCCCGCCCCTACCCCCAACACACGCACACTCACTCCGCCTCTCTCCTCCTCATCTCCGTGAAGTGACAGTGTGCGAGCGTGAGCGCACCGCAGCAGCTGACTGTGAAGGTCACGCTGCATCACACAACTTCCTCAGGGCACAGAATAAATCAACTCCCTCCTTCGTCTCTCTGCACAGAAAGAGAAAGTGCAAAAGAGAGACAGAAAGAGTGGGCGTGTGTGTGTGTAGGGTGTGAAAGATGAGGAGGGGGACGCTACTGAAACAGAGCAAAGGATGGCAAAATAAGAGAGACAGAGGGGGAAAAATACAAAAGGTGGAGAAAATGCGATTTCCACGGCGTAAGAGAAAACTCTGAGTGACGATGATTGACGGCTGAGGTGTTACCGGTCCGGTACTGGACCCTTCCAACCTCACCGTCTCGGGCACCCACTCTTTCGGACGGCGCTTGCAGTTCTCCTCCCGTCTGATGCCCAAATTAACCTTCTGAGCGAAGTGAAGGAGGCCCAAAGCAGCCTAATCAGAGGCTGATTATGGCAGCGGCGGCTGGCTAAAGGGTCAGGGTAATTGTGCCATCAGAGGCCTGATTGTTTTCAATCAGACGGGCGGCCGAGTGACAGCTGGGGGATTGGGGGCCCTGATGGAGCCGCGGTGGGCCTAATCAGAGAAGAGAGGGAGAGAAAGAACGAAGGTGGGGCAGGAGGAGGTGGTGTGGGGGCTGATTGGTGCAAATGAACAGTCAAAATGGCAAGTCCCCATCCTGCACCGCCATCTTACTCCACAATCCAGTTCATCACGCACACACGCGTGTTTATGCGGACTGACAGTCTGCCTGCACCTATGCACGCAAATTCAGACACGCCGCTCACTACGGCATGCCCTCATCAATATCAATGCTTCAGCAGAGAAAGGCAGGGTTCAGCCAAGTCTCTCTGATTATTTTTAATCCTCTGCCTTCCTGCCTTGCAAAAGTATTCTGTGACTTTTCTGCATTTTTCCTCACATTGCAGCCAGAAGCTTCAATGTATTTTATGCAAAATGTTATCCAACTAAAAATCAGAAAAGAGTGACATGCTTTAGAATTTAACCCTCGTTAGTCTTACACCCCTGCATAAAATTTAGTGTTTTCACAGCTGATAGTCCGGTAGACTCACGGAGAAACAAAACTGCAACATTTGTTACATATTCGCTTTTGTACTGCACTGAGTCACGTGAACCAAGCTCTTTGAAAAACCTGTTTTCGCCCTCGCCTGTGGTGGCGCTGCACTAAGAACCACTGAAGGGAGAGACACGCTGAATGCAACTTTCTTCTTCGCGAAACGTAAACAAAAATGTAGTGGTGTCAGGTTTTAGCGGTTATAGGATTTCTCTTTTGTCTTTCCCCCAGCAGGAGCCATTTCTCCTGGTATGTTTTTGATTAGGGAACATTAGGGAATACTGCCTCCTTAAGGCAGTATTATGGTTGAAAAAGCCACTTGCGGCTCCACTGCCGCAGGTTGCAGACCCTTGGGGTGGACCAACACAAGGTACCAAAATAGTAGCAGGTCATGGTCTTCTAACAGCTGATGAAGACAACACGATGCTACCACCACCAGTTTTCACATTGGGAACGTGCAATATTAGCTTTCTGCCAAACACAGCGTTTTGAATGGAAACCAAAGTTTTAGTTTCGGTCTCGTCTGTTCTGAGCACTTTCTTCCACATGTTTGCTCTGTCCTCCACTTGGAATATGACAAACCTTAAACTGGATTTTATATGCATTTCTTCCAACAACAGATTTCTGACAAAGAAACATATTTAATGCACAAGAAATAGTTGTCAGGTTGACAGATTTTAATTACCTGAGCTGTGAATCTGCAGATCCTTTTAGTAGTCCTTCTGTATGTTTTCATGCGACATCTTCATAGATCATCTACAGCAGAAGGTCACCAAGGCTGCAAGGCTTTTAGAAGTCATTTCATGACTTGTATTATAGCTCCAAACAAACTTGCGTCACAAAATTATTATTTTTTCCACTGTAAATGTCAGATTGTTCACAATGTTCTAAAATATGAAAATTGAAATAAATATAAACTTAACTACCTCAGCAATCAAAAAAGCATTCCGTTTGTTTCGTTGTAACTCCAAACAAAAGATGTTTTCTAGTTTGAATTGAAAAAGTTTGTGGCCGCTGTTCTGGAACCCAACCCCTGACCTGTCTGCTGTGTTACTGGGATGTTTGGGTTGCTGTTTCTCTTTATTTGTTTCTGACAAACCTCAGATGCCTTCATGGAACACTTGGATTAAAGCTTAAATTGAATTACACATGTGGACTCTATTTACCAACAAGATGACCTCTAGTGGTAATTAAGATGCGCTCACACCAGCCCTGTTTAATACGCTTTAATTGAACTCTAGTTCGTTTGTCTAGAACATCCGGATCATTTGGGGAGGCATGAATGAGCAATCAAACTCTGATGCGGACCAAAAAAAGCAAACTCTGGTCTAGGGCTGAAACGATTCATCGAGTAACTCGAGTAACTCGATTACAAAAAATCCTCGAGGAAATTTATCTGCCTCGAAGCTTCGCTAAATTTATTGTATTGTAATAAGCAATGCTGTTAAATACGCAGCACACTGGTCTAGCCGGAGGGTTTTTGTGTTGCACAACGCTACCACTTCCGTTAGCGCCTGGAGCACATGTGCTAAGTTTGTAGCTATGGAGGGAACCGGAGAATGCTCAGAAGGAGAACCCCGAAAGCGACAAAAAATGTCAAAAGTTTGGGAACATTTTAGGCTAAACAGAAAGGACAACACAGCGCAATGCATCCACTGCAAAGCAGAATTGGCGTACCACAACAGCACGACATCAATGTTGCAGCATCTGAAGAGAAAACACCCGCTACATGCATCCAACTCATACACGGTTGCCAACAGGTAACGTTTATGTTCTCTTTGCTAACTACGTTGTGTGATAATCTGCCATGTTATAGATGTAAATTGAGGCACATTATTTTGCTAACGTTACATCTAAACATAGCGGTTACTTAACCGGGTGTAGTGTAAATTGTATGTGAGGGTGGAACTGAGAGAAATTATGCAGGACTTAATGTAAGTTTGTTAATAAAAATACGCAGCAACAGATTACAGGCATAAGCCGAAAAGCATTTATTTATTGGTGTCTTTCCATCCTGAAAAGTTACAGTCTTTTCTTCTCGCTACTGTTATGTATGAATTAGAAATTTTTGATTAATATTTTTGTAGTAATTCTATATTTGTTTATACCTAAGCAATCAAGAATAAATAATAGCATCGTTTTAATAAAAATAGCAACATTTTTGCATTTTATCATGACTAGTTAAGGCTGCAGAACTCTGTACAAACTCAAACCTTTACATTTTGAGTAAGTTTATTTTTTTCCTAACATATAGATTACATTCTGTTTTCCAATACATAAAAAAACATTTCACTGCATTTAGATTTTTCTGTGATGGTTAAAAATAATGCTTTTAATTAAAGCATCCTCAGAATTGCGTTATTATCAATAAAATGTTAGAGTTAAATGAGTTGTTTACTTAGTTCTTTTACGTGTATGTGTATTACTCACTGAAGATAAATACATAAACTAAAAGCTGGAGTATAGACATTTTTATAAGCATATTTGTGAGCCTGCCACTTTATTATTTGAATATAATTTAATATCTTAGTATAACTTTTCTTCAGGTTAAAGCAAACTACTGTTACAAGTAAACTTTCTAAACTACAAACATTTAACTGTTAGGGATGCTCAGAAAGGAGATATTGGACTGATCTGGACTAACTGGTGTTATTGCAGATTTGCCAATAGTTTATTTTATAATTTTTTTTATCCGATTACTCGATTAATCGTAAGAATAATCGATAGATTACTCGATTACTAAAATATTCGTTTACAACAGCCCTACTCTGGTCCACCTAAAAATCTAGACCTCGATCTGGTTGACGTAAACTCTTGCACAGTTCAAATGTATATGTGAACCCCAAACAGACCAGGTACTGCTTCAAAAGCAAGAAGAGGACTATTGCGCGGGGCATTCTGGGTAAATACAACCAAAACAAGTGCGTGAGACTTGCACTACCTGGAGTGATGATTTGATTCTTTCATGCATGTTTGAGAAATCCTTTCATCTCCACATCAACCATTCAGCTGTAAAAAAAACCCTGGGTGGACCTATTTATCCTTTTTTATGTATATCCTTATTTTAAAGCCTGAAAATACAAATACATTATTTAAAAATGACAAGAATTTTCCTGAAGAAGAGATTTGGCTAAGAAGTTATCCTATATTTACAAAAGTCACGTGGCTCTATACAGGTTTTATTTGGCTGTCCTGAGAGCAAAATGGCTCTGTAGGTCGTAAAGGTCGCATACCCCTTGGAATTCATAAAATCTTTCAGGACACTGCTGTATTTGTGATATATAATTCAGGCAGTAACGTGAGTGTGAAACGGCTGTCTACCCTTACTCAGACACTACCTTCCATATCTCCTCCTCGCTCAGGGAGGTGAGGCGGTCACTTTTCAGCACCTCCCTGAGGAGGCGGTAGGGCAGCTGCAGGGCCTCATCCTGTCGGTTCTGCCTCAGCTCAGACAGATGCTCCACCAGGAAGCCCACCACGGCCTCCTCCAGGGCGGGTAGATGGAAGAGGTCGGCCACGCGGTACAGCTCCAGGTAGTTCACGCCGTTCAGCTCCTGCAGGAGGATCAGGGAGAGGCTAAAGGATGCATGGCTTAAAAATACTGTACGCATTGTGTTCATTGTAATGGCACGACAACATTTCAGATGAAGGCAGCTGGGGGGGGGGGAGTGGGTAAGAGAAAATGAGGCAACACTGCCACCTTCTGGGTGTAAATGAAAATCCATTTACATCAAACATGGGTCTGTTTTCAAACACACAGTGTGACGTGGATAGCTTTTATGATAGATTGTGAAAAGCTTTATTTAAAAAACGATTTAAACATTCGTAGAAGCTTTGTTTTACTGCAAAGTAAACAAAACATACATACAAACTGACCATGGCGCGGTATTCTGAAGGTTGCAAAGTATATGCAAAGTGAAGACTGTCCATTTTACAGAAGTCTCCAGAAAATTCATGTTCATGAGTTTTGCATCTAAAACTCATTTTAAAAAAATTCTGTATACATCATAATATTTAGACTTGTCAGTTGTTTAAAGTCCTAAATAAATTCATATTTTAAATTTGCAAGAATTGTACATGTGGTATTTATTAACCATGAAGTAACACTTTTATTAATAAACGCAACAACAAATTTGAAGTTTTGAGAGCTGGGTATATTCTGTGAGAAGCGAAGCGCTCTTGGGAGCCTCCTGCTGGCCAAAAGAGGAACGCTTTGTTTCTGATTTGGAACAGCAGTGATTATTCTCCAGGAAAACAACTTCGTCAACAAATCTTTTTGGATTGATCCAACCAGGAAAGTAGATCAAATTAGAGTATGTAATTAAAATTAGAGTTAACCTATCGTAGGACAGGCCATCTGCCCTGTTCCTTTACTTAACATGCACTTCACATCATAGGTGACTGTGGAAATATACTTTCTTTCCTCAGTTAGTCGTTTTCCTGTTTCATTTGTTAATCTGCCAACATCATCATCTTGCCAAGGTTTAATTGCTTAATCTCAATTACATCCAACCATCCACAGACTGAGAAAGGTTTTTCTGAACCCATTGAAACTTTTATTTTTCTCCATTTAGGTGTTAATTGCTGGTTTAGGTTTGGCTGAACTGGACATTTTAATATAATAAATGCAAATTACCGTCTATTCTACCAATTCAGCCTTAGTTTGACTTGAAAAAAGATGAATCGGTGATTAGAGCAATGTCACAAGACACTGAGGCGATACAAAAAGATGTCACATCTCAGATTTTTTTATTTTAATTAACCAATTTGTTTACTTTTAGTATAAACCAATACTATTAAAAACTACTGAACATAATTTGAGAGTGGCTGTAGCACCTGCAGAAGATCTTTATGTTAGCAAAAACTGCCATAAAACAAAGAATTGTTGCACTACTTTACAAAAAATAATATCTAGGCAGGCTGTAGTAAATGTGGAATAAGTTCAGATAAATCAGTCTCCTCAGCAATATTTTTAATATCTACAATTTAAAGGTTTATGGGCAATTGCTTATACTGAACCAAGCATTTAGTTAAAGCAAAAGAGTCACTCCGTTAGCAAGTCAAACAAGCTTTTGCTGTCATGACGGTTTACAACCACCAGATGGCACGTTAGAGCCATGATTGATATCTTGTCATAACCAAAACATAAACATAAACAAACAAATTAACCCCAAAACACCAACTCACTAAACATTTTTGGATTGTTTTTGGGAATTTCAGCACAACAGTCAAGATGAAATAATATTCTGTTCATTTATGCAGAGAAGACATATTTTACAACATGCATTACAATATGTTGTAAAATCCTCTATAAACTACCATTTGATCTGACGCAACCTGAACCTTTGTTTTTAACTGTAGAAGTGGCTGGCTGCAAATTCAAAGGTCAGTAAACTGGCTTTTAACGTCGCCAAACAACATCTCCACAAGATGTTTTGCTTTTGTCATCAAACACACCCACATGGTTATCTGACCCTGAACCAGGTTCCGTCCTGACATTCCCATGCTGTTTATATTCCTAATTATTTGAAGCATCTGAAAGTTATACCCAAGAAAGAACAAGACCTGTTTAGGTGTACAGTATTCTTCTTTATAGATCGATTTTTCCCTTATCTCACACAAGGATGCAGTGTGGTCAAGGTAAAATACATTCGTCGACTGATTCAAATGTTGTGAATTAACAAATCAGAAGCTTACAAAACCATGACATCGACATCTGGCCCCTTCCAAAAGTCTTTAAAAGTGTAGTAATATTGGTGTAAACCACTGATTCTGAAAAAAGTTACAAAGAATTCTAAAAAATTAACAATGCCAAAAAAACATATTAGTGAGCAAAAAACTACTTAAATAGCAAGACAACGCCATATGAAATGGGAATATTTGATAGTCTTTATTCAATATGACAGAATAACACATCCATAAAGGTACAGAAATTGCAAAACCATCTGATAAGAAGAAAGTTAATCAGCGGTTTGATCGTACTGTAAGGCTTACAGCCAAGGCCAGAGGAGACATGACATATGGGTTCTTGTCATGGCTACCAAAAGGATTTAATCAGGATTAGTAGTCCTCATGACACCAAATCCCAGCCCTCTTCAGGAAGGGTGTCATTTCTGGGATCCACGTTAAAGGTTTAGCACAAAAAAAAGTCAACTGAGCTCAGGTTAAGGAGTTATGGGTGTGGTTATGCATGAGCTATTAATATGCAAGGCTAGATTCAGCACTGGGGTTAGAGAATGGAAAATTGTAATGAGGTGTGTTTGTGTTTTAGCATTTCCCACCTTGTAAGGCCCATTAAAAAAAAAAAAAAAAAAAACATTGCGAGGACCTGCTGTTGGTCCTTCAGACTCCTGAAGTTGAAGTTCTGTTTTTGGTTGAGGGATAGTGATGCACCGATGTGAAAATTTGAACCAATATCAATATCCTATATTAGTATTGCTGTGTCAATATGTTAGATGAACAAGATCAGATGATACCAATGTCAATGCCAATATACTGTGCATCCCTAGTTAAGGACTAAGGTGTAAACTGAGTTAAGGTTACACTTAGGGTTAGGCACAGACCCAGTTCCAGAGGAATTTGGCTGCGGGGGGAAGGGTCACAGTTAACAGGCTTTGTATTTAATATAAATACATAAACATTTATCTATCATTTCAGCTAAAATAACCATAGATAAACTAGTCATCATTGTTTGAAAAAAAAAAAAGAACAAAGTTCGATTAGGCATGTACTGCTAATGGTTAGGATTAGGGTCAAGTTTAGGCTATAGAAATGGATAAAACATGAATGAAAGTCATCGCAAAATCTCTATTAACATGGAAAGATGTGGTGTGTGCAGGGGTGTGTGTGTACAGGTACGTCTACCTGGATGAGGTAGTTTGAGCAGAGGCTGAGCAGCTCCAGTAGCTGAAGGTGACTGCCCGCAGACAGGACGTCCTGGATAACAGCCGGTTCCAACAGAATCTGGACCAAAAAAAAAAGGCCATCAGATTTTTACACACTCAGAGTGTGTCTGATTTGTTAGAGCTACTATTTGCTCTAATGTATTATTTATTCATAAAGTCAAGGCATGATTCAAGTTAAACTATCCATCAAACTATTGCTGACTTTGAGCTGAATGACCAGAAGCTAAGCTAGGGCTAATCTGATGAAAGTCTGCCTCAGCTTCTGCCATGCCGCTCTCTCTTTCCTGGCATAACACTCCGTAAATCCGCCAAGTCATGCTCATAAGCTGCTGAGAGCAGAGCCAGGTAGTGTTGTTGGGAGACAACAAGGTCCGACAAATTTAACGTTTCTTCAACAACCCAATAAACCAGACACACAGAGGACTAATCTGCAATGGTTTTTCTAAACCGAGAGGAAATCTTTGATAATCCATTCAGCAGCGCTGCCCTAATTGCTGCTATGCAATTAGCTGCATAGCAGCATAACTGTGACTGCATCAGGGGTGGAAACGAGAAAAATGACTTCATCATTGTGCTTTTCAATGTTGCTGACACAGTAAACAGGTAAGCGTTATTTAGCGGCGCTCTTGGCTATCATGTTTTTCCTGAATCCTGCTCATTATTTATTCATCCTGAGGCAGAGGGGGGAAAAAACTGATCTGAGAACAAATGTTCTGTCTCCCCTCCTCTGCATGTTGTCCAAGTAATGGGCAAAGTCAGTTTTTGCTTCATAACAGACTATTTAACCACTTTAAGACTTACTTAAACCCCGCAAATTCATTAAAAATACTTGTTTAAAGTGTTTCTATAGATATACGTGCATCCAAAGGGGAAAAAGAAATCCCACAAAGCTTCTCTCATAGCCGTATCATTTTCCCTCTGCTTGCAATTAGCTGCATCTGCACATTTCCATTCATCACAGCATGGCTTCCTGGCAGGGCTGGGCTGCAGGCCAGTTAACCACACGCACCATCTATGAGCTCCAGAAGCTAACGTATTCAGACAAGAGGGCAATAAAAAGAGGTTATTCGCTCAGCTTAAACGGCAGCCTGTGCACCGATTCGGAGAGAGAGCGGAAATGCGCTAATCACCGGTCATAATCGGTATTCTGGTGAAACATCCTGATTTAGGAAGATGAGCTGGGGACTCAGGTAGTTTTTCTTTTTTTTCTTCAACAGAAACATGAAACTAAATGGTTCCTGTTAGGAGAAAGCAGGAGTGGCTGCTAGATGGTTGGAGAACGGTCAGCCAGCTGGAGAAAGAGCTGTGGTCAGACGATACCACATTTGTTCTTTTGAGCCTAAATACAAAAACACTGAACCCAGAAAGTACGGTGTTGGCAGCGTCATGATGAAGGAGCAGGGAAATGAAAGTTGGTCTACAGAAACCAACTCGCCTTGGGGTGTTTTGTTTTTTGAGGACTCGTTTTTGAGGAGTAAGTTTTCTTTTTCTCAAGACTTTAGAAGTTATCCTCAAGTGAAACAAAAACTTTTGGATGAAAATATTTTAATTATTTTTTTAAGCTTTTGTATTGTTTCTTAAAGGGGAGTACAAAAACAATGTGACATATAGAATTTGACCAATTTCCTTTTCCGTTAAGTCTTTCTGACTATTAAAAACATTTTTCTTTTATTTATGAATCAAACGACCACAAAAAAGTGTAAAATAAAAGGGTTTTTTTGTCTTTTAGAGTCAGATTTATAGTAATATATTCAGCCTCTAACTTTCTGAGCTCACTTTCATCGTCGCTGTTGGCGACACTGTTTATGTGGAAGGAAAAGTTATTACAAAAATACGCACTTAGAAAAATGAGACGACAGACAATATTTTTTGTCACTTACCCTTCTTGACTTAAAGGGGAAGTATTATGTAAAATTGACTTTTTTGAGCTTCACATCATGTTATAATGTTATTACCTCATCAAAAACATACCTGGAGTGTTGATTTGATTCTTCTATGCATGTTTGAGAAATCCTTTAATCTCCCTTGGCGACCGTTAAGCCAAGGTAGACTGGTCAATCTCCCTTGGCTTGATTGACCATGAGTGGACCTAGCACCGTCTTTGAGATGCACCCTGCTGTTAGTGAGGACTGCAATGTAGTGAGGCAGGTAGAGGTGAAGCCAAAAAAGTGTTTGGTAACTGAAAAACTGAAAACTTATAAAAACTGAAATATAGCGGGGAAAAACTCAAGAGGGACAGGAAGTATGGGGGAAAAAAAATGAAGAAATGCAGCTACTGAACACTTGACCTTAGTCAAACCAAGCACCTTTTCACCTGAAGGCAACAGTGCTAACACCTGCACCACTGTGTCAGTAATGACTCCAAGTGACTGTAAGTGAATGTTCTTCATATCCTGCTGGCATACTCCTCACTCCAGCCAATATGGTTAGAAAACTTCAGCCTCACTCAGCAGAAGTCAGTTTTGTAACATTGTGCCTACTTTAGTGTGGGAGTCAAGGGAGCTCTTGTGTAATCCGGCGTGTGTTGTACTCGCCAGTTGTGAACTTTTACCTGGAGAAGAAGATAAAGCAAGAGCTGAATTTTCTGGATTTCAGGTCAGCATCTTGTGTGCGGCTTGTCCGTACTCTCACTCTTAAGGATTTTTTAGTAGGTTACCACCTACAACGTGAGGAAACGTCTCATGCACTATCATCTCCTTTAGGCAGAGAGGATCAGAGTCAAACGAAACGGGGCGGCTTGCGAGCCTGCAGTTGACCTACTTACTGGCACACTCTTTTGCTCATTTTCGTGGGAAAAATTAGGAGTATTTAATAAGTTCACAGCTTTTCAGGATACAAAATAAGCCACAGCGCTGGTTGCTGAAGGCTCAGCCATAGTGACGAAAAGGTCAAGACAAACAATTACACCGCAAACGATTCCCGGTGAGAGGGTGAGAAAGCAAGGACAGATGACAATGTCTCTCAAAAAACTGTCCTGAAGATTCACAATGAAAATCTAATGCTGTGTTGTTTCTTAAATGTACATTTTATGTCCGAAATATGTTTTTCTGTATTTTTGGCTGCCACTTGCCTAGGATGGACAGACCTTATACACTCTTGCATGGCTTTTAAATCCTGCTGTGGGAGCTTATGGTGCTGAGATTAAAACTGTAATCTGCAAAACCCGCGTTTTGAATTATTTATGTGACATGTGTGACGGTGGTCAACAACTACAAATTGTAAGACAGAATTTCTTTCAGGGCTGTAAGGCTTCATTTACTCAAAGGATAAATAAAAATAAAGTAGAACCCTGTTTCAGTTCCAGGGGTTAGTGTACCAGAATTTATTACACAGTGATATGATCTTTACTCATTCAGAAATTTAGGTATTTACATCTCAGGTCTGTGCTTATTCAATGTGTAAAACTCAAACTCAGGAGCTGAGTCCAAACCATCTTTATTAGGAACAACTTGAAGTATCCATATTTTTAATTTCGATGTGGATGGATTTTGTCCCACTTTATGATAGAAAGCCAGTCAACTGATGTTTGCCTTACAGTATTATGAGCTGTACACTAGTACTAATACTGGGGATGTTGCATGCAGACAATGGAAACAACCCATCAGACATGTGAGGTAAATATTTGCTACATTGTAACTTATTTAGCAAATGTGTTTCCATCTATTCTTTAACAAATTAGCTCTTTTCAGAAAAGCTATAGCATAGTTTTTATGCTATAGCTATTTTTTTTATAAAAAGCACCTAAAGTAAGCATAAAAACGTTTTTTTTTGTGAAATTGAGGAGGTTGTATTCAAATTTTGCCGTTTCCATCAACCTTTTCTAATGCGATACTTCAAAATGCGCATAAAACAACGTTGATGGAAACACGGTTACCCGTGTACCCACCACTGATGTTGGCTTTCAATACACTGTTTGATATTAGGAAATCACAATGCTTCTTCTTAAAGGCCCTATTTTTAAAATATAATATATCATTGTATCATAAACTATTTACGTTTTCATAAATTTGACCCCAAATATCCTTACTTTTTTGTTAGTAGTGTAGCAGTCTCCACACATAGATCTTAACATCTAGACATCATGGGCCAATAATACATTAATTCCTTTGTTTTCAGTCATCACTTTTGTAGATCTATTACTTTTTTGGTGGATATTCATCCTGTTGCATGACCGTTGTAACTTCAGCTACAGGGCAGCTTCACATTTATCGCTAGAACAGGCTAATATACCGAAACATTGAAGGTGAAATCAGTGACTTCAAGCTTCTCAGATGCCGTGACTGCAAATCAAATCCCTTACAATGCGCTTTAAATTAAGAGATAGTCACCCTTTGCATTAATTAAGGCATCAATAAGTGCTAAACAAAAGACGGAGCTGGTGAGAGGCAGTTCTGGTTAGATAAGTAGTAGTAATAGTTGCTGCAAAATTTGAAAGGTCAACATCTCATTTGACATTATCACTGGGGAACCTTGCACATTGCCGCAAGTTTCAAACAACTTTTTAATAAAAATAAGTTTAAACAAAGCTCTTTTATTTATTTTTTTTGCTTTTTAGTGGTTCATACTCAAGAGGGAGCACTACAGCGCATTTTAGTGCAGAGTAGCTCGATTGTAGCAGCTCACCTGTCCGGTGTAGGCGAAATCTAAAGCATGCTTTAGTCCAACACTGGTGACTCCTTGCAGGGTTACTTCATCTGCCTCGCTCTCCACCATACACAAGCTGAACATGGCCTGATGAGACAAAATCAAAATGATCAGTCAAAGGAGAACTACATGAAGGATCAGACTTTTTCAGTCATAGTAAATAAAACACGCGTTATGTTCACAAAGTTTACTCCTCCTATATGCAGTATATAGAAGCATTTACAGATACACTTACTTTGTGTTTCATATGACTTGTGACTTTCATAAATAGACAATTTAAGCCTGACAGGCACTACTTTCAGGATTTATCAACCATCGATTTTCCGGCCTGGGGCCTGGAGACCAGCAGAAACAAACAGCACAATCGGTACTCTCTGCTACGCCTCGCCGTCTTCCTCCTATCCATGAACACAGACACACAGTCACATGAGCGCACGCTGGGCGCCATGTGAAATCAAAAGCAGCCAACACAGGATCTGCCACTGCTGAGCATGAGTCCAGCTAGCCGCTCGCTAATCAAAGCTATATTGACTGATGTAACACCACGGAGGAAGAGGAGGGGGATGAGGAGGCAGAGTCAATTGATCAGCACCAACCAGTAGAGAGCGGCACCACGGAGGGACGGAACAAACAGACAAGGTTATCAAAAGTAATCGGTAATTTATGTTTTCCGTCTGGGTTTCAAAGCAGTAGCAAAAAACAAACAAAAACCATTAATTCTCCATAAAAGGGAATTTTTTTTGTTACAATTGAATTTTTTTTCTTTTTCTGCAGTTTCATTACTTCAAGATAGCAATCTTGCTAACTCTTGATTTTTAAGTTTCTTTTTAATCACAGTGTGCAGCAGCATCCCCCCCCCCAACTACAAACAGCTCTGCATGTTTCCAAAGCACCTGTTCTGTTATTGTAGCATGCACACTACTGCCACAAAATCAGTAATAACTCATCTAATGTTCTCTAATTTATAACACACATGAACTTAAACCAGAGAAAGACACATCCCCATCTCAAGCAAGTCATTCTGTATTGATTTAACTGACACATTGTGGTGTTTATATTGTGTGTCTTCCAGCCAGATAGGGACATTGTATAATATGTAACTTGTATTATAGTTACATAATCGAGTAACTATGTTGGCAGAACCGACCACCCACAAAGTCACCGCCGCCGTCCTTGGCGGAGACGTCCAGATAGCCACTGATGGTGAAAGATGGCTCCTGCGATTTGGGAACACGGACCGTCTCAGAGACACAGTGTGCCACAGAGTCCCGCCCACTCTGGGCCTTTCGCACAAAACTGCAGCTCTGTGGATAGACTGACCTGCTGGCAAAATTTATGTGTCTGCATGTTGTGATAAGACTTAGAGTGAAATATTAGCTTTCAGAGAGGTTGTTTTCCTGTAGGGGAGAAATATTGGGTCATTTCTTGAGGGCTGAAGATATTTTACCAAGGAAGTTTGTCAAAAAGTGTTGCAGTCTGACTTTACACCAATAACACAGTGGTCGGGCCATTTCACATATTTATGTTAAAATCATTTTAATGTGATTGGAGATTTGTAAGAGTTGACAAGTCGAGCAAAAATATCTGACTTTCAGTATCTTCATTTAGGTTAAATATGGAGAGGCAGAAATGGGATCAAACACTCCAACTTCCAACATATTTCAGGCTTTGATTGATTTATTCATTGATTATTTGATTGATTGATAACAATCAACTAAGGTGACGTGAGCACTTACTGAGCTCATAATAGTTACAGTAAGAATCCCTGTAAAATTCACATCACATCTCATACTGTTGGATAAAAATCCAACAATAGAAAAAAAATTGTAGGCAAACTGGCACTATGCTAGGTAAAGGTTTAAAAGACCGACATTAAATGTGGCCCCTTCCTAGACACAAGTAGCAAAAAAAAAACTAATTAAATTAACAATAAAAAGTGATTGTGTTGATGTACTTTCATATTATATACAGCATATAGCTGGCATGTATAAAGCTGACCTGAGCCCTGACCATGGCAGAGGACCCCAAGCAGCCTCAAGGTCAGCTCACACCCCAACCTCACTCTGCTGGTTGTCAATCTGCTTCACTATTGGAGAAAAAAATCACTGTTTACCAAAAACTATCCATATTAGAAAACATCACTACATTTTCAAACATCTTAGCTCTAACCCAACACCCAAAATAGCCTTTTGGGTGTTGTATTGAATAGTTCATGCTGCTCTTAATAATTTAAGCAAACCCTTTTCAAGTAAACCTGTGCTGTATAGTGAGACGTTTCCACTAAATAGATGAAACAAAACTGTGGTAATATCTCAAAGGTTACACAAATCTACACTTGGCCAATTAGGAATCAATTGCAGTAGTGTACACAGACTGTTTGTCGCCACCTCATAAACCCCTGGATATTAATTTCTGTGCCAGCTGAAGGATTTTATTGCCATTACTCTCACTATAAACATCAGCCTGCCATATTTATATGTATTAATATTTATATTTATATTAAAACGATGTAAAAAAAAAAAAAGTTATGGATATGTAGTATTTCTAGGAACTTTGATTAACAGGTCAAAATGATTACTTTAAAACAAATATACCCACAGCGCTGGTCACATGTTGTTTTAATAATATTTTCAAGTAATATGTTGATAATGGCATCATTGTGCAAGTTCACCCTCTCAAACGGCAATAAACTTACATTTTTTACAGAACACTCAATACTGGAACTGGAAGATATTTTAAATATCCAAAATAAAATACAACAACCAAAAACAGAAAATAAAATGCATTATGAACTGTCTGTAAACAAAACTGTCCTTCAGAATGGAAATCATGCATTAATTTATCAAGCGATTAATTGATGAATTATTTATTGCGACAGGCTTAGTTAAAATTTCTAGACAGTGAGACATCACTAGTTTTGGGGAGGCTTTGGTTTTACAATTTTGTCTTTGTAATCAGCAACACTCGGGTAAAGGTTTATAATCTACATTTTCACTTAGTCCGGCAATTTAAGTTGTGGATGTGTGCGGTGGCTAAAGGTGGAGAATGATGTGGGACGTGACTGACTTAGCCAAGTCTCCCGAAGTAAACATCGTCACAAAGGGACTGGGACGGAGACGAAGATGACATATTCAGGACAAGTCGCCGAGTCACGCCTGTTCAGGTATTCCATTACCGTCGCTCTCATCTGCTGGACCACATAATGTGTTATAATCACCGCTACGAGTGCTGAAGTTTTTCTGAGTGTGAGGGGGAAAAAATAAAAAGAGGCAGGAAGAGAGAGCAGACACAGCTGCCATTTACCGCATGAGCCGCCCTCATCTCTTCAGCAAATGAACAAAATTAAACCCCGCGATGGAGTCAGATGACAAATTGAAGATAACATCGTTAGCCAACGCAGAGAAACAGGAGAGCTCTGCTTGCGAAGTCACTTTTTCTTGCTTACTGTTGCACAGTGATCTAATAATCTGGAAGATGGGAGACGCAGCGTTGCTATTGCCGAGACAAAACTTAAAAGGCAAACATTTTTGTATCTTGTTCTTTTTGGAGAACAAAGGCAGGGTAAAAAAAAAAAAAGGGACAGGAAGAAGACACACAAAAGGAGAAGAGTGTAACTCCCCCTGCCATCAGCACTCTGTGAAGAGATGTAAAAATAACCTGGTCACACAGAGTAACACAGGGGAGGCATAATCCCCGGGCAACTTGGACATATTTAATCTGCTTCTCATTTGGAAGAGGGATTAGTATCTACCTTCTAATCTTCTCAGAGTCCCCAAATTAAATCTCATCGCTGCAGTTCTCTATGTGCAATGGGAAATCTCTTGTTTGGATATCTGACAGCATGTGTCTGCCTGATGCTCCTCTAAGGCCTAACCAGAGCAACTAATGCTAGGGTTCAGTCCAGGAGGACCTGGCCTGGATGAGCAAAACTTTGTATTTCATTGTTTGCCACTTCTTGCAAACGGGACCTTTTCAGTCTCTTCAACAGTTCTTCGCAAAATGAAATAGGTCAAATTATTTTTGGGAGGCCAATGAAGGTGGAATATCTCATCAGATAAGGGTGATCTCACAAAAAATGTTCATTGGAGCCTAAATTGTCATAGGTGGCGCCACAGTCCTGAGCATTAGGATTACTGGTGCACCGATCTTTAAAAATCCCGACCTGCCAATTGTAATTTAATTTAATTTCTATATAACCCTTAACACTGGAACTGGAAGACATTTTAAATACACTAAATAAAGAAAGAAAAACGGCCAAAGTCTATATAAACAAAATTGCCCATAAAAAACTATAATCATGAGCTACAGACAATGAAAACAGACAAAACTAGCAACAAATACACTACTAACGCTTCTCTGGCTTGCTGCTCCTAATGCCACACTCTGTAGTAACAGGCCATGCGCCAGGCAAAGTAACTGACTCAAGAGTTCACTCCTCCTTTGCGCTAAGGAAACGACAACGCAGAGAAAGATGCACCAGAGTGAAAACTTTTATCATTCAGTCTTTGGGAGAAACAGAGACACAAGGAAAACAAACATGCAAATAGAAATTCAGGGTTTCCCCCTGTGTATTGCAAGCCTGGCGGGCCACCAGGCTTAGCATTGTTGGTTTATTTTAAATAGAATTTTTTGATACACCCGTTAAAAAAAATCCTATTGAATAGTAATAGTGAGTGTAATAATTACTTAAGATAGATATACAGTTGACGCATTGACCTGTGCGTGAGGGGTTGCATCCCGGCACCTACCCGTTAAGAAGCCTGCTCATGCACCTCAGAATTTCATAACTTTTAACAATGTTTAACTCAAAAACACGGTAGCCCAGGGGTGGACTGTCCTAGCACCCCTAACATCAGGTTCATCAGGTTTTCTGGGGGAAGCCCTGGAAATTATTAAGCGTATTTTAATTGATTTATCGCTTATTGTGACAGACTTAGCGACAAAGTTGGTAAATTGTCAACCTTCCGTGTGCTGACATGGCCTGGTGGGAGGGTCTGTCAGTCAGACACCTCTTACGGTAGAGTAAAAGGCTGACTTCCAGACCTTTGCGGAGGTAGATAAAATTGGCCGATCGCCAAAAATTAATTAATTATCGTGCACTCCCTAATAAGATGGTTTGTTGTGTGAAGTCTCCAGGTAACGATCAACACAAAGTGTACCAACCCTGAAGTAGTCACTGCAGGCTGCCAGGACGGCCTTGTGGGCATGGAACTTCTGCTCGCCGGCGACCAGGGTGACGTCACACAGCTGACCATCCTTCCTCTGCTGGTTGAGGGCAGAGAGAACCGAGTCCTGGTGGGACTTTGAGTAGCAGAGCCTCTGTCCTGTCAGCATCTCCTTACTGTTAGACGCACAGAAACAAACACGGCATTCCTTCAATAAGCAGAAAACAGTGATTGGTAGGAAAGCATAACAGCTACAGAAATTTGCATCCACAATGTGCACAATGTTTTCATGTGAACCTAGTAATTTAACTCTAAGAGTAAATACATACTTTGAGATTTTTTAAGAAATATAAACTTTTAGTGGCATTTTTGACTCTGAAAAATGCATAATGTGAAAAAATGAAGAGTTTATACTTTTTATTTAGATTGAAATGTATTGGAAAGTACCACATCACTAACACAATTTTGCTTTTTTTGTATTTTTTTTCTCCCTTTAATTAGAAATATATTGACTATATTGACAAAAAGATATTAATTCTGCTTTTAAAGAAGTACTTTAAAAGCAGAGTCATATTTTATTGCGCAAGATATGTATCCATAAATGTCTAGCGTTTATTGGATTTTATATGCATTCGACAGTTTTATGACCTTTCAAGTATTGTCAGGGGGTTTCATTTATTACTTATAATCAGATATCTCCCTTCGAAGTTGTAATTCTCAAAGAATAACTTATTTGACTTTAAAAACCATTAAGCTTTTATTAAAGCTTCCTTAGTATATTTCAGTAAAATGTCTCAGTAGTCTTATTAGATCCATCCATCTATAGTGTCCACTCATTGTGTCAACTGGTGAAAAATAATGATATCACCGTTCCTTCATTCATTTTCTCTACCAGCTTTTGCTCTGAATGGGTGGATTAGAGTGTAAAAGGCTTGGTAGAACCTTTCTCCAAATCATGCTTAAGAATAATTTGGAATCGCCTATTAACCAAATCAGATTGTTTTTGGACGGTGTGAGAAGACGTAAAAAGCCAAATACGCTGGAGTAGAGAAACATGAGATCAGATGATTTTCAGGACATAGATCCATTAGTACAAGCATGAATTCATAAACTAGGTTTGTTGTTGCAGAACAACAACAAACTTGTGTGTCTGACTGAATGCAATATCTATGTGCAAACATGTTTCTTAATCCTTTTATCTTTCTATTAACTCAAACATTGATTTTATACCTTTTATAGACTTAAAGAGGCCACATCGAACAGTAAAACTAAAGTACATCCTCTTTATATTTAAGTGGTTTATGTACTTATCGCTTTCTTCATTCATTTTTGAATCAAGAAAAATAAAACAGATCATTAAATTACTTAAATCCTACAGCCGACTGGAGAGTCATTTTCTTTATAAAATAACTATATTTTGAAATTTGTTTAGTTTTTTGCTTTGCAAGTGTGTGTGTTTTAGCACTTATCATCACCTTGTTAGCCCCCTTTTGGCAACAAATACTACATTGTGAGGATGTAGTCTGTAGGATGTAGTCTTTTGATGTCTGATCAAATAAAGAAATAAATATATATATAATATATTTTATAAGTCTAGGATGTTTATATCATTTAATGCACAGTCATGGATATAAGTTAATGCAGGACAATGACTTCCAGCAAACCTACATCACAGGTTAAAAAAAACTGAAGGTGAAGTGGTAGTGATGCATTCTAGGTCAGAATTTCCCACGAGGAAAATTTACCTAAAACACCTAGAAAGTAAGTTTCCCGCCTTGAAAGTCAGAGAGACCTCATTAAAAACTGACCTCAACATGAACAAGGCTGACCTGAGCCTGTAAAAAGTGGTGATAAAGGCAGCATCACACTGTTCATTAGCAATTCTGTCAGTTTGTTCCTTATTAAATCATTTACTAGTTTCATTCAAGCTCAATCTGTAACCATGTAGCAGCAGTGTTGCTTCCCTGAAATGGAATTAAATAGGTACTAGTAAGTACTGCTAAAATTTATATATTTTAGTCAAATACACAGCACATGCAGCCTGCAGAGCTGTCGCCCCAAATCTATCTTATGTCCAGTTTTAGTCTGGGTTGCCTCTCTAAATGCTGTTGCCTGCCAGGAGGCTTGCTCTGTCACCTTCATGGTGATAGAAATAGGAAATAGGTGTGTGGGGGCTCTGGTCTGGAGGTAGGGGGGATAATAACTCATGCTGCTTGTCAGGTACTCTGACAGAAAAAGAGATCCGGCAGCACAGAAAAGCAGGAAGCTGGTTTAGAAGCAAAGCGATTTAGCAATCAGAGAACTGAGAGGTAACATAAGAGAGAGGAAGAGGGTTGGAATCTGTTGATGTTCAGAGTAAATATGTCACTCCTGAAATAAAAATGTTACAGTACTGCCTGAACTTTTATAAGGTCACAGTTAAAACTCAAGTATCTTGCTCACTTTTGTTCTTTTACAAAACTGGAGGATATTTTTGAGCAGATGCCATAATTTCCATATGACCTTGTTGGTGCTCAGCTAGCTTTCCTTCTTTGAACCATTTGTGGATTCTTGACCACTTTAATATGAAAAACAATTAAGTTCATGATGGAGTCACAAATATTCATACTTTTGCACTCTTGTTTTCTTCATCTAACAAATCCACTTCCAGTGCAGAATATTGACTTCCTGTTTAATATGTCATGCCTGCTCCCCAAGTTAAACACATACTATGGTTTCACTGACCAGTGTTTATACAGTATTTTTGGTTAAACCCATATACACCATGTGTGAAGAGAGAAATATTCTTTTAGACTGATTGGCCCAGACCCCTTAAGCAGCTGGTAAAAAAAACCTTTAAATATCCTATCTGTTTCCAGTCAGTGAATGCACAAGATTTTGCATTCAAGGGAAGAAGACTTGTAGTCAACTATCTTCAATCAGTCTAGTGGTTAACATTTTAAAGAAAGCATAGAGACGTAGTAAGCCATTTAAAAGGAATTTAGCCTTCATCAATGCTAGCCATGCTAACTATACTAATTGCTAAATATCAGATGCAAAAGTCAGTTAAAATGCTAGCAAATGTTGATTACTTATGGCAGGAAGGCTGGAATAATATGTGTGTGCAATATTCATATTATAATGTACTGCTTTAAATGCAAATTAGTGTTGACAAACAAATTCCAAGTGTCACAACTTCAAATGTTGCATGCCAGTGTAATATTTAGAAATCTGGATGCTAAATATGGAGTCTCACTGCAGTTAATTACCACACCTGGCTAAAATCCCAAAGGCTACAGAAAGTGTTGGAAGCTTCATTGGCAAAGGGAAGACATGGCTTTATCACACCTCATTGCAATATTCACCAATAATCTGTATTTTGCAATTATTTTTGCAATTTATTTGCAGTCAAAATCCCAGATTTTTCTGTGCTACTCTAGAAATATTTTTGCAACGTTTTTTCCTTGTTAAACCCCTTCCAGGTGGGAGCTAGCAGTCACTTTTTTTCCACCATTTTTGTGAAAGATTTGCAAAAAAACTAACAATTATGCTCTAGTGCAAAAGAAAGGCTCAAAATCTGTTGATTCTGTGTGAATTTCACGAAACTGCAAAAGAAAAAAACTGTATGAAACAAATAACGTTGCCAATGCATAATTTCTTAATAATTTGCAGCCATATTTTCAATACTGTTCATGTATGCTCTCATAATGTAGCCCTTTAATAGAATGTAGAGTCAATTAAAATCTGTAAAAGTAAAAGGTAAAATTTTACAAAAACCATATATTGTAAATCGGTCAGTATATCTCTGACATACATACAACATCATACTGAAAAAATAGCTCATAAATATACAGGAACACAAGTAAAACTACATACAGGAAACTGATTTGGAAGGATTTTAACCGTTTTTGAGGCAATACAATATGCTGTATTGATTTCTACATTGGACTTCCTATGATTTAATAAACAACAGTGATTTCGTCTCCATAGATCAAAGTCATTCTTGGTCAATACATGGAAAAAAAGCCAAAAAAAACAACATGGATGTAAGATATGTTGTGACTCACAGCGCTACTTACCTGAGGCCGGGTTCAGAAGGCATGCCCCTTCACAAAGCGAGAGATGAAGGAGGAGAAGGTGTGATGTGCCTCCTGAGGACTGTTGTCTCCTCTCTGGGTGCAGACATCAGCCTGATAGGACAGAACAGCATGTCAGCTTTATTCAGCGGATCCACTGGACAGAGCCGAACTGTCACAACCTCCCGTGCGACGTGCGAACACACGTTATCGAACGTCATGCCTAATGCTGACTTCTCCCTTCTACCGACTGCGTAGCTGTTGACTTTGACAATTCTTGTAGCTGCTTTTGAAGCACGGGGGGACGCAGTGACAGCCTCCAACATAGAGTTCAGACAAAAAAAAAACAAACAAGCTCAGCAGTTCTCAGAACAATCGGAGAGTCCAAATTACACCCGGTTCCTTCTTGTGTAGCTACAACCTTGACATAATGTGCAACATGCCTGAATCTGATACACTGGAGATAATAAACAGGAACCCAGGAGGTCAGCGCAGGTGCACTCTGAAATCCAAGCTGCACTCTGTACTCTGATTGAAACATACCTACTTCCTGTACAACAATTAGTCTCACCAGCTCCTCTCATATACACTGCCTCAACATTGGCATTTTTCATATTTCGTCACTTGGTTCATTTAATTTGTTTGATTAAAAGTATGCCAACCCAAAATTATTATTATATATATTTTTAAGTATAAAAGGTTTCAAAGTACACTGTACACATATATAACCCTGAACTAGAGATGCACCAATCTGATATACATATCTGTATCGGTCCCGATATTGGAAAAAAATTCTAGATCAGATATTGGTGGTAATGTGCCAGATCTCTTCAGTCTAATTCTATGTTTTGTGTTCTGAGCGACTTTATGATTTATTATTTATTTGTCTACTCATATTTAGAATTTCTAATCGGACTTTCTGAACCATTTGAAAGAAGGTTTGTCAAAGTTAATTTTTTACATGTTTGACCAAGGTAGTCCACGTATTGTTTTCGTCAGTTTCAGTTTCTTTAGTATTTATTTTAAATTGGCTGTCTTACGCCCAATCGCAGCGCCTGAACAGATTAAAGTGGTGTTGTTTTTACATGTTTAATCAAACCAAGCTTGTGAAGCTGTTGGTGTATTTCAGTGTGCTGTACTGATGCAGAGTTATCAAATAAATTGATAATCCAGTACATTTATGTCTGAGTTTTAAAAAAAAAAGAAATGTTTTAAGTCAGTTCAGCACCGTTTTTCTGTATCGGATCGATACCGGCCAGTGCTAAACCTCAGATATCTGTATTGGTAACAGAAGTGAAAAAAGTGGATTAGGGCATCCCTAGTAGGGACAGGATAGCTGGACAGTTTTGGGATGATAAGATGGATGAATCCTGGAAGAAAAACCCCTTAGAAGCTAGAGACTGGGAGAGAGGCTCCTTCCAGCAGGATCCAAGGCTGAAATGAGACTCTTGAATAACGACTTGTTCA
Source organism: Xiphophorus maculatus (assembly GCF_002775205.1). Lineage (NCBI taxonomy): Eukaryota > Metazoa > Chordata > Actinopteri > Cyprinodontiformes > Poeciliidae > Xiphophorus > Xiphophorus maculatus. Next base: position 27,858,942 of record NC_036445.1, read on the forward strand.
TGAGTTAGGAAAGTCCAGTCAAAGTTCAGACCTAAATCCAATTGAAAATCGGTGGCAAGACTTGAAAATGAATGTTTACAGATGTCTTCCACACAATTTAACTGAGCGTCAGCTATTTCCAATAGAAGAAAAGGAAAAAATTCCATCTTTAGATGTAAAAAGCTGGTTTCAAGACATACTGGGTCATGTGGCACTTTGATATTAAATTCTAGTAAAATTCACTGGAGTTAGAAGTAGTAACGTGACAAAACGGCAAAAAGTTGTAGGGGTATGAGTACGTCTCATTTATCCTCCTATATGTCAGGATCTGTGTTTTTCTGTGTTTATTTAGAGTTTTCTGTGTCCTTAGTCTCTTCGTTGTCCTGTCCTCCCCTTGATTGTTCCCAGGTGTGTCTCGTTCTGTGATTACCCTCCCGTGTATTTAACCCCACCTGTGTCCCTTGTTCCTCGTCGGGTCCTCGTCTATGTTTCGTCAATGTTCGTCAATGTTTAGTCTCCTCGTGTTCAGTTTGTGTTACTCCTGCTCGTTGTTTGGACTAAGTTATTTTCATTAAAAACATCATAATTCATCTAACCTGGGTCCGCTGCATCTGCCTCACCACCAACACCACCCGCACTTCTTGACAGAAGGACCCGACCAGACCGATCGGTGAGGCTGCTAACATGGACCCAGCATTCAGGAGGTTACCTCCTAAAGGGCAGAGCGGCCCGAGGCGGAGGTCCGGCAGGGAGGACAGGGAGCTGGCTGAAGCCCTCGCCGACCTGCAGCGGGAGCTATTCCGGGGGACAAGACTGGTGTTGGCACCCCCCGGATATGGCCCCCGTCGATACCTCCGTCCGGGAAGCCAGCGACCTGAGCCGCCGGTGGAGCCGGCCCCTCGTCGCTTTCCGGAGCCGCCACCTCCGCTGCCCGCTCGGAGACAGCGACGTGAGCCGCCGGCAGACCCGGTCCCTCGTCGCTTTCCGGAGCCGCCACCTCCACGGTCAGCCCGGAGACAGCGACGTGAGCCGCCGGTGGACCCGGCCCCTCGTCGCCTTCCGGATCCGTCACCTCCGCTGCCATATCGGAGACAGCGACGTGAGCCGCCGGTGCACCCGGCCCCTCGTCGCTTTCCGGAGCCGCCACCTCCACGGTCAGCCCGGAGACAGCGACGTGAGCCGCCGGTGGACCCGGCCCCTCGTCGCCTTCCGGAGCTGTCACCCCCGCAGCCGGTTCCAAGGCTTCGCTGCGGCTCGCCCCCGCGGCCGGTTCCAAGGCTTCGCTGCGGCTCGCCCCCGCGGCCGGTTCCAAGGCTTCGCTGCGGCTCGCCCCCGCGGCCGGTTCCAAGGCTTCGCTGCGGCTCGCCCCCGCGGCCGGTTCCAAGGCTTCGCTGCGGCTCGCCCCCGCGGCCGGTTCCAAGGCTTCGCTGCGGCTCGCCCCCGCGGCCGGTTCCAAGGCTTCGCCGCGGCTCGCCTACGCGGCCGGTTCCAAGGCTTCGCTGCGGCTCGCCTACGCGGCCGGTTCCAAGGCTTCGCTGCGGCTCGCCTACGCGGCCGGTTCCAAGGCTTCGCTCCGGCGCACCCGAGGCCGAGTCAGCCGGCGTTCCTGCCGGCGCACCCGAGGCCGAGTCAGCCGGCGTTCCTGCCGGCGCACCCGAGGCCGAGTCAGCCGGCGTTCCTGCCGGCGCACCCGAGGCCGAGTCAGCCGGCGTTCCTGCCGGCGCACCCGAGGCCGAGTCAGCCGGCGTTCCTGCCGGCGCACCCGAGGCCGAGTCAGCCGGCGTTCCAGCCGGCGCACCCGAGGCCGAATCAGCCGGCGTTCCAGCCGGCGCACCTGAGACCGAGACTCCCTGTGTTCCTACCGAGACTCCCTGCGTTCCTCCAGAGACCCTGACCTCCAGCGTTCCTCCAGAGACCCTGACCTCCAGCGTTCCTCCAGAGACCCTGACCTCCAGCGTTCCTCCAGAGACCCTGACCTCCAGCGTTCCTCCAGAGACCGAGACCCCCAGCGTTCCTCCAGAGACCGAGACCCCCAGCGTTCCTCCCGAGACCGAGACCCCCAGCGTTCCACCCGAGACCGAGACCCCCAGCGTTCCGACCGAGACCCCTTGTGCTCCGACCGAGACCCTGCCTCGGGGGGCTCGTCGTCGCCGTCTGTGGGCGGCCCCCGGGACTCATCGCCACCTCCAGCGCCGCGGACGGCCGCCGGACCGCCTCCGTGGTTCCCGCCTCCAGCGCCGCGGACGGCCGCCGGACCGCCTCCGTGGTTCCCGCCTCCGGGGTTCCCGTCTCCGTGGTTCCCGCCTCCAGCGCCGCGGACGGCCGCCGGACCGCCTCCGTGGTTCCCGCCTCCAGCGCCGCGGACGGCCGCCGGACCGCCTCCGTGGTTCCCGCCTCCGGGGTTCCCGTCTCCGTGGTTCCCGCCTCCAGCGCCGCGGACGGCCGCCGGACCGCCTCCGTGGTTCCCGCCTCCAGCGCCGCGGACGGCCGCCGGACCGCCTCCGTGGTTCCCGCCTCCAGCGCCGCGGACGGCCGCCGGACCGCCTCCGTGGTTCCCGCCTCCAGCGCCGCGGACGGCCGCCGGACCGCCTCCGTGGTTCCCGCCTCCAGCGCCGCGGACGGCCGCCGGACCGCCTCCGTGGTTCCCGCCTCCGTGGTTCCCGCCTCCAGCGCCGCGGACGGCCGCCGGACCGCCTCTGTGGTTCCCGCCTCCAGCGCCGCGGACGACCACCGGACCACCTCCGTGGTTCCCGCCGCCGCGGACGACCACCGGACCACCTCCGTGGTTCCCGCCTCCTTTGCCTCCGCCCACCCTGTGGGTAGTTTTTTGTTTGTTTATGGACTCTTGGCCCTTCTTGTGTTTCCGCCCACGATGGTGGGTAGTTTTTTGTTTTTCTGGACTCTGGCCCCCCCGTCCAGCGCCCCTCCGCCCACCCTTGTTGTGTTTTTGTTTTTTCTGGACTCTGGCCCCCCATCCGGCGCCCCTCCGCCCACCCTTGTTGTGGTTTTTTTTTTTTGGGCGTCTGGTAGCCGCCCTTGAGGGAGGGGTACTGTCAGGATCTGTGTTTTTCTGTGTTTATTTAGAGTTTTCTGTGTCCTTAGTCTCTTCGTTGTCCTGTCCTCCCCTTGATTGTTCCCAGGTGTGTCTCGTTCTGTGATTACCCTCCCGTGTATTTAACCCCACCTGTGTCCCTTGTTCCTCGTCGGGTCCTCGTCTATGTTTCGTCAATGTTCGTCAATGTTTAGTCTCCTCGTGTTCAGTTTGTGTTACTCCTGCTCGTTGTTTGGACTAAGTTATTTTCATTAAAAACATCATAATTCATCTAACCTGGGTCCGCTGCATCTGCCTCACCACCAACACCACCCGCACTTCTTGACACTATAAATGCTTTTTTCTGCATGAAGCTGAAGGCTGAATGTACAGCCAGCTGTTCTGTAGTCCCCACTGAGATGTATTGATCGACCTGTTTATGAATGACCTTCAGCCACATGGTCAGAGGCAGCTACTGACTGAGGAGGGACAGGGAGCACCCCTCAGACAATCAAATAAAATCATTTGTTTTTCTTCTGTCATTGAGTTTTACAGCGTGGTTAGATAATGGAAATTTTGGTTACATATGATAAAATTCGTCTTCTTTTTTTTTTTAGACCGTGGCGATTAAATATATTTCAACGTGGGTGTATTCGCAGTTAATAATCACAACAAGTAGGCCATTGTTCCCTGCAAACCGCTCTAATCTCCTGACTAAAAAAAGAAAAAACAGACACAATGCCTGTGTAATGTTTTTCAAGCAGAGGAGACAGAAGGCTTTACAGATGAACAGGTAACAGGATTGAGGAGGAGGAGGAGGAGGAGGAGGAGGAGGAGGAGGAGGAGGAGGAGGAGGAAGGTTTGGGTTTCCAAATAACCAGACCCCATTAGTGCATTAACTGTCACTTCCCAAAAAGCTTCCAGCTGTCAAAAGGTCTCCTAGCAACAGGCCAGCGCCTCAGTCCACAAACTACGAGGACAGAGAAGGAGGACAAGCCCCCACATTTACAAACACAATGACCCTGTTGCATCCCACAGCCGCGCCACGCGCGTACATTTCTGGAGCACCTTACTCCAGAAATGTACGCGCGTGGCATTTTACTGATTTGGGCTCGCTTTTAATCCCAATGTAACACGGGCTCACATACCGCATATGAATGTGAAGTGAGTCGGCCCCGTCCTCCGTGGTGGCGCCGCCGTTACAAATGTCATTTGACGTCCGTAGGAGCTGGTCTCCTTCCCGTCCACAGCGGGGCGAAACGGGAACACAGCCGCTAGCAGAGGCACTCACTTACCGCGGATTCTGTATTGGCTGTGCCCTGCTGTAGCCCGTCAGATATTACATTATAACCCCGCCCCTAAGCGGTGCTCAGTCACGTGAACCCCGGTGTTGCATAGCCGAGAAAGCGCGCCCCCGCGTGGTTAATTCACACTATGCATACTGAATAATGATATTTATGACCTTTTTTTTGTAGACACATATCTACGGAAGAGTACGGAAGAGGATTAGGGCCACCGAAAAAAAACACAACAAAAGAGTTCTGACTTTAAAGTCAGAATTCTGAGATTAGATTAAAGTCAGAATTCTGAGATTAAAGTCAGAATTCTGAGATTAGATTAAAGTCAGAATTCTGAGATTAAAGTCAGAATTCTGAGATTAAAGTCAGAATTCTGAGATTAAAGTCAGAATTCTGAGATTAGATTAAAGTCAGAATTCTGAGATTAAAGTCAGAATTCTGACTTTAAAGTCAGAACTCTTTTTGCTTTCGGTGGCCCTAATCCTCTTCCGTACTCTTCCGTACATAGCTTTTTACTGTAAGCAGTATTATTTTTTTTCCTATTATAATCCCCAAGGCTGTGCAGCTCTGCACAAAAAAATATGCCTGAATTCACCTTTTATAGACCATAAAGTGTAAAACTCATGGTTTCAGTTTTGTCAAATTCAATTGACTGCACTGGATTTTCTTCAGGGATGTCTCCAGCTTGTCTCTAAACTGTATTTTCTCTCAGAGTTGAAAGAAATATTTTTGCCAACGCATGGGTTCCGAATTAGAACATGCACATGCAGGATTTCATAAGAATCCTGAGACTGAGGAGTAAGATTTAAGTGCATTTTTAGATGTTACTGGCTTCATAATACGCAAACACAAACAGATCTATACACAAGTATTTATTCTTTTCCTACTCCTTTTAATTTTTCTTCCAATCAATCAGACTTTGATGTAACTTTTCACAGTAGATATGAAAAGAACGTTGCTGTTTAACACTCATAGTATTTTCTTTGAAATGTGATGACATATCGTGGAGCATGCACCCCAGTAAAACTTGTCTGGCGACGCCAATGGTTACCACCGAATAATTGCTGTAAATCTGTGTTTGATGCGTAGATCTGTGTCTTCTTTGATTGTTCAATGCTTAAATGTTTCTTCTGTATAAGTGCTGTGCTATAGTACTCTTGCTAGTCAAAACTGCAGTGTTATTATTATGGTTTTGAAGAACTAGTTTGGTGAAATCAACCATTACATTCAAACAGTTCCTTACATATTTCCCCCCCCCCCAAAAAGTAAGTTCTTATTTGATCACTTTAGCTTTTTTAAGCGTTTGTGTAAATAGTCTTGTCATTTTTTTCTACAAGGAGTCAAAGTTCAGCAGTTTTGTCACTGATAAGGGAAAGTGTTCAGTTCATAATTAACGATTCCACAAGGCACTGTTGCTTCGGTTCCTGGAATACGCTGGAGTTACAATCCCCATGTCCTTCATAACACTTCCCAGACGCCAGCCTTTCTTATAAATCTCTTCAGGTAGCATTAATCGGGACTTTGGTTACTTTTTAAAAGAAATATTTTTGAGTTTAAATGTATGAATCGTCTTCCCAGTTCTTGTACTTCACTATAAGAGTGTATTTTGCTCTGGGGGAAAAAAATTAGGGAAATTGCAAAAGTGGAAATCAAAAAAAAAAAAAAAAAATACTACTTCCAGGAGATAAACAGTGTCTGAAAGAAATGCTTTTTAGAATGAGGATAAATCAGGAAAGCAGCATCATCCTTCATTGTACGTCGAGCATTCAAGTGAGACCTCTTTGTGAATCACTATGTTCATACTAAGCTACTTATCTGTATATCAAAGTAAGCAATATTTAGTATTTTCCACTGACCCAACTTAAAATACGTGAATAAAATGTGTCATTGTGACAGGCTTCTTTTAACAAAGTACCTAAAAGTATTGCAAAAGTGCAAACTGAGTATGTTTCTCCAGCTCAAGGCCACGCAAAAGGAGAATTAACAAGACAAGAAGCCAAGGGTCCCATGGTAACTCAGAAAGAGCAGCAGAAATCCACAGCCCAGGTGAGAGAATCGGTTGGCAAGACGACTGTTAGTCACGCTCTCCACAAATTCAGCCTTCATGGAAGAGTGCCAGGATGAAGGCTTGCGTAAAGTTAAGACAAATAGGAATTCACACCTCAAAGTAAGATTTTTAAATTTTTTTTGGTAATATCCCTTTCATGCATGAATTATGATCCTTTGTGTCAGAATTTTTTTCCCATTTTAAAAAAATTTTTTTCTTAAGGCATAAAAAAGGTAGGAACATTTTTTTGTAAAAATAATTTATTTTTTATTTTTTATTTTTATGTGATCAATTGTAATTTTGTCCAAATACAATGTTGTTATTTGAAAAATACATCAGTAGTATTGTTCCTTAGGGGTTATCTGATGTCACAATATTTTTTTTACTTGCAAGAGTCGTCTACAGTAGAAGGAGGGACCTGGTCGGTCCTCATGCTTTTGTGTCTGTCAGCCATATTGTATGTAACAAAAATAATTTCTTGCATTTGCAGTTGATGGCCAGTAGTTGATGGTATATTTTATGATGCATTAGTGTCCACTTCAGTGGTCTGTGTGCATTTATAACATAAAAATCCACAGGAAGCACAAGAAAATGGCTTTTAGATATCTGTCCACTGTAGTGACCACTATGCATGAAGGGCTACAGTTTGAAAACTATATATTATTTTCATTTGGTTGTATAGTATTGTGACACACTATGAAAATGTTCAAGACATATAATGAAAATCAAAATGTATCTATGTATGAAATGAAAAAGAAGGAAGGAAGAAAAATCAAGCACTAAACAGAAAAATTTCAGCCAATAGGCAAAGACAAACAACAAAGAACAGCTGAAGAATTTCAGAAAAATTCTTCATTCAAAATATAAAAATTAGAACTATTTTAGACTTCCTGCCAGGTTCTGTGGATTTATCATTAGCTAAATTCCAATGTTGCAAGTAATGCTTTCATTACTAACACTGACTAACAAACTGAATCAAGTGTTATGTAGAGATCATGTTGTCCAGACGACAAGATTTATGCCATTTCCCAATGTTGACTTTGGTGCTTGCAGGAAACTTGCTTAATGAAGAAGGTGGCATCAAATAATGTCAGATTAAATAAACACAATGGTATGCCAAGGACTTATTGATGTTTTTGCTTTTTTCAATCCGTCTTTTCAAGCTTTCAAACAGAAATTAAACAGAATCCTTTGCTTTGGAGGATCATAAGCCAATCTCATTTTGAAACATCTGTATGACAATGCAAGGTAGATATTATATCATCCTATAGTGGCTGAAAACTTGGAGACCATAATTTATTACTTTCATTTAATATGCCAGGGCTTTAGAATTTGAAGCAAGCAAACTAGTTGTTACTATGACGTACCCATTGCTCCAAGTTTGTGCAACCTCATGAAAAAGTGTCTACTTAAACAGTCAGTGTGACAAAACGCTGTCAGTGAATATGTTTTAAAACTGACTTGTTGTTCTTTGTCGTCTTTATTTTTTATTCATCTTCATTACAGCTTTTGTGTGTTTGATAGCATGGTATATGATGAGTTGGTGTTTAATACATGTATTTTTAATGACAAATGTAATAAATTCCTAATTATTTAGAAAGTTCCTTGATAATTCTCACAGTTAAGTTCAATTTTATTCAATTCATTTTGGATATAAGCAACAATACGCGCTTTACATTGTGGCACCTTTGGCACTCCATACAACACACACACGCACAGCTGTTTCTCTTCTTACTCCGCTTTCAGAGCGGTTTGGAGGCTACAGCGCCTCCTGGCGTCGACGCTATTCGATGGGAGCACCGGACAAAAACAGAGACGGAGGAAATAGGTCCTCACATTCCTTTAAAAAAATCCTCTCCTTAGTGTTTCCATGTGAACTGCTGCTACAAAAACACGTTGACTGTAGGGGGTAAGTCATTTTAATCCGTGTCTTTTGGTTTTCCAGCTTGTGTTGTTGTTCCCAATTTTCCACCGAAGTTTCCCCGGAGCCTGCTGTCCCACGACGGCAGCGACCGAGGCAGGGATCTCGGCTGAACTTTCTCCGCACACTCGGTGTCTGTTTTCGTGGCTTAAAAGTCGATTCTGCTTCCAGAATGTTGTCAAAGTTAAACAGTTCTAAAGCAACTATTACATAGTTACAATGTTTCTTATTCGCCAATTGGTGGGTACGTGTCAGTGTTACCTCGCTGGCTCTTAATGTAAAAGTTTAATAAGACTACTTATGTCAATGGGTAATATTAGTAAGTGTTCACACTAGTACAGGTCGGTAGTGAGATTTGAGGTTAGTCTGAAGGTTTGTTAGGAAACACATCAAATCTGTAAACTAGTAATTATCCCAAGTTCTTTTGTCTGTAAAGAAAAATATGATAAATCATCGTAAACAACTCCTTGACATAACCTCAAACATGTGCATAGTGTCTTCAAATGTTTCTAATTCTACATGGGCGCCATATGAAATGACCACGTTCATAGTGAAGCTTTTACCTTGTGAGAAACAGGATATCAATGGGAAAGCATTTCAGTCGGCTTCGCATTCATAACTCTAAGCTCCTAATATGCAATTGCGTATTTGGAGCTCTGACGTTTTAATGTGAAGTTTTAATGGGCTCCAACAAGCTGAGACTGATTCTTCTGAATCACCTATGATCCTGTTGCATCCCCCCCACCCCCCAGCCTGTGCAGATGCATGCGCACAAAGTTTGTGCAGGGATTGACTGGTTTATGGCTCCCAAAATCCGCCTGAGTTATGTTTCTTAGGAGAGTTTCTCAAGCTGGGTCTTATAAGCACCTCAAGGGACATGAGGGAATTCACTGAACCAGGGACTGTAATACATTTCTCTTTGCTGTACACAGGTAAAGAGACACACACACACACAAAAGTAAATAAATGCCAGAGTAGGGCTCCTAAAAGTGACAAATTTCATGTTAATCGCAATTTATTTACAGGGATGTGGGACCTGCTGCTCAGGCCTCTGAAATGTCTCCAGGAAAAGTGATCTGTGGATGATGCTGTGAGTCAGAAGGAAAAAGAAAATCCATCAAATTCAGGCACATATATTCCAAAGAGCAACCTCTTCCAGTTGACATAGAAGGCAGACTTTCATTACCAAGTCAGCTGCTGCCATGTTGATGCCAGGGCCACTGTGGTTGTGGCTGTCGCTGGCGTGGGTTGGAAGCTGCGGCTCTCACAGCCTGTTCACCTGTGAGCCCATCAAAGTGCATCGGTGCCTCGGGATGCCCTACAACATGACTTTCTTTCCTAACATGATGGATCACTACGACCAGGAAATCGCAGCTAGCAAAATGGAGGTAAGCCTAAACGACGTAAGACCTAACATTCCTCCTCTTTTGTACCCACCTCCATAGAAAGTCCAGCTTCTTTTGAATTCTGTGCGTCTTCTGAAACACATTACTATTTCTGAAAATAACCAACTTTCGTTCGTCAGCAGCAACTTCCACTCTGAAGAGTGTTGTTGTTACAACTATCTGGTTGTGCCTGTGTGTGGCGTGTTCACTGAGCTGGCAAAAACGTTTTTAAAAAATCTGAATTTTGAGTTTCCAGCCACCGGTCAGGTTCTGCTCAAGCTGCATCTCTTTCCATAACCTTTATCAAAACTCCGAAATATGGTGTAAGTGTTTTAACAAAATGTATGTGAATGAAGTTTTTTTTGCTATATAAAAACCATAGATGCACAATCAGGGTTGTGCATCTTTAACTGCAGCAAATTCAGTAGTAACTAAAACATCCACTGCTGCAAGATCTATCAGCAGATTTTGCAAGGCATTAATGAAGTTTGTAGGGTAATTATTGATTGGTATATAAATCACGCTGCAGCTTCTGACATTTTTGATCAGTGAGTAATGAGTTTACCAGCCAATGTAATAATTAATGAAGCACAATTACGGTTGCACCGTTTGCAGTTTTCTGGACGATCAACGATCTTTAAAAAAAATCCTGTCCTTCCGATTTCAGCCCATATTGATTTTTTTCATCTAAAAGATCTGTAAATATAGCGACAAAGTTATTAAGTTGGCAACAGTGGGGTGACTATTGTTAGCATATCCGGATGTGACCTTGTGGGCGGGTCAGTCAGTTAGCCCTTGCTCACGGCAGAGCTAAACGGGACAGCAGCTGCACTGCCATTGACCAAATTATTATGCAATTTGGCGTTTCAAAAATAAATTCGCTTTATTTTGTAAACACGACAATTTCGAATAAACTCGTTTTTCGATAAAACGCTTTGGCCTTAGGATGAGGTGGGTTTTTGTTTTTTTTTGTGGCCATATAAAAATTTGGCTTATTTCACAAAACATCGCATGAGTCACAAGACCAACAACCAGACGTTGCCACTGGCGCAAACCAAGAAGAAGAAGAAGACGACAGGAAGTAGCTGGCAGATCATGGTGTGGCATGTTTTTGAATGATTATCGTGTGAACAGACTTAGTCATGATGTCTGAAGGGTTCGGGAAACGTGTATGGTATATAAAATATCTATGCTGATATTGGCCCAAATTTTCATATTGGTGCATCCCTAGTAACAATCAAGTAGTGACCCTCCCGCCCTACCCGATGGACACTAAACATGTGGTTCCAGAGTGTAATGTGGTTGGAAATACTTGGAAACAGTGCAGGGCTGCAGGTGTTTGGAGCAGCCAGTCAGGACATGATGGAAATGTGAGCCAGAACCATAATTCTGACTTGTCAGTGGAAAGCGGTTTGCAGGTCAAGAGAGAAAGAGCAAAACTCTGAAGGATTTATCACGCACTAATGGGTAAACTCTTTAAAACAGTTGCACAATGCCACATTGCGTGTTGCTTCACACTCACTGTTCTGGATGTTTTTATGAGATGGCGGGTTAAAAAAAAATCTCAGCAATGATCTCTTTATGCAAAAATCTCCGAAAATGCAACTTTAATCAACTCTTGGTTCACTTTTTGCGGCGATCTGTAACATTATGCTCCTATAAACTAGTCCAGGTGTGTGTTCCTCTGCAGAAATCCCTGTTGTTTTTTTGTTTCGTTTTTCTTGGTAGAGCATCTTGTCTCCAGGCATTCCTTAGGACCCAGGGTTCTGGTTACTTTTACACTCAGTGTCAGACTTTGTGAATATGAGCAGTGATCTGTTGAAGGAGTCTTTTGTGCGGCATCTGGCAAAGGTGCAGGTGTTCGATTTCACAGCAACCTTGGCCACCGGCAACTCTATCGACTTTGTTGCGTGGAGCCTTTGATTTTAGGAGGAAGGGGAGGGACACGCCTGGTCCCACACAAAGCTGACTGCGCATACCACACCGAGTATCTTCTGTCTGTTAATGACTCACTCATTTACCCCCCTGCCCCCCACTGTATGCTTAGCTGTCTCCCATGTTACAGCCTAACACTCTGGCTTCAGCCCTGTCTGAAATGTGTAGCTGTTTATCACTAAGCCTTGGTGCTGGAATCCAACAAACTGCCTCACTCTCAGCCGAGGTCGGCTAATCAGTCCAGTACTCCAGAGGGAAGGCATTTGCTCCAAATTCCAGAAGATTCAAGAGCTCAGATGTTTTAGGTGTTAGAATACCTAAAAAAAAAAAAAAAATAGAATACAAAAACAAAATTAAGCAATAGGTGACAAACCTCATGTATCTTTTTCTTCTAGATAAAGATATTTTTTCAAAAAGAGTTGACCCTTTTAAAGCAGTAGTATTACGTATAGTTGACTCTTCTTTTTAGCTTTACATCATGTTATAATGTTATTCTCTCATCAAAAAGTATACTTGGAGTTTTGCTTTGATTCTTTCGTGCTTGTTTGAGAAATCCTTTTATCTCCCATGGCAACCATTCAGCTGTGAAAAACGTCTGGGTGGACCTAGCCCCGCCTTCGAGGACGAAGCTCCTCCTCAGAGCTGCAGCTTCTTAGCTTCCAAGCTTCCGCTTCACAGAACTCCCTCCCCCACAGCTCCCTCAATCAGCTCCTTCAGACTAGCCGTCAGCAATTAGCAAAATGCTAATTGGAACTCTGCATCTCCCAAACTCGTTGTACAAGCTACTTGTCAGTGCAACGCTGGTAAAAATGCTGTTAAAAGGATAATAGAGGAGCGATGTTTTGTTATGACTTCCTGAAGACAGAAGTTTCAGAAAGAGCGGGAGCTTTTAAAGAAACTGAGGCCGAATTTCAAGATGTTAAATTACAAAGTCAAATTTCTCACTTCTAACAATAACTACACCACTTTTGGCAACTTAGAACCTTTACTGCTATATATAGTCACTTTTCAGACAAAAAAAAAAATGGTATCGACCAAATTCAGAATCAACAGGTCAGGCTTTTTAAAGGTCGTCAGGGTTTCCCCCAGAAAACTCAGTAAGCCCGGTGGTCGGGGCGCCGAGGCAGTCCACCGTGTTTTGGTATTGAAAGATGTTAAGTAGACAGGAAAAGTAAAAATATTACTGGGTAATTATATGTTACGGGAAGACATCGCCAGTGAAACGATATTTAAACCCACAACTAGTCTTTAAAACAACAAATGAAAAACAAAATTAAAATGAATATTAGTTATTTGCACTTTTGTTTAATCCAAATTAAGTGAGCAGCTCAATATGGCCCCCAGGGCTTCAGGGGCCCATAAATGCTAATATTTTAACACAAACCACAGATACATAAATGTAACATTTGTTTATTGAGATAATCAATGCTGCTAAATTTGAATGAATGGTTTCAGTATACATAAATTAGAAGAGTTTAAATTGTTTAACATTCATATGTAAGATTTTAAGAAGCTGGCAAGTTTACTTTGTCAAAGTTCAAAGAACAATATTCATGGTTAAATTATTTTGTTGCCATAGCAACAACTCACTCAATGCTGTGAGTTTAATGTTTGAGTTTGAGCTCTATTTGCACACAAATACAAATGAGTAAACTGCAATTATAACTTATTGCTTTTTAGATTGGCCAATTAAACTACTCCCCCTTCTCCTAGATTTCACTAAATGTAACACAGAAGCTGTTAGAGGTGCTGATGTTTTTAGCAACAAGATGGCCCCCCAGGTCAAATTCTGCTCAAGGCCTCATACAGCCTTGGACTTGCCCTGCATGAGTTAAATCCGCTGCACTGCTCAGAGATGCGCAACAAACAGGAGATTTAATTTAATGCTGCTAATGTGGCTTTAGTAGCTCTTCCATTTCCTGTCTGTTGAGTTTTTAACAAGGGGACACAGAAACTCTTTTGGTTGGTCCAGTTTATAGGACGAGTTTCTCGGATCTCCTCGCAGCCACGCACATTAACTCTGTCTGACTAAGTGGACAAAGGATTCGATATGGTTTCATTTAATTAGCTCTACTTTCTAAATGAAATGAAAAGGTATGGTGTTTTGTGAGGTACTTTATCTTTTACGGTTCCAGTAATGCCAGAATTAATAATAAATAATAAAAACGTTGTGGTACTCTGATTTAGTAATGTAATTATATTAGTAGTGTTACCACCCCCACGCCAGTAGAGGCAGTATCAGGCCCGAAAATATGCAACTAAGGAGCAGATTTAGAAGTACACAGAAAGTTATGGAATTTGTTCAAAACTGTGAGCTTCGCTGAAGTAAATAACAGAAATAAGTTCAAGTGCATTTTGAGAGTGAAACTCCTAACTAAAGGTGAAGATATATCACAGATTTCAAAACAAAATAAAAACGGGAGACCACGGATAATATACGAAATAGCGCCCCCTCCACTTCCGGAGTGCAAGGGTCACATTTCCAAATAAAGGTATGAGACTGACAGTGGTCCGTCCCCGCCCCTTTCTGTTTGCTGCAGCGAAGTCCTCGTTATTCTTGCGGTTCACGTGGAGCTGCGCAACCAGAGCTAACGTGGTGGGGTTTAAACTCTTACCTTGATCAAAACCTCTGGAAAAAAACATAATTCCTCACAGGGGGTTGATGTAAATATCCATAAAGGTCACCCTGTGTTCAGTTTGAGTGAAAGGAGGAGCGCGCTGACGTAACCTTAAGACATCCAGCTGCTGCAGCGCGCGAGGCAACGCGAAGAGGCGCCAGCGGTGTGATTGGCCCGGCTTTAAATGCATAAACTATAAACCTATCTTCTGTAAACATATCTTTTAGGAATAAATCTACTCCGCCAGTGAAACGCTCAGAGCAACAGAGACGCTTGCAATCCGTCTTTAAAAAATAAATAAGAAATAGCGGTTTTTAATTTATTATTATTTTTCTAAAATCATAAACAAGAAAGGCTTAGCCTGGTGGAGGGGCTCATGAAGCATGGCGGGCCGCCAGGCCTATAATATACTGGGGGAAACCCTGGTCGTGATCGACTAGAAAACTGTAATCATTGCAGCTTTTCTGTCAAACTGAAGACAAGTCAAACATATTTGATATATACATAATTTTTATAACAACTGAAGGTAACGTAGTTTCTTGATTGTGCTGCAAAATTGAACTATGTGCCGGAAAAATACATAACACTGCCCCTTTAAGGCAAAAAAGGTTTGACTTTATCACACTGACGCACGTTGACGGTTTGTGAAACGTGAGCAGTTTTTACTGTAAGCACTGCAAAGAAAATAAAGGTCAGATTGTTGAGCCCAGAAGGCGCTCCGAGTCAGGGACCTCCAAAGGAGAGAAACAAGGGTGCTTACTGTCAGAGAGAGAGAGAGAGAGGGGCGATCCTTGGCCTCACAGATATGGGACCTCTGCCAGAAAGGATTTAGGGAAAAGAAGCAAAACACTGAATAGTGGTCTGTGCTTTAGAGTATGCGCCATTTGTTTTTGAGGGCAAAAACAGAAACTCCTTCATGCGGCTTGACTACAGCTCCTAAAAATCTTAACATTACTCAGCAGACAAAGTGTCTCCAGTTAAAAGGTGGCTTTAACGTCAAGTTGCTTGTTTCAGAAATGTATTTCCTTTCATTTCCTGCCAGCTATATTGCATTCCCCCCATAACCACCTGACTCCTGCCGCCGCTCCCTCGTGCGCCCCTCTCCAGGAAGTTCTTGACCAGCGTGTTGAAACAGAAGAGTATGCTTCCTTTCCAGCCAGTGAATGGGCAGCTTTGTGCGCCGCCGAAAAGAACAGTGCAGCTTATCACAACATAGTTCAGATGGAGATCAGCTCACGGTCTAATTTTATTACGCAAACATGACCCATGATCTCCCTGGATCTCTATGCCTTTGTTATTTTTAGATTATTGTTAATTCATGACCACCGATGATATCTTTGGAGGAGACGGGAAGAATCGGGTCCTTCTTATATTGATGATTCTCTGCTCGAAAAATAGTTTTAGGTTGTTATCTAATCGTCGATCTTTTTGTAACCTGCTTAATTCAGGATATTCCCTTCACATTTTTTCCCCCCACCAATCGCTTAACATAAGCAAACTGTTGTGTTTTCCATAGACTTCATTTGAGAAAAATAGCCTCTGTAACCAAAAGTCAAATTTTTTATTTATTTAAATTTTTTCCTCTCCCATTGCAGCCATTTATGCCCCTAGCAAGCCTACAGTGCTCACCGGACGTCCACCACTTCCTGTGCCAGGCCTTTATCCCAGCGTGCAGCGAGGAGAACAGGGTGATCCGCCCATGCAGGGAAAAGTGTGAGGCCGTCCTGTCCGACTGCGAGGAGAATATTCGCATTTTTGGCATCGCCTGGCCTCCTGAGCTACAGTGCAACAAGTAAGAGGACACCCACCAACAACAAACAGCAACTGTGCCACATTTAGTCACATTACAACCACAGCCTTTGCTGTACTTTATAAAGTTTTTGTGTAATAGACTGGATCTGCACATTATTACTAGGTTTGCCGTATTGCTCTTGAATATTGCAATAACCATGTCGGTCTTCACTACTGTCATTTACCAATTGCCAATTTATTAGCTGCGCGATTTATTGGCCGTCCAATTGATCAGTGATCCCCTATTTTTCACCAAGTATAGAGTTTTGCATGTAGACCATAAAGTTCAGATGTGACCTCATCCAACCAGAGCATCTTCGTCCACATCGTTTGGTCTACAATGTTCTCTGAAAACTCCCAAAAGGCTTTCACAAAACGGCTGGATTTCAGATGAATTTGAATTACAGTAACTTATGAAGGGAAAAAAAAAAATTCTGGATTTTATTTAGGAGCATCAGGGTAAAGCCCCAAATACAAATGAAGCAATTTTTTCCCGTTTATTTATTTGTGTTTTCTGTGAAACATTTTGATGCATCTTTTTTCCTTCACGTCTCACTTGTGCTGTAGTACTTTGCATTGTTATACCTACTTTTACTAAAATAAAACACATTCAGGTTCACAGCTAGAGAATGAGAAAAAAAAGCGTAAAACGTTCTCATCCTGTCACTGCTCCTGTCCTCTAGATTGAAACCTTGCGGGTCGGACGGTTCCGCCCTTCCCTCCACCACCCCGGTGACCTCCTCGTCCCTGAAGAGAGACCTCGGCTTCTGGTGCCCGTTGCAGCTGAAGACCAAGCCGGGCCACGGCTCCTCGTTCCTCGGCGCCCAGGACTGCGCTCCGCCCTGCTCCAACATGTACTTCAGACCTCACGACATCGCGTTCGCCAAGAGCTTCATCGGCGTGTGCTCCATCATCTGCCTGGGCGCCACTCTCTTCACCTTCCTCACGTTCCTCATCGACGTCAAGCGCTTCCGATACCCAGAGCGTCCCATAATCTTCTACGCAGTCTGCTACAGCGTCGTCTCGCTCGTGTACTTCCTCGGCTTCCTGATCGGAAACGGCGCCGCCTGCACCAAAGCGGATCACCACGGAGCGGTGGAAACCGTGGTGCTGGGCTCGCACAGCAAAGGCTGCACTCTGCTTTTTATGCTGCTCTATTTCTTCACGATGGCGGGGATCGTCTGGTGGGTCATACTCACCATCACCTGGTTCCTGGCAGCTGGGCCCAAATGGAGCTGTGAGGCTATCGAGAAGAAAGCGGTATGGTTCCAATTTGTAAACTCCCAAAAACTGCAGTAAGACACGTTGAAGTTTATAGTTTTCCAGACACGCTGCACGTTGTTGTTTACATCCGGACATTTGCCCGCATGCGCAACAATGCTGGAGGGCAAAAAAGGCGATTGTTTTACTTGCCACTCACAGCCTCACTGCTGCGGTAAAACAATTGTGCTTACAAAATGAAACCTGGAGATGCAGGCGCTGTTAATGTAGTGCAGTGTGCTACAGCAAAGGGAAAAATAACGCAGAAAAACCTTTGGACAACAACTCAGAACCACTCGCATTCGTCTTTTTTTGTCGCTCCATATCAGCTGTTCCACACACAGACTTGTTGCCATAGTACTCAAAACATTTCACTGACCTGTGAAATGAGAGCCTTGGACCTTCTTTTTTACTTGTCGTATTCTTGACAATTGGTACCAAAGCACTGCGTTCCTTTTTCTATTGCATGTCATGTGTACATTTAAGATTTGGCACGTTATGATGACAACTCAACAGATAAATCCAATGGTGGTCTTCCTCAGAGAGCAGTGCTCTGGCAGGATCTTGAGCACGTTATGTGACGTTGCAACGTGTTTATAGTGAAATGGGAGAAAGTTCTCACGGGTGATAATGTGGCACATCTAGAAAAATCTGGTAATTATCCTCCAAAGCAACAATTCTCTCTGTGTCCTGTGTTTCTAGGTGTGGTTCCACACCGCCGCCTGGGGAATCCCCGGCGCATTAACCGTCATGCTGCTGGCCCTGAACAAGGTCGAAGGAGATAACATCAGCGGCGTTTGCTTCGTGGGGCTTTACGACCTCGACGCGCTGCGGTACTTCGTGCTCGCCCCTCTGTGCGTGGGTGTCGTAGTTGGCCTCTTCCTCATCCTGGCGGGCATCGTCTCTCTCAACCACGTCAGGCAGGTGATCCAGCACGACGAGCGCAACCAAGAGAAGCTCAAGAAGTTCATGATCCGGATTGGCGTGTTCAGCTGCCTCTACCTGGTTCCGCTGGTCACCCTGTTAGCCTGCTACACCTACGAGCAGAGTCACCGCGGCTCCTGGGAGAACACCTGGATCAATGACAGGTGTCAAGAGTACAGCATCCCCTGCTCCTATAAGGTATCTGTGGCTGCTTCCGTCATTCACTCTCAAATAGGGGCCCTGATCTTATCAACTCATTTCATCTACCTGTGTAAAGATTGGAAAATCAGCGAGTAGCTGTGTTTCCATTGTAAACGTCCACAAAACCTTTTCAATATTCAATTAATTTTGACAAAAACACAATTTGAGAAATGTGGTGTTTCCACGAAATAAGAAGTGCAATTGAAATCACACATGAATAAGTCTGTACACACAATAAGTCGTTAAAAATTAGAGATAATTTATGTATAAATGCAGTGTTTTTTTTGGAGAACTGGTCAGCTATTTTTTTTACAGAAGAACTGTGGATTCAACACTTGGGAACGGCAAACTCAACTTTTGATGAACTGTTTGATGACCTCTTGTTGAGCCAGCTGTGCATTGTCCAAGGAGGCCAGTTTCTACATATAAGTTTAAACTATTTGGTCTTCATACTGCAATAACATCATGATGGCTTAGTCAAATAAAAAAATTAAAAGAAAGGCACGGCAGCACATAATGCCTTCTTTCCCAGCACCAGATTGTCAAAATCAACTTAGCCCCTTGACGAATGCCAGTTTTTGCTTCAAATTGGATTTCTTAATGAACACAATTTGCCTAGATCACAAGGATCTCGTTAGCATTTGTGTCTGTCTGTGTTTCAGGCCTCGGAGCTCACCCGTCCCGACCTCTCTCTGTTTCTCGTGAAATACTTGATGACGCTGGTGGTCGGGATATCTGCCGTGTTCTGGGTCAGCAGCAAAAAGACCTGTTCTGAGTGGGCGTACTTTTTCAAACGAAATCGCAAAAGAGAGTAAGGCTTTTGCATCTGTGACGTAGCGACAGTAACCAGAAGGAGAGCTGCCGTGTCGACGTGCTAACGGGGTCTCATCTTTGGTCCGCAGCCCCATCAGCGAGAGCCGGAGGGTCCTCCAGGAGTCCTGCGAGTTCTTCCTGAAACACAACAGCCGCGTCCAGCACAAGAAGAAGCACTACAAACCCACCTCCCACAAGCTCAAAGTCATCTCCAAGTCTATGGGCACGAGCACCGCCGTCTCTCCCGCTAGCACCGCGCATCAAGGCTCCTCTGCGTTCGGCAACCACGAGCTGCCCATGAGGAGCTCCCTGTCCGAGACCTCGGCCAGGGAGCACCTGGACCGCGGCGCCTCCGGCCGAAGCTCCAGGAGGGAGCGAGAGATGGAGCGAGAGGGCGGGGAGAGGCGCAGCAAAGGTGGGAGCTCCAGTAAGGTCAGCAGCCGCTCAGAGAGCATGAACAGAGTAGCAGACGGCAGGTAAGAGGGGTTTTTTTTTCTTTCTTTTCTTTGAAACTAAACACTTTTTACAAACTGATAGTTTCTTGAGTTCTTTTTAATTTCGCCACAGTATTTAAATTTGAACCCTTTGACTAGTTATGTAGTGGTGAGGTGCAGATACTTAGCTGTGTTCATAGGTTCTTCTGCACACAAATGTGACAAAAGTTCATTAAACGAGGGGAGGAATCGTCTTCTGAAACTCTTTGCTTTCCTACTGGTCCTTTTTAGGTGCATCATGTATCAACTAAATGATGGCATTTTCATATGAATGAAAATATGCAATGAAAGTAAATTGTAAATTTTCTTGTTTAGAAAAAAAATGATTGACACCTACGTATATTGGTTTTTTTTTCAGGTTTAGATCAAATATCTCTTCAATCTTAAGCTATGGGTGCACTGATAAATCACCACGATTTCCTTAGTTTTGAGGGACTAGTGACCTGTCGATACTACAAGCCGATTTTATCCACTGATCTTATCTACCTCGGCAAAGGTCTGACATCCGGACATGTGTGTTTAACAGAAGTTATCCCACTGTTCCTTGTTGTACTTAGCGACTTTTCAGACCCCAAAAAATATCGGTATGGGTGAAAATGAGAATTTGCAGGTCAGGCTTTTTAATAGATCAGAAAACTGCACTTGGTGCAGCCTTACCTAAAGCAGCAGTAGAACTTGCTTAAAAAATTGATTTGGCTCCTTAGTAAGCATTGCCTGAACGCTGGCCTGTGTTCAGTCCAGGTTGACGTGGGTTTGGATGTGAAATCCAGGTTGATAGATGGTGTGGTCGTCTCTGCTTCCATTGCGACCAAGGCCGCATCAGAACACAGGTGTTGTTTTGACATCCGAGTTGTAGGTTGTCACTGAGAAGCATTTGTGTTTCTCTGTAACAGACCTTCAACCTCTCCATGGTGGCCCAGCCTTATCTCCGATCTGCCATTGACCACCTGAAAAAACCTTTAATCAGTGAAATACTTTTTTTTTTTCCTTTTCATTTTACCGTCATAATTTGGCCATTTCTGAAGATCGTTTTCTCCTGCGCAATTTTTTGGACCGTCTCGCTTACAAAGGGGATCTCGTTTCCCAGCATGTCAAATTCAAATGCCGCACTCGGAATCAGCCCTCTGTCGGCCTAATTAACGGGGAGATGATGAAGGAATAGCTGCACCTGTTTATGAAACGGGTTTCATTAAAAAATTTTAATCCTTTTACTGCTTATGCTGATTTGTCCAATTACACCTCAGCCCTGAAATAAAAAGCTTTTGCAGATTAAGTACACACTTGAGGTTTCATTTACTTGGTGAAAAGTGTGTGTTTGAGCAGAGACTCTGTAAATTTGACTATGTTAATCAACAAAAACAACATATAAGCAGCTATAATTTCTGCATCTAAAAAATATCATCAATCTGTATTGTGCCTTTGTGTTTAGAATGACTCCAAGAAGTGAGCTATCAGACGCCAGACAAGCTACAAATGGACAACAGCAGCAGCAGCATCCGACTTTGAACCAATCGCACAGCAGCATTCTGGACTCCGCCCACCAGAAGGTGGACAAGGCGTCAGAGGAGAGTAAGGACCCAAAAGAAATCTAAGCTAAAAAATGTTTCCTGTTCAGTCTTCCAACTGATTGTGGCTTAAAGGTCTTTGAAGTTGTATCCAGCGAATGTTAAGAACCCTAAACATGCAGCAAACAGCAGGTGGTTTGTTGGACCAGAATATGTGGGATTTAGACTGCAGCTGCTCAAGGTGGTGACTGCGTGTTCCAGCTTTACCGATGTTTTAGTCTGAATGTTGAAGAACACGGCTGGATCTCAACCAGGCTACTACCAATGGACGTTTAGGAACATCGCATACGTCACAAACACTTTTTAGAGGTTTCAGTTAAACGCCGTTCGAGTCCTTAAAAAAAAACTGCATCATGACCTGTGTAAAATATTCTTTTTGTAGAATTCAAGCTTTTTTGCTGTATTAGTCCACACACTGAATCTTCATGAGGTGGCTTATGATATCGCCAAACATGAAAGTTGTGCTGTTTTTGGAAGTCTTATTGTTACTTTTGGATTCATTGTTTGTTATAAGACCAAGTATGTACCACTCTTAAAAGATGCTCTTAAACTTGAAATAGTTGAATGTGCAAATTTATTTTTGAAAAGCTTTCCACTTTTTTTCTGTCCTGAACTTTTGTTTTTACATTTTTGTACACTGGTGTCTTTAAAGACATATCAACTGGACTGGGTTAAATCACTTTTGGGAAATAATCCAAACATAATCAAGCAGGCCTTTTTGCACTGTATGGTATCAGAAGCACAAACCACAAATTACTGAATAATAAATAAATGCAAGCAGTGATTTATAGATGTAAGTGTGAGCAGGCCTGGCTTTTCTTCACAATATAACTCTGTTACTAGAATCTTCAAATTGTGAAGGTTTTTCTTAATATCTATACAACTGGTGCATTTGACCTGTCCTGTGTGAATTCAAGTTCTCTTGGGACCTCCAGGCCAGCAGGGGGCGATATGTCGCCTCAAATTCTGCTTAAACTTTGAACTGGCTCTAGTTGAGGAGTATTCATAACATTTAAGTCACAGAAAAATGATCTAAAGTTGTTTTTGCACACCTTAAGTGACTCATATGACAATATATTGCGTCTTTAATGCTGCATGATTCTTTGAGTTGATTTTTTTTTTTTTAACTCTGGGAGATAAGACATTTCCAGAGTCACAAATTAAAAGGGAAACCGTGTCAATGAATGTTTTGTTTTGTATTTCTGTCACCTTATTATAGGTGTAGTTAATGATGTGCCTTGTGCAGTCTGTCAAATATTCTTTTTTTTTTTTTTTCTGTTTCCTGGGTCAAGTTTTGTACCTTTTGTAGTTTGTAAGCTCGGATTACTGTGATGTTTTGAATAAAAACACGTACAATTCTTTTCCACGTTGTGTGAGTCACTGTATTTTATTGAGACTTTTTTTTTTTTCTTTTACGTCAGCGTACAATTGGGTAACGGAAGGAAAAGAATATCATCATTTGAAATGTGGTGTTCATCTGTTTTTACTCTGACACCCTTAAGTAAAAGCCTGTGCAAGCAATTTATCTTAGAAGCCACCTGATAATTTATCTATTTATTGCAAAGAATAGAAAAACTTAAGATATGGAAAGCAGATATAAATGCCCTACTAAAGATTTGAACTCATCAGACTGTTATCTCTAAAAAATAAATAAGAATAAGAACCGAAAACCACTTTTTTGTTTGTTTGTTTTTTAAATCTTTTTCGATTACACTTTACTGTTACGCTGTAGCGAGGCGCTCTTGATCTGAGCTCGGATTTATTTTTATTTATTTTTTTATACACTGACTCAAGATCTTGACAGAGTGGCCTCACTGTGCCCCCCTCCACATCACCCGGGAATGTTTTCTTTAGCTCCGTCTCTGCGCGGTGACTGGCTCCTTCCCCTGTCGGCCTGCCCTCCTCCGGCCTCCTGCTTAGACGGACTGTCGCCTCGCATCGCTCCCTCACACGGCGGCACACTGACTCGGCTGTCACCACCGGCAGGATGTCTCCTCTGGCGAGCCGCCTGCTCGTCCTCCTCTGCCTGGCGTTGCCTCTTTACGGCGTGGAAAAGGTGAAAAACAGAGGATACCGAAAGGAACCCGACGTTGACAAGGTAAGACCCTGTAAAAAAAAAAAAAAAATCACCTTAAAGACTCAACTTTTCAAAGTAGATTCTCTTGATCAATCTCATTAAAACGGGATTGTCGCAGTCGGTGACCTTCGTGTCAGCGCCCCTTGTATTATTAATGGGTCTCATGCAACTTTCATTGATTTGTTTTTGCATATTCATTAGTCTCACTCTTGCCCTTTTTTTTTATTGTGGTGCTGCTTAACGCTGCCTTGGGTGTCTTTTTATATCGTGGAGTTGATTAACGCGGGAGAATTCATTATTTTTATTGGTTAATTCACTTGTTGGAGCACGAGGCCCTTTAAAATGATCCTCCTCCATCTGCAGATCATTGCCGTTTGTGCGGTTCTACGGTCAGCTGGTTCTCCGTGACTCCACGGTCGGCAGCCCTCCGACAGAACCGAGTCTTTTAAAAAAGAAGAAGAAGAAGAAGAAGAGAAAACAGGAAGCTGGGGTCTGGCTCATGCTGTCTGGCTTTGTTATTTGTGTTCCCATTTTTCCGGTTGAAAATAACTTTTTATAGGTGTGAGCTGGTTTTTTTATTTGTTTTTTTTTTCACGGTTGAAAAAAAAATGCATTGACGGTTTTCTCCAGATGATTAATTTTAATGATCGTCACCCCGAATCCAAAGGATATTTGTGTAGATTTACTGCCTATGGCAACGTTGACGCAGAAATGACACATTTATCCCTTGACTTTGGGGTTTCATAAATAAAACTTGTTTATTTTAGCTAGGTTTCCTAGAACCAGTGCCCCCTCCCCTCCCCCGTCCCTCTGCTCCCATAAGTGTTCATACCGAACCTTCAAGCAGTTACTGTAATTTATGCCTCCAACAAACTGTTAGAGACCTATATGCATATATTTTTGATGGATAGATTTTCAGATTCTTTTTTTTTTTTTGTTCAGGGGCGGATCCAGAAATTCCTCTAGGGGCTTGTGAAAAGGGGGCCAGTAAAAAAGGCAAGAAAAAATGATTCTGTGGTGACCCCACCACAATGAAAAGACACAGCCAAATTTCAGATTTTTAACTAGGTATGTTCGCAAGTGAGACGCTTGCTAACCCTAACCCATGTATTGAGCCTATTAAGACAAAGCTTGCTAGCAAAACACTTTCAATATGAAGTAGTTTGACCTGACCTTAGTTTTAGCATTAGCACTGTTGCTAAAAATTGAGTACAAACTCAAATTTTGACCCCTTCTCTTACGCCACTTCCTTATTTTAATAATTTCATATATTAATTCATAATCCAAACACGTCAGTTCCACCGCTGTTTGTCGGACACCGCAGACGGTAAATTACCAATCGAAACGTTTAGGTACCGAAATCAAAAAAATGTTACAGCTCAACCAATACCGAACATCACCTTTACAAATCAACATGCTCTATTCCGATGTTTAAGTTTCCTCGACTAATATTTACGATTCGCTCAAAAATTCTTTTGTCGTAGAGTGTAACAAAGTCCGTATTTTGTGACCGTCTGTATCCAGTGCACAGGAAACGATGCAGACAAACCCAACTGCACTAGACACTCCTCGGACGAGGGAAGACCTCCTTGTCAGAGCAGCATGGTAATCTCTAAATCCAGCTTTTTACGCCCGAGACCCGTTGAATCGGAAATCTCTGCATGTTCCTGGAAAGCTTTTGCCTGTGCTTTGGTGTGGACTAATGCATGAAATGCAGCCAGTACTTTTACGGTTTCCGAACTAATGCACATGCCATGCACCCAGGTACTGGAACAAAGTCTATCTTATGTGCAATATGGCCGTAGTGTAACTAGGCAGGCGAGATGCCACTGTAGGAGCATACAGCCAGCTAATATAAAAGTCAGCTGTACTGCAGGGCGGACAGAGTTTCCATTCATTTGTCTGCCTTTGAAAGCCGTCCAGAAATGCAACCTCTAATAAACTCCGCAGACATTTCCACCCTGTGAATACGCCGGTTTTCTCGAATCACTCCCAGACGCCGTCACCAATAACCCCCGGGATGTCTGGAAGTATCTCGTCCCATTTTTTTTTTTTTCCTTGAAAGGACTCCAGTGTTATTTCGGCACACGCGGTGCCAAACGAGAACCTTCTAATTTCATCGCTTCACCCAGCCTTTCCTCTGGAGATGACGTAAAGTCTCGTATCTCTTGGGAGCTAAACCCTCTCGCAGCTTAATGGCAGGAACAGACTTATAGGAATTCTGCATTTTGTCCCAATTTTAGTTTGTTTGGTTTTTTTTAGATTAGGAAATTTGAAACACTGTTTTTTTTTTCTTTTTTCCTTTTTTGGTTGAGAATTTTACCTCTGGGACCAAAGTCAGGACAAGATGTTGAAACCGAAGTAAAAACTCTTTGTTCTCCACCCCTACTTTTTTGATTCACCCCTCCCCCATCCCCCCAAACTTAATGTCTGTTGGCTCCATTGCTGTTCCACAGCTGCATGCTGAGTAAAAAAGGGCAGCAAACCCAGCTGCTCCAGTCAACTATGATTGCCTAAGGTCAAGGATGCACTTCCTACGTGTCAGTTTATCCTGCCTGAGAGAGAGCACCTACAAATAACCTAAATTAAAACCCATCTGCTGCCTTCCCCATCACCTCACCCCCTCCCCAAACAAAAAAACACCAATTTTCCAAACCTTTGCGCTGCAATCACTCGGTGTTTCTATTCGAGGAACGTGTCCCGTCTCGCTCGTTTGGCTCCTTCCATTGTGTCGGCGTTTGTGTGCGGTGGCGTTTTTTTTTTTTTTTTGGCAAGCTCTCTGCTGACTTTTGAGTGAGTCTGAGTCAGCTTGAGTGTGTTGCAGCATCTGCCCAAAGATGGCAGACAACAGCCGAGCAGGACAATGAGTCGCACACCTACTAATTTAGACGAACCTCCGAGCCCGCAGTTCCTCATTTACGCACAATATATCATTCATTAGCTTGGTGGCTTGATGTCTGTCGGTTCTCAAACCTTCTCCTTGATTTGGAGACACATCTGTTTGTTTGGGTTTTTTTCCCCACCGCACCCCGACTGGCATCGGATTTTGTTTACGTGACTTGTAAAATGAGATATAATCTTGCCTCATTTCACGTGCATGTTTCCTAAACATGGGTTTAACTCGCGCAAGGCAGCAGCAGCAGCAGCAGTAGTAAACGGAAAACCGAATCAGGAACTTCATTTACCCGAGATTCGGCTGCCCTTCTTGGCATTCATGGGCTACTCTCTCCCTTCCTGTTTTTTATTATTATTATTATTTTTTTTAATCTCCAGTATGGCAGCTGCATGCAAGGCCCAGCAGGAACCCCTGGAAGAGACGGCAACCCCGGAGCCAACGGCATTCCAGGCACGCCGGGCATCCCGGGCCGTGACGGGCTCAAAGGTGAAAAAGGGGAATGCGTGAGCGAGATCTTTGAGGAACCCTGGAGGCCCAACTACAAGCAGTGCGCCTGGAACGCACTGAATTATGGGATCGACCTGGGTAAAGTGGCGGTGAGTATCACCGCCTGCGCAGTGTCTTGTGTTATGAATTCGCACGGCGCTTCCGGAGAGGGCTCACAATTTCACCTCAAGTAGCCGCGAGCTTTATAATGTAGTTTACTGGTGTTTTGTGAGACACATAAACTGCAGCTCCAGGCTTTTTTATTGTGTGTGTGTGTGTGTGTGTGTGTGTGTGTGTGTGTGTGTGTGTGTGTGTGTGTGTGTGTGTGTGTGTGTGTGTGTGCGTGTGTGTGTGTGTGTGTGTGTCTTCACCGGCTTCAAGCTGGAAACTCCCATTCTTTCTCGTAAAAAAAAAAAAAAAAAAATCTAACTCAAGCTCCGTCAGGTTGGATTGAGATCGTGTGTCGATGTCATTTTCCGAATGTGTGTGCAGAAAATTATGCGTGGACTTCGGGAAATCCCAGCGCGCTGATGCGCTGGGATCCGAATCCTCCCGCTGCCTGTTGAGGTCAGTTGTTCTGTTGGACGTTGACCTCTCCGCCGCCGTCTCCAAGTCGAATGCAGTCGGCTTTTCCTCACAGGATCGTCCTGTTATTTATCTCCATCCATCTTCCCATCAACTCTAACCAGCTTCTCTGTGCCCGTTGAAGAAAAGCGTGTTTCTGCCGCCACCACATTTCATGAGCATCTGGAAATTGAATGTTGAATTTTTTTTTTTGTTTCATCTGAAACAGTGGGGCTGCGACTACTGATTATTTCAGGAGCAGTTATTGCATCAATTAATCGTATAAAACATTTTGCACATTCTGAATAATTCTCAAATATATTTTTTTTATATTAAATGCCAAATGTCAATATTTTGTTGTACAGTTTCAGCTCAGTATTGTCTCTGAGCACGTTTTCATTTAGCAAATGGCCTGTTTTTGAGTCTGTGCAGTCCAGTTAACGATTAATCAACTACTAAATTAGTTGAAGGTTATTTCCAAAATCGATTAACCTGACTAATCGTTTCCGCCCCAGGTTAGAGTACATTCTCCCACATATTTTTGCTAAACCCCCTACACGACTTGTGGCACACATTAAAAAGATCTACTTATGTCTTCTTTCAAAAAACCAGCCGTCTTCTTGTAAAGTGTTGAGATAAGTCGTATTTCTCAGGGTCACCCTGGACACCGTGTTGCAATGGACTGAGTACAAACGTACACCGAAGTTTTTATGTCTTTATTTGTTAAAAAAAAAACAAATTATAATACAATTCTGAAAACCATTTTTTCTTTCCCATTACTTTCACTTTTACACAATTTTGCTCCACCTTCTGTTGGTCCATCACATAATGTCCCAGTACAACACATTAAGGTTTGCGGATGGTTGGAGTGAGAAAACATGGTATAATTTATATATAAATATATACACCCCTTAAATTCTGTATATATATATATATACATATATATATATATATATATACAATTATATATATATATTTTTATGTAGAAAAATCTGCATAATTTCTACATAGGTTCTGTAAAACATCACAAATTCACTCAGAATCTTGTTTGTTGCCGTGTCGAAGGACTGCACGTTCACCAAGCTGCGCTCGGACAGCGCTCTCAGAGTCCTCTTCAGCGGTTCCCTGCGACTCAAGTGCAAGAACGCCTGCTGCCAGCGGTGGTACTTCACCTTCAACGGGGCCGAGTGCACGGGACCCCTGCCAGTGGAGTCAATCATCTACTTGGACCAGGGGAGTCCGGAGCTCAACTCCACTATCAACATCCACAGAACATCCTCAGGTAAGGGAGTACCTGTAGTGAAAAAAAAAAGGACTAAAATATTTAGTAGTGGCCTGTGCCTCACTGGTAACACTTTATTTGACGGGGTGTGCATAAGACTGACATGACACTGTTGTAAACATGATAAAACACCTGCAGCATGAGTCTTCATGAATGTCTTCATGACGTGTCTTTGGGTAAATAATTCCACTTTTAATGCAAAGTTGCACTAAAAGTTGCATTAAAAGTCCACTAAACGTGTCAATTTTGCATCATGTGGCAAATAAATACACTTTTAACGCAAAAGTCTATTAAAACTTGCATTAAAAGTGTCATTATTTACCAAGTGACACTTCATGACAACAGGAGGCTCCTTCATGCTTATGGCGTATTATGCACACCCACTTCAAATAAAGTGTTACCACCTCATTTTGTACTTGAGTAGCTTTGCCTAATTAAAAAAAATAAAAAATTGTTTTATTTAATCATTATTTTGCTCTCACAGTTGAAACCGTGGTATTGAAAGGTGACTTGCGGTCGTCTCAAGAGGAAACCAACTGAGATTTGGTTTCGTGTTCAATCCGGACAATTTGAGCGAGAGCAACGCAAAACGTTTCTGAAACAAATCCGGCGGATCGCACCGGCGCGTCGCAGAGCGTATCCAGGAGCCTCAACGTGCTGGGATTGTCTTTTACCTGTTGTTCAGACAGAGGCTACACATTATATCAACCGTGACAATTCCTCTTCCCGTTTTTTTTTTTTTTTTTTTTGCCAAACAGACCAACCGTATCTTTGTGTCGGTGTTTTTGCTCGGCCCGAACCGACAGAAAATAACAGAGGCGGTCGTTTTTAGCTTTTGATCTGGCTGGAGCTCGCCAAGAAGCACGCCCCAGGTAATCCTCCGTGTGCTCAGCTGCTGCCGAGCAGGCGTCTTCTCGACTTCACAAGGGCCGCCGCTTGTCAGTAAACAACTTCAGGGTTTAAGACGTGAAACGATTGAAGTTGTGTGATTTTGCTAAAAAAAAAGAAAAAAAAAAAGAAGAAAAAAACATCCTTGCCTCTGACCTCTGCTCTTGTTTTCCTTTTGCAGTCGAGGGGCTGTGCGAGGGCGTCAAGGCAGGGTTGGTGGACGTGGCGGTGTGGGTGGGGACCTGCGCCGATTATCCCCGGGGAGACGCTTCCACGGGGTGGAATTCTGTGTCCAGGATCATCATAGAGGAGCTGCCTAAATGAGAAGACAGAGCGATATGAAAGGGAGGACTCGGTCTTTGTTGTGTAGGAGCAAGTCGCCTGACACGCCAGAAATAATCAGGTACGGCCGGTTGAGGCGTGACAGAGCCACTGATGGTACCTTGAATGTTTTTTTTTGTTGTTGTTCTGTTTAATTACACGTACAGAAAATTCTGTTGCTCCGCCTCCTAGACGTAAATTCTGTACTGTGTTTTTTTGTTGTTGGTCTGCTGGTGGCCTGGTAATTGATTACAGTAACCATTCAAATGTACTGTATGACGTTTGTGTGTGTGTGTGTGTGTGTGTGAATTGTTTCTGTCAATAAAATCACCTTTTTCTAAAGACTCGACTTTATCGCTTGTAGGAAGTGGAAAAGACGTGGGATTTCCAGGTTTTGAGAAATGTGGACAAGAAAACTGAGCTTAGGAACATATTTATATTTTACAGAAAATGTCCCGTTGTCTGACTTGTGTCCATTCGTCAGTTCATCCTTCCATTTTTTCCATTTCTTCTTTTGATCCATGCATTTAATCAACATCATTCATCTGTCAGTTCATCTATTATTAACCCACCCATCTGTTTGTCCATTGTTTTTTTTAGCATCCTTTTTTTTTTTTATGACATGGGCCAAAACTTTCCAGCTGACAACCGAGGGTCGACAAAACGTAGATTTATTCTTGAATGTTACAATTTCGCTAAACGTTTTCTTTTCACCTACAGACGCTTAAGCAAAAAATATTTTATTCAAATAAAGAAGTGGAGTTTCTGTAGGGGGAGGACGCCCGTAAGTCATCGTAGATCTGAGACATAAAAACTAGAAATAATGTCCTAAATGTTGATTGTTTATTACTGTTGGACTTTATTGTGTGTATTACACACCTGGATACGGGTCACTCATTTAAAACTTTACCAAGTCGGCGTCACAATCTCGGGTTGTTTGAGTCATTTTTGGGTTTGTTTGTTATTTCAGTGTTCCTTAGTTTCTCGTCATTAGATCAACCATGTATCTGCTTTTCTTTGCTTCAGTCCTTTCTTAGTTATTTTAGTTTAATTATGTTCCTTATGTCTAGGTATTTGCTAGTGTTAGATTCATTTTTTCTTACCAGTTTGTGTATCCTGTGCCATTTTCTCTCTCTTCCCTCACGCCTGCAACCCATTTCTAATCAGCCATCTGTTCCTTGTTCAATAATCAACCTCCTGTAAATATACGTCTCATTCTCAGTCACTCCTTATTGGTTCCTCCCGTTATTCTCCTCCTTGTGTGAGAATAACACACAAGGACCCTGCTGGTCAGTGATCCCTGGATTTGTTTTTTTTTTTTGTTCTCCCCATACTTCCATGTTTTGTTCTTTTTTTTTTTAAATCATTAAATCTTCAAATCTACTTGCTGCCTCAGCGTTTCTGCGTTCAAGTCATCTTCATCAACATCTCACGACAAATGGGCGCACTAAAAAAAAAAAATGCTGTTGCATGAAGGTTTGCGAACCTAATAAGTATGAAACGAGGCAAAGCATGGTTGCTTAAAAAAATGACTTTATTTTGCACCTTCACTTTTTAGAGGAATTTAATTTGTATCTTTTTTTTTTTTTGAAAGGCAGTGAAAATTTTACTGTGACATTTATACACGTTGTATATTATAAACCTCAGGCTGGAAAACCAAGCTTGTGCCATTCTTGAATAGTGGTCTAAGGCTGCATAAAAAAAAAAATCACTTATTTTTACAGGTTTCAAATGATAAAAGCATTGTAATATTTCTGTATTAAACATTTAACTGTCTTCATAGAGGTCGGGAAGCCAGGAAACTGGCAGCCTGGAAAAGTGTGGAATTACGCGTTGGAACCAAAGACCACACCCTGCAGTAAAATAGGTCAAAAATAAAACATTTATTGTGTTCACACACTAATAAAGCACTTCACATTTCATAACAAAATGCCATAAAACAACACACTTAAGTTTGTGTGATGAGGAAAAAATGACTTTATGGAAGAAGCATCATCAATGCTGCAGTTCATGCATGGATAATTGATAATAAAGGTAAAACTGGAGACCTGAGATCTTGATGCCGATGATCAAGCTTTAAAAATACACTTTTGTTTTTCGTCTTTCTGTTGCCAGAAAACATAAACAAAACTCCCTCTGTGGTAGAATGCTGCATTCACCACACATCGTTACAATATGCCCCTCATGTTTGAAAATAATAGTTACCGTATCACATTCATATCATTTCCAAAGGGACAAACTGAAGCAACACATCCCCACGAACTAACTGTGCGTTTAAATCGGACACGTTTTCCCGTCATGTTTTCACAGAAGAGGATTGAGGCCACTGAAAAAAAATGTGACTCAGAATTCAGGATTAAATCTCAGGATTTCTGACTTTTCTTTAGAATTCCAGCTTTCATGGTCTGAGTTCAAAAGTCAGAATTTTGACTTTAATCTCACAATTCAGATTTCATTTTTCCTCTCAGAATTCCAACTTTAATCTTCTAAATTCAAAAGTCAGAATTTTGAGGGAAAAAAGTCAAAATTCTGGGAGAGAAAAAAAAAAATCTAAATTACGAGAAATTATTTTCCAAAATTCTAAGAAAAAAAAAGCCAAAGTTCTGAGATTAAAGTCAGAATTCTTTTACTTCAGTGGCCCCAATACGTCTCCAATATGTTTGACCGAAAACGAGTTAGTTGATTTGAAGCTTTGACTTTTTTTCCTCTCACTTCTACGCATCTCCATGTATTTAAGAAAGCCTCTGGGGGGAAAACACGCTCCCCTCTTCGTCTCCAACGCTTCAGCCGGAGCTTGACGCCCCGTGTGGCTGTCCATGCTGGGTCCTCTCTGTCTCTCTCATTTTGTCCCCAGAAGGAAGCGGGACACGTTCTCATAAACCACAAAAGTGATGCAACAGGCCGGCGTGACGCGGATCAAATTTGGGACGACGCCTTTGTAGAAGCCCGAAGCTCCTTCGTTTCTGCGGGGAGGGGAGGGGGATAATGAGCGTGAAAAGGAAGCCGGGTCCAATCGACCGGTGCCGGCAGATCCGTACCTCCACGTCCGTCCGATGACGTCCACGACCCCGCCGTATCTGTTGTGCTGGTCTTGGAGCCGAGCTCTCACCACCTGATACGGGTACGTCGTGGCGACGGCGAATATTTTGGACAGCGCTGCCATTGTGACGTATTCCAGAGCATCCTGCTCATAAGAGAACGATGGAGAGGAGGGTGAGCAGGAAGAAGGAAGGGATGACTTTATCCAGCGTAACCCCAAGTTTGAAACTCACCAACTTTGCATCTGAAGGCACCTTCTTGTATTTGTTGTAGTCTCTCTTGAGCTCTTCGTAGGCCATGAACTGCAGGGCTCCGTGAGACGTACCGAACAGGCCCGGAACGTAACCCTGCAGAACACAACCGGACTTTACTTCAGCTGGAGGTATGCGTGTGATGAGTAATGATGCCCCCTAGTGGGGGATGACTATTTCCTGCCGAAGTGACGGCAGGGAAGTATGGAAGCTCATTCAGGTCATGAAAGAAAAGACTAAAAGCTCAACAGGAAGTTATAATTCCGATTTTTAAAGGCAGACTTCTTATGAGATATGAAGTCATCTTTTTTTGTTGTTGTTGATAAAAACAAAGTCATAATTTTGACTTTCTAATTTACAGTCATGATTATGAGACACTGAACAAAATCGAATGCATTACTTTGTATCTCAATTATGACTTTAAAGTAAAAGTTATGATTTGGAAAGTTAAAATTGTGGACTGCATTCTCATAATTATTACTTTTCAAGTCAAAATTATGACTAAAATCAAAACTATGACTTTGAAAGTTGAAATTATGACTCATAATTTTGACTGGATCTCATAATTATGACCGAAAGGTGAAACTTGAGCAACCAGAACAAGAACCAACCGTCTCAGAGACAGTTTCTACCCGATAGCAATAACAAAACTAAATGCAATCAAAAACAACCATTAACCATCATAAATGATGTATGTGAGAATGTGGCTGTTCTTATTTTTCTTTTTTTTGCCAGTTGTTTGCTGATTCTTGCGTTGTGTGTGAATTGTGAGACAGTTATTTTTTGTTTTTGGGCATGTGCACCGACTGATGGCACCCTTTGAATTTTGTTGTCCTTGTGACAATGACAATAAAGATTTATCTATCCATCTAGCTATCTAAATTATGGCTTTTATTCCAAAAATAATAACAACTCACCCTCAAATGATGACCTTAAAGCTCATAATTACGCCTTTAAACCTCATGATTACGACTATAAAACTTGCAATTATGACTTTCCTGTTGGACTTTTACGTTTTTCTTTCATGGCACAAAATCTAGCATCTATAATCATCAGACACACTTCATATGTCACGCATGGAAGTCCACAAAAAAAATGTCCCACTTTGTAAAGTCCTGGCAGGCCCTCGTGGCGGTAGATCTTAACCAGGGCGTCCACCATCCCCTTGTACTGCTTACTGGTGGGGTCGGCGCTGTACTGCAGAACCAGTCGGGTCTTGGTGACCCAGATCGGGTTGGTTATGGTGAGAGTGAGGATGCCTGAGAAGAAGAAGCAGGAAACAAGACTCTAAAGGTCTGCTAGAGCCTCTCAAGTTTACACACACACACCCACCGCTCTAAAAACACACTGTTTTAACGTTCTGCCAGGTCTGGCTGCAACTCCATAGGTTAGTTTTGTCAAAAGAAAAATTAAAAAAAAGGATTTCAGTACCACAATTAAGATTTTAATAGGTTTCTACTCGTTTGTCATATAAACATTTTTCTCCAGATCCAGCTTTCTCAGCAGCCCTTAATGCCGAGTAAAAAAAGATTAAAATAAATCAAATGTTCACCATAAACTTACGGCCAATATCTCAGGCTTTGACATGAAACCGTTCTTAAACAGGAGTAGAAGAAAAATATATATTTTAAGAAGGATATAGCTAATTTGTGCAAAAAAAAAAAAGAAGCAACTCATTTCATAGTTTGAAGTTCTAATGGTTGCGTGAATTAAAGACTGATTGTAAGAATGTCAAAATTACATAAAGTCTTTAAGATATGGCTTTGGTGCTGCTTCTTTCAAAAAAATATTAATCTCAAAATTAGATGCTAATGTCCCTTTACCACATATTTAGTGGATCAGTACCTTATTTTCAAAGCTATTTTTTATTCTGTTTATAGTAATCAACTTGAATCGTCTTGCAAAAAAAAGAAGAAAAAGAAATCAAATCAAGTAATAAAATATCTGAAATAAATACAGCATTTTGTTGCGATTTTTCGTTCTGCTCGATTGTTTTGCAGGTGCAAGTGAATTTGCTCTCCGTTCCTTGGCATTACATGCTACTTGAGTGATTCAGAGCTCAGGATGATGTCGTTATCCTACCTGGATCCGTCTGTTTACACAGAAATATTGTGTGGCAGCTTCAATTTTATTACCCGAGCTAAATTTATCCAGAAAACAAACAAGCCAGTGTGACCTCCTTAGGAAGTATAATAAACAAAACGGGTGTGCAGTCACTTCCATACGTGTCGGCTGCAGCCAGTTCTGAGCAGAGTTATCCAGCTGAGCGGTCGGCTCTAACCTGCTTCAGCCGCCGAAACCAGGTGCTCTGCTGGGCTCAGTTCAGCCTGACGGCCTTCCTTAGTGTAGCCTTTGATTGCATTGTAGCTGGAAAGTCAGAGGGAAAACGTACATCAACAGATTTCTGAATGTCACTGCTGCTGGTGAAGTCGTCCTGATGCAGGTTTTATACATACAAGAAGAAGTAGAGGCCCCAGGACAAGCCCGCGCCCCAGATGTTGGGGGTCACCCCTTGGTACAGACCCCTCACTCCCTCCTGATGCCACACACTCTTCATACAGTGAAGAATACCGCTGTACTTGGGCCTCAACTCCAGTCCATCACTCACTGCATTGGAAGAGACGTTCATATCTTAGTGAAGGTGTTCAAAAAAAAAACAAAAAAAAACAAACATCCAGAACAGCCGATCCTCACGCTGTACCTGCAAACCTGGTCTTCACCAGGTCCAGCGGGTGAAGCACCAGAGTGGACACCACACCACCGCTCAGTCCCGCCACCAGGTTTTCTAATTTCACATGGCTGAAGACCTGCTGGACGTGTCCGGCGACGGAGACAGCGGAGACGTGTTTTCTGGGCTGCCCTGCTGTCTCTGTAGCGTCACGGTGATTCGGTGCGGAGCTCATCCTTAGCAGGTAACCGAGCTCAGCTAGCCTCCTCCGCCGCAGCTGGCTGAGCTCCTAACAACGCAAAACAACAACAACTCAGTAACAGTGAAACGGCCGGTGGACCCCGCGACAACATTTAGATATGGCACAGATACGAGGAAACCGCCTGAAATTCACGGCACGTCGGACGCCGAGCCACGTTTCTGACATGAGGCGGAACTCATCGCCACCGACAAGTGTCAAGTCTCACACTCCTCCGGCTCGACCTTGTTGCGAGGAACCGATTGGATAAATGTCATGTTGTATTCCTCAGAGTTGTACTTCCGGAATGTACTTTCAAAATAATTCGAATCCGGGCCCCACATCTTACCGCGGCCGTCACGGGTTCGAGTCCCAGCCCGTTGTCTGTCTGTCTCTCTCTCTCGCTCTCTCCATCCATCCATCCATCCATCCATCCATCCATCCATCGTGAAATAAAGACAATTAGAGCCAAAAATAATGTTCGTTGCATCAGGAAATGTTAGAACATCTTGAAATTCCAGGAGATTGAACTAAAAATATTGTACTGATAAACGGTAGTCATATTAAAAATCTATCTTTTTCCATGGCCACCTCAGCTTCCAGACTTGGATCGATACAAACACTGAAGGGAGGTGAAGGGGAAAAAAGCACCAAGCATCCTAAGGAGACTGAAAGGAGAAATGAACAGAGATATCTTGGGCTGTGTTGTCCAAGCGTATGATAATTATAAATGGGACACCTACAGTTTAGTTGAAAACAGTCATTTCTGAACATTTCTCCCTATTAGGTGAATGTTATAAGTTTACATGTAATTTTCAAACGTGTTCAGCGTGAGCTTCTGCTGCTACTGCAGTTTTTCACGCTGACAAATCTCATTTATACTTCCTAAGCCTCGCGTGCTCCTACTTGCCACTAAAGTCTGTAAATTTACGCCTTTCCGGTATTATTTCCGGTTCGTTCTCTTTCTAAAATATCTAACTTGACTATTGTTTCTTTCAGTGACGCAATCAACAGGCGCCGATGTCCCACAATGCAACGCGAGCAGACCAAGCCACTTCTTCACTATCAACACATGTCGGCTAGTCTTTTTTTTTTTTTGCACGAACATTAAGATATTGTTATTAAACATTCTTTTGTATTGGCGTTGCTCTTGGCTCTGAAACCAAATGAAGGTCAAGGTCCTTTCAAGAAACCCGGATGATTATGTCCGGGAAACTAAACACGATATTCAGCGAGGTAAGCGCGTGACTGTTAGCTTCCAGAGGCTAAAGATTAGCATAAACATTCTGAGCTTCTCTTGCAGCGACAACACCAGCATTAGCAGCTTTGTATTGAACAGTAGTTATGTATGGTAAAAATAGGAAGAGTTTATCATAACTAGTTTTATGTTAAGCTCTAAAACGTTTAACCCCATTCCAAAAATAACTCAAGTTAAAAGTTTTAAACTTTTTGTCTCGTTGCCTCTCCAGAGTTCTGTGTGTTTTATTGGCATTTTATACGACAGAACCAACACAAAGCTGGAATTAGTTGTTGAGTAGTTTTTATTTTATTTTTTTAAGTACAAAACGTGTGACGTTCATTTCTTTTAGCTTTCCTTCGCTCCGAATCAAATAGTTGGGTCATTATCAGGATTATTTAAGCGATTTGAGTCAGGTGTGTTGGACCAGTGGCACATTTAAAAAAAAAAAAAAAAAAGAAGCAGAACAGCATTCCTCGAGCAACGGAAAGAATTTAGAGTCTCGGTTTATCTTTTCTTTTTTTGGTTAAAAGAAATGTTCATAGTTTAAAGGTTGTGAATTCTTCTGCGAGGCGACTTGCTGTACCAACCTTTGACTGCTGTCCCCGTGTCAGTCCCCAGGAACTACGACCCCTCCCTTCATCCGTTCGAGGTGAGCAGAGAGTACACCCGGGCTCTGAACGCCACGAAGTTGGAGCGCGTGTTTGCCAAGCCTTTTCTGGCCTCCCTGGACGGACACAGAGACGGGGTGAACTGTCTGGCCAAGCACCCCCGGAGTCTCTCCACCCTGCTGTCTGGCTCCTGCGATGGCGAGGTAAGCCGTTGAAGCCCTTGAAAGTCAAGGAGCTTCATATGCTCTGTTTGCTTTATATACAGTATATACATATATATATATATATAGTGTGTATATAAATGTTGTGTTTGTAGGTCAAAGTGTGGAATCTTACCAAACACGAGTGCGTCCGCACTCTCCAGGCGCATGAAGGGTTTGTCCGGGGAATGGTCGTCAGATACTGCGGTTCTTCCTTCTTTACGGTAAGCGGTCTACTTCATCATCTTCACATTTTTCCCTTCAGCTTGTTTGTTTTTAAATATCAGCAGCATAAGAACTAGGGGTGCACCTGGGCCTGTCACAATAAATCAATTAATCACATAATAAATTGAAATCAGCTCAATAATTTCCATTTGCATCGATTTATTGTTTTTTTTAATCTTTTTTTTCTTGTGTCTTCCCACCAAAAACTGGATGACTAAAGTCTTCAGTCTGACACATTGGTCTCGACTAGCCTCCCTTTTTTTTTTTTTTTTGAAGGATAATTTTGTGACAAACAAAATAAATGTTATTTGTTGTTTCGGTTGCTTTATTTATTTTGGACCTTTAAGATGTCTTCCAGTGTTAAATGTTCATTAGAATTTAAAGCTTAATGATCTTTGAGTATGTGTTCTTGCATTATTGGGCTATTGCCATAATAATACTTGAAAATGGTTTCAAAACAACCATATTGCCATTTATAAAAGATTCTACAGTAATTTATCATCCAGCAAAATCTGTTACCTTTCCAGGCTAAGTTGCATCAATAAATCGGCCCCAAGCGACTGATACTAACATGTGAGACGGACCTTATGCACTGACCTTATCTTATCTGCAAATATCTGAAAATCGGCCACTGTCCTCTTTTGCTTTGTCATGAGAGAGAGGTCTGACCGACTTAGCCACTTTACTATATTTATCGGGTTTTTTTGTCCCCAGACAAAAAACATTGGTATCTGCCAAAATTGAAATTAACAAATGAGTCTTTTTCATAGATTGATGATCGGCCAGTAAACTGCAATCGGTGCTCCCCTTAATGAAAACCTATCCTTGATTGTAACAGATCGGAGATGACAAAACCATCAAACATTGGAAAATGGAAGCGCCGGGCTACGGAGAGGAGGAGGAGCCTCTTAACACCATCCTCGGCAAGGTACCGCCTCTTTAATTTTATTCATCAGGGCTAATTTTTCCTGCTTTATGATTTCTTTTTGCTTAAAGAGACGCATCCCTCTTTAGGCCGTGTTCACAGGACTGGACCATCACCAGAAGAGCGCTGTGTTTGCAACATGCGGCCACCAGGTGGACATCTGGGACGAGCAAAGGAGCACCCCCATCCGCTCCTTCACCTGGGGCGTGGACAGCTTCAGCTCCGTCCGTTTTAACCCTGTGGAGGTGAGACATAGCACACCATTCTGGAACCGCACCTGTTTCATATGAAACCTGTTGATTTAGTCCAATTGGATAATTTTCCTCTCCACAGACGGAGCTCCTTGGAAGCTGTGCCTCTGACAGAAGTATAGTTTTATATGACATGAGGGAATCAACACCTCTTAAAAAGGTGGGTCATTATTCTTCTTCTTCTTTGAAGTTCATATTGAAAAAAATTCTGCTTCTCCTTCAGGTTATCATGACAATGAGGACCAACACGATCAGCTGGAACCCAATGGAAGCTTACTACTTCACTTGTGCAAATGAAGACTACAAGTGAGTCTAAGAGGGAATTGGATTTTGTTTATTCTTTCGACAGCTTCTGGTTTGTGTAATTATTGAAAATATTTAATAAGACAAATAGTGAATTTAAAAGCATGCAGATCCTTTTAAATAATTTTCTACCTTTAATTTGAGATAAAAAGTCTAATTCAACAGAAATGACTGGCTCTGTTGAGGCGGGATCGTAAGAAAGGTGCAGCAAGTTTTCAGGTCTGTACTGGTTGTGCTGAAAAGTTGACAAAAATGTGGTTAACGTGGTTAACAATCGTTGCTCCACTGTTGCTAACTTAGCAACTTTGTTGCTATATTTATTGACTTTTCAGCCTCTCTCCTGGAGAGGGTTACTTAGTTCACTGCCACACTTTACAAGGTCTTGTACTGCGGTCAGCAACGCAGAGTTGCAAACGCGAGTGAAAAGATGAGCAAGGTTTAAAGAACACTGTGCTGAATAAAACCAATATAGTATGTATTTAATGGCATGATGAATTACCCTTCCAATGATGCACAACCAGCTTACAGCTAACATTTCTGAATTACGTTGAAACAACGTAATGTTTGTTTCAAACATCATGTTTGAAACAAAATTACTTCTTTACTTGGAAAACTGAGATATCTGGTTTGAAACTGTAAAAGATTTTAGGACAGTGTGAATTTTTACATTTCAAGATGATCCATGCTTAACTCTGCCCGAGTTAAGCATGGTGATAAATCTGATTAAATTTTTTAAATTGATTGCCCGCTCTCGTCATCACACAAGTAGCTCAAATTTCACTTACACCTCCTGGTTTGTACCAAAGATGCAGACGCTAACGTTAGCGTTGCTTCCTGTTGTCTCACTAGCCTGTACACATACGACATGAGGTATCTGGAGAATCCCGTCAAAGTGCACGTGGACCACGTCTCCGCCGTGCTGGATGTCGACTACTCTCCCACCGGACGGGAGTTCGTCTCCGCCAGCTTTGACAAGACCATCCGCATCTTCCCCAAAGACTCGGCAAGCAGCAGGTCGGTTCTCGTCGCGTTCGCCGCTTTTAAAACCTGGCCCATCCGGCTTTTAGAAGCTGACGGTTCAAAATGTCTCTGGGCGTGTTTGCAGAGAAGTCTACCACACCAAGCGCATGCAGCACGTCATCTGCGTAAAGTGGTCGGCGGACAGCAAGTACATCCTGAGCGGCTCGGACGAAATGAACATCCGGCTGTGGAAGGCGAACGCGGCGGAGAAACTGGGAGTGGTGAGTTTGTTTATTTATTTTTTGCTTAGTTTCCTGTTGGCACGCAGCCCGGGTCATTACTAATGGTAATGTCTACATGCTGATCAGCAGCTGAATTTTCCTCAGCTGTCTTAATATCTCGTATCTCCGTCAGGTTTTATTACTCGAGCCAGTTTTATGAATTGGCTGCATTCTTTTTGGCCCCGGGCCCGCCTCCGCACTGTAACAGTGGGCCACTCTGCCAGCAGCTACGCTACGGGGAACGACCGTTGCCAAATGCACTGATGGATGCTGACTTAGGGTACAATTACTCTCAATAAGTGCTATATTCCTGTTGGCACAGTGTCTCCTGATGAAAGGAAAGGCTGAAAAGAAAAGCTCAAATTGGAAACATTTGATATCAATTGGATTCTGTCAATAATATCTGCTTTTACGTTAATAATATTGCGTCCTCGGCTTCGCATGGGACTTGTTAAGACTTCCCAAGAAAATGCTCTGTTGCCTGGTTTGCTGCCAGATTATTAAGATGATCTCCAGCAGCCGTCTTTCACTCCTAATCAGATTCGCTCCTGCGTATTCTTTTAATGCAGCTCGCTGGTGGAGGCGGGCTGCTTTTGGCACTTGTTTCACTGTGCACGGGGAGATTTACTCGCAGGCTCTGCACTTAAATAGATCAGACAAGCGCTGCTCCTATCAGCACTTTGAAATGGGCCAATCACTTAAACGGAGGCCACTTTGAACGTAACGCAGCATTAACGGTGAAGTTCTACTGAGAGCGTCTTTAATTATCAAGAAACGCCGAGATGCTGAATCAAAGGTTAGTCGGGGGACTGAAGGCATCACTCTGGACGAACAGAGAGACTCCTGACTGCTGCAACTCACGTTTTAGAAGTTTCCCCAACATGTTGGAACATTTGGACTCAAGGTTAAATTTATATATTCAGTCATGTTCTGTTTATTCTTTGTTGTAGAAGAACTGTTGTGGTAACTTATTTTGGGCTATCACTTTGGAATATCACTTAGTGAAACACTTCCACAAAACATTCTCTGACCTGAAACTTAAATATTAACTTTTTTTTTTCCAATAAATGCTAAAGTGGGGCAATTTTGGGAGGCAGACTTGCAGTTCAGTAGCGACTCTGTTCGTCACGTGCGCTATGCCTCATTCAGCCACTGATTGCTGATGCTACTGTTTGGTTGTTAGTGGAAATGGAATGAGAATAATTTTTCTTGTATATGAAGAAATGCAGGAAAACTTTATGGGGGTAAATTTTAAATAACCCTACCAGTCTGAGACTGAACCAACATCCGTTTTCTCTCCAGAATTGAGAGAAAAGCCTTCAGATTTGGATTCCAGTGATGCATTAAAA
Source organism: Xiphophorus maculatus (assembly GCF_002775205.1). Classification (NCBI taxonomy): domain Eukaryota; kingdom Metazoa; phylum Chordata; class Actinopteri; order Cyprinodontiformes; family Poeciliidae; genus Xiphophorus; species Xiphophorus maculatus. The sequence continues at coordinate 27,901,256 of NC_036445.1, forward strand.
TGCTGTCTGCATCGTTTTAAACTGTGTGAGTGGGAATAAAAATAGCAATAGGTATTTTGTTCCATATAACACAGTAGGAGTGTAACAGGTAAATCTTTTATGGATGCAAACTTGACTAAAAACCCACCTGTTTAGGATTGTATTTGAAACGTAATCAATTACAAATTTATTGATGGAACCTGACTTAATGTCGTGTTTTGATTGTTGACTCTATGTTGCTTTGTGTTTCTGTGTTTGATATGATGTAAAGCACTTTGAAATGCCTTGCTGCTGAAATGTGCTATACAAATAAAATTTGATTGATTGATTTGATCAGGACCGTCACGGCTGCCGGCGAGCGTACTTACTGAATTTCAGAAAATGTAGCAAACACATGAGCGTTTTTATTTTTTATTTTTTCAATCTTCAGTGTTTTAAGATAATGGTTAAAGTGAGGTTTTGACGTTTTTTAGGAGAATGTCTTTATGAGTCCACGATTCTATAGACTTGTTGGACTTCCTTGGAATCCCTCTCCATCTTAACTAAACTTCTGCTTGATGGTGTTGATGATCCGGAACACTGGAGGACGTAATCTCAGGAACGTCCTCCTCTAGCAGTTTTCCTGATCCTGATTGGTCTTTGATCAGTTTTGGGTGATACGAACCGTCTGTTGATCAGACATCCATTTAGATCTCTCTAGGAATCTCCTAATTTTACTTTTTTATTATTATTATTATTTTAGGGGGATTAGTTTAGTGCAACAGGATCAGCTTGTACCAATTGTTTCCCCCTCAAATTGAATCCCAGATAAAACACTGCTTCTAATTAGAATAAAAGCCTCGGAGGAGGGCAGTCACCAGACGGTGGCTTTCATGGGCCAAACGGAGGTGGGCATGTTGTCGAGCTGCTGGTTTCACGTTCTTAACAGACGTTGATTTGTTTTTAAACGAGTTTGTCGCTCCGAAGTCATTTCAACTCTACGGATCAGCATTGTACGGTCAAGCGAGTATTCCTGTCACGATAACAAATTTTGCTGAGCGATTAATTGTCTCGGAAATTGTTGCAACAAACAACAATATTGTTTGAAGACCATTTTAAACTCATGTAATGGTAATGACATAATAATGCAAGCACATTCTGCCAAACGTAAATGCACTTTATTTTCAAAAGAACACTGGAACAAAAAGTAAAACAACCAAAAGCAAAAATAAAATGGACTCTCGGTCTCCATTAACAAAAAATGCACTTGAGTCAAAACTAAACACAACATAAAACCAAAGTGGAAACAAAAACTACGTTCAACCAAAAGAGTGCAGATTATGAAGTCTGTATACTATATTGGCCTTCAATAATCATTAGATTTAGATAGAGAAGACGGACTTTTTTTTTCAGCCGGTGTCATCAATAGAAAGAGGGAAAAGGCAGAAAGAAACGATAAAGCCGATAAATTAAAGTGAGGTTGATCATTTTCATTTATCATGCGATGAATTGATTTATTGTTCATTGCAACAGGCCTACAAGTGAGTTGAACTTTGTTGATGTAAAATTGATTTGACTTGTAACGACACACAAATATATCAGTTTCAGCTGAGCTCACTTTAAATGCTTTGTTTGAATCTCTACCAAGTTTTATCCTGGATCATTCCTGTATGAAACCGCCTCCAACCTCAATTTCTCGTGTTAATCTTTATTTGCTGTGTGAATATCCACCCGCATGGTTTACCAGTTCACAAAATAAAACTATGTTTGCATAGGCTGCTGTGAGGTTTTTGAGATTCTAGTTTGTTTTTGGTAGAATAGACTTTGGTTTTTTTGCCCTTCTGAGCCATTAGGTGCCGTTGGCTTTAAGCTTTGGATGGCCCACTCTGGATTTATACTAAATGAAGACTGTTCTCTACTGCTGATATTTAAAGCTAATGGCCTTTTGACATGTCTGTATGTCGATCCATCCTGAACTACATGTTTGAGGTTTTAGTTCTGAACACACATTGTGTCCGCCATTCAAATGTTGTTTTAATCGGGGCTTTCTTGTAGTGATCAGAGCATTTTGACTAAATGAAAATACTGACCCACTGAGAATTGGTTGTGAAAACTGGGGAGTGTTAACAGACGTTTCAGTCATTTTTTGATGAACTAATTGGGCTCATGTATATTTGTGTTTCTCCATCTCCCTGTTTTTTTTTTTTTTTGACACAGCTGTCTCCCAGAGAGAAGCAGGCCATTCACTACAGCCAGAAGCTGAAGGAGAAGTTCCAGCACCACCCACAAATCAAGCGCATCGCTCGCCACCGACACCTGCCCAAGGTCATCCACCACCAGAGGAAGGAGCTGAGGGTCATGAAGGAGGCCCGCAGGCGAAAGTGCGTATCCAGTTTCTTTTTCTTCTTTTTTCTCTCCCCTGGCAGCACAGAGGGAAGAAACGATGGGAATCCCCCGCTGCCTCCGTTTAAGGGAGAGGTAGCGATTTGGGCTGGTGCCAGGGAGAAGGTGTGACCTACGCAGTTGTCCTGATGGAAAATTTCACAGGGCCGCTCTGACGTAGCCGCGACAGGCATTACATACTCATTTACAGCTCGGACGGCGGATCGATTGTCCCGGTTTGCCCTTCCCTCCTGTGAATCGCAGCTTATTCTCTGATTTGCATCACTGCTTTAATATAATATATCAGACATAAGACTTTGCAAATTTGTTTATTTAATTCATTTACAGTTTAAAGTGAACAAGCCACATTTTGAATGGAAAAACAAAACATATATAGTCTACCTCTTCTCTCAAACGTCAATTCGCTACAGCATAAGCAAGTAAACATCATACCCATATAGACACTTCTTTAAACAGACAGACAATGTGTGCATTTAAAGATAGAAAAAACATGTATTATCTTTGTACCTCGATAGAATATAATATTTTATTATTTTCTCACAAGTAAAAATAGATCTTACTCTCTTTGGTTTCTTTAGACAGATTCGTTCCATAAACAGAAATACATCGATCCATATGTTCACTTCAGATTTTTTTTATTTTATTTATTTTTTTAACCTCTGATCCTCTCAAATTCTAAATGCAATCTCATTTTTTTTTTTTTACAAACTTTCTGGTAACATACTGTTATGCATAAAAGATTTTAAATCTCCACTTTTATGCATTGGTTTTCGAAAGCACCAGTGTGTGACGCAGCTGTTAGTCCAACAGTCACACATTCAATCTGTTCCTCGTCTTTGTTTGCTTTCCTCTCTCTCTCCTCTCTCCCTCTGCCTGTTCCTGACTCGTTTCACCAGCAGTTTGAGTAATTCATGACCCCTCTGTTGTTTTTCAGGGAGATGAACGTCCGTAAGCACAGCAAACCAGGAAGCGTGCCTGTGGTGTCTGAGAAGGAGAAACATGTCGTCAGTGTGGTGAAATAGATCCCGCTCGCGAGGCAGAAGGACTTCCTGTTTAGTGGTGAGGTGGAGACACCAGGGACTCGTACTTGGAATCTAAAACTGTGAGGATTCACATGTGGATGGAAAACGAGCGCCAGTGGCTGTGTTGTGGATGTTAGTCAGCTGTACTGTAAATACACAACATGAGTCAGTCAGATTGTTATTAAGGCTCATGGTACATGCGGTCCTCACTTTGGAGCCATGGAAAATGAAAGACTTCAGTGGAGTTGTTTATGTTGGAAATAAAAAAAAAAATGATAAAGTTGGTTTAAATAAATCTGGTTCTAAGATTCTCTTATGTCCCTTCACCACTCTTTAGTTTCTACAGTTTGATTCCATATTTAAATAAATGTCCTAGATGTTGTCACTGAAGTCTTATCACATTCAGATGTAATAATTGATTTTTGTTGCTTTTCTTTTATGTTTGCTACGCTTGACTGTGTTCAAGTTTGATCCTGAATCAGACTTAAACACAGTCTGATTGTGTTTTAAGTCAGACAGGTTCATATTTTCATCTGAACTTGAATTGTTGTTTGTTGTTTTGTTTTTGTTTGTTTTTTTAAAATGGTTTAAAGTGTTGGCTCAAAGTTTTAAGAATTTAGTGGAGGTTCATCAGAAGCGGTGGAGTTGTAAAAAAAAAAAAAAAAAAAAGTTCAGCTGAATTCATTCAGTTTGCAGCAAATTGTTTGTGATAACTGACAAAGATAACTTTTAACTCTGATTCCCTCCGGTAGAATTTCTACCGGGAACAGTGCCGTCGATTTTCTGCGCCGTTTTAGAATTGCAGTCTACATTTTTAGCAGTGGCAGCGGAGGAAGCGAATGAAGCCGTTCGGTCAGCGTCGATCGAGCTTTCAAAAATCCTGAATCGACAGCAACAGCCGCCTCGTTCGGCTCGGCACTTCTCTCTCCGCGGTGGGAAACGGTTGTTTATGGCACAGGCGGTTTCATTGCGCCGAACTGGCGTGTTGCATACGGCATGGACAAACACTAGCAATTGGATAAAATTTTAGACTTCGACAGACTCCACACCTCCAATTGTGTCTCAATAGCCGGGGGTCCAGATCCTCTGTACGACGCAAAGCATAGAACAAGCGTCTGGTTTTTACCAGGCTAGTGTTGCACAAGCCTAAGCAGAAATGTAGGCATAAAAGCCATGTTGCTTTGTTTTTATTTTTTTGATAATTTACCCTGTTGTGCTGCCATACGTGGGCATGTTGTCTGCTTCATGGGTAGCACTTGGAGGTGGCGTTATTAATTTGAGAGTGTGCAGGTGCGCGGAGACGACCTGGATTTGTGGGGTGAACAATTTTCTGTTGACTTTTTGATCATCTCTGTTGGAAACACCATTGCATGATGATGTGATCGACAAACAACCAAGTGTTTTGTTTGCGTTTGTCAAAACTGTGAAATGGAAAACGAAAGTTCACAGTAAGATTTGGTGCATCTGAAATTTACACCGATGTCTTAGCCTTCAGCGTCATTTGGTAAGTTGTTTAAAATTTTATACACCACAATAGCTGAATTAAAATTATTTCTTTGATTATGGCAAAGTGCCTTGAGATGATGTATTGTGAATTGGTGCTATATAAATAAATTGAACTGAATTGAATGTTTGCTCTGCTACTTAGGATTGTTACCAGCTTCGCAGGACTTCGTTTACATTGGTAAACATTGGTAGCACCACGTCAAAGGGCAAAAGTTTAAACGGGAGCAGCAGTCAGTAGATGGGTTTCCATTGCAGATTTATGCAAAACGTGGAAAAAAAACACAATGTTGTAATTGCATTGTTTCCATTAAATAAGAAATACAATAAACTGTTGACGCGACAAGTCATTAAAGAAAACACGCCGCCATCCTCCTCCTGCTGCTTCCTGTCGTTTTCTTTTTCGTGGTTCGCGCCAGTGGCAAAATCCGTCACTATTGAAAGAAGTTTTTTTCGTCGCAGTTTTGGTCATTCGGACAAGAAACTCCCCACATCTTCACTGCATTATGAATCGGCGGTCAAATCTCAGAATGTGTGCGAGTAAAAAACAAGAGGCCAATAAAGTGAGATCAGCTCCAAAGACGGCAGAGATGGGAACAGATCACAGTGAGTCAGGAACTGAGGTGTTGAAGTCTTTGGCTCTTTTCAATCAAGATTGAAAACATTTCTGTTTACTGCAGCAAACCCGTAATGACGTGTTTATCACTGAATTTCTCTAAAGCTTTATTTATTTATTTTAGCTGTTTAGATTTGGTTTCATGTTCTTTTAATGATATTCCTTTCATTAATTTCGTGTTTTTGATGCATTAGGTGTTTTTAACGTGTCCAACTTCTGTTTCATGGTTTTTCTATGATTCACTCCCAATAACTCGGTACACATTAAATGGTATTTTACAAATGAACTCGCCTTGCCTGATGTAGGGTCAGAGTGTTTGTGCCAAATTGCTGTAAGCAGATTTTGTGGCTCCTGCTGATTTGGGACGCCAAGAGCTCGGTACCAGTCTGTGAGTTGACAGTTTGCGGAAAATCGTCATAATTTTTTTAAAAAAAAATTTAAAATCAGTAAATGCTTAATTGAATCATTTCTGCTGGTAGCACAGAAGCTGTGTCTGTGTGTGTGTTCACATTTCATGCGCATTGTAACGGTTTATAGGAATGAGCCAATTTCCCCCCCGATCAGCTCTCAAAATACAACAAACATATTTAGTTCTATTCTTGAAATGAATCCAAATTAAAACCTAAGGCTATTTTCAAACAAGAAACACAATATATACGTTGATGCACCTTTTTAAGATGTATTAAAAATCCGATAAGTGTTGGAGAAATTAGCTTTAATGCAAAAAGGAAATTAACAGCATTTAGTTTTGTGTGTTAGAGTTGAAATGAGTCCAAGTTGGACTTGGCTGGTGAAATACAGGGAAAACAGCCATTTGAATCAAGGAAAAGCGTGATTGTTAAAAAAAAAAACAACTTTAACCCCCAATGGTTGCTATGCCTACATCTTTAAACTATCCCCTGGAAGGGGGTATCCAAATAAAACTCTACCCAGGGCCTCAATAAACTCCGGATCGGCCCTGTCCATTTTATCGTCAAAAACGTTGCTGTTTTTCAAAGATTGAAACATGTGAACCAGCTAACATAAACCCAAAAAACCATTTCCCAGCAGCCTTTTTTTATATATATTAAGTTGTTCAAACATTATCGAACCATCTCGTTTTCATATTGGTGTATTGAAAAAGACAACAACAAAAAAAGAAACAGCAGCTGTCCTTCCCTGTGTAATCGCTTTGAGTTGTATTTCTTTTCATGCGACGTCACAGAAATGGTCACGTCAGCTGACAACAAAAGCCCCGCGGGTGGCCGCGCGAGCGCGTGTGAAAGCACTGACCGGAACCGCTGCCGCACCTGCAGCCACAGCCGCCCGTCACTAGTCATCCTCCGCGCGTTTGTCCCCTCTGTCAGCGCTCATGATCTGCTTATGAAATATGCATCAGCTCTCTCCCAGCCACGGCTGCTGCTGCTCCTCCTCCTCCAGCTTCACCTCCGCTCCGTGTTTTCCCGCTCACTGTCGCGCCTGCTGTCAATGAACATCCAGCGCGTCCTCTCTGGCTTCTACGTTTCCACCGCTCCGCCCCCTTTCTCTCTGAACCCTCTCCCCACCCAACCCTTCTCAAACAGACACACACACACACACACTCACCTCCTCCCTCCTCACTCCCTCTCTCTCTGTCATTGCATCCATTTTTGTGCATCTAAGAAATCTCCAAGAATTACCAACCTGGAGGAAAGCGAGCTGAACAGAGTGGCAGCGGGGGGCTCGGGGCTCCAAAGGGAAAGCAAACAAGGACGCGCCGGGTATCTGTTATTCCAACATGCGAGCGAAAGCCCTCTGAAGGATGGCAGCGATGGGTTAGACAGGATTTACCATGTCTGCTAAGTAAAAGGCAAGAGTTATTCTTTTTACACTGTATTTTCTGTTTTTTCCCCTTTCTCTCCCTTCCTCCCTCCCCTGGATTGAGGGTGATAACCTACAACCTGGGATTCTTTCCAGAGAAATCTAGTCTTCTTCTTCTTCTTCTTTTAGAGATGTTGATGAGTAGTAGTAGATACGTTTGGCTCTCCAATCCCCACCAGCTTGACTCTTATTAAATCGCACTGTGACAGCTTTAACAGCTGCAAGGAAGAACATTTTTGACACTTATTTTCTGCACCACAGTGAGCCAAAAAAAAAGAAGAAAGAAATGATGAAAAGAAAAATGTGCATGACTACCCAGCTAACTCGTGTCACGTCATGCCGTGTGTGCCTTCTCCTAACCACCAGTTTAGTACATTGACCAGAGGTATAAACATTTATTTACTATTATATTTTTTATTATTATTATTTGATACTCTTTCAGCGACCGCTCGGTAAAAGATGTCCGCTCCACACGGGGCCCGGGGCGCCCCCGGCCCTGCTGCCGCCGCCGCCGCTGCTCCCTCAGCGGCCGGCGCCATGCCGGAGATGCCGGACCTCAGCCACCTCACCGAGGAGGAGAGGAAGATCATCCTCGGTGTCATGGACCGACAGAAGAAGGAGGAGGCGAAGGAGCAGTCCATGTTAAAGTAAGAAAAAAGGCGGAAATGAAGCGGGAATGCGGCTGCTTTCTTTTGGGGGAGGGGGCTTGTTTTTGGTGGTCATTTCTGTCCCTCAGTGTGGAAACTGGAGGGTCATGTTGCCCCCCTCGCTCCCCCCTGACATCCAGCCCATTCACTCTGGACCTCCAGCAGGAGACCGTCAGCTCCCCCCTCCGCTCTCGTATCGACATGTCTCGTCTTTTACGGCAGGGTGTCGCTCCATAATGCGGCACTCGTTCTTAGTTTCGCCCGCACGTTTGTTGTGACTGTATTTAAGCCTGTATGTGCTACAGTGGGCTGGGCGAGCAGCGACGGCCGCCATTTTCACGTAAAAAGCACGCCAAGCCGCCCCAACCTTTCCCCGCGCTAACGTCACCGAGATTACACAATGTGACACCTGGAAAGATCATTCCAGGTGTCCTTTGCGGTGTTGTGCCCGGCTTCCAGCGTCAAAGTGTGGACAGAGAGCCCGCTGTGCCCCCCTAACCCGCCTCACCCCGCCCTGCTCCGCTCTGCCGCTGTACAGATGCGCGGAGCTATTTCAGCACCGCGGCGCTGTCCGCTCCGAGCCTCTACTTTTTAAGGTGGAGCGGAGCGTGTCCCCCTCCCCACTTCCGCCACCATTACTTCATAACCTTATCTGTGCTGGCGAATACATTGAATACATGACTAAATATTTCACCTGTCGACCCCCCCCCCCCCCTCCCCATCGTATTTGTGTTGTATTTTTTTTTTTTTTTGCTGAACTTTAGGTTTCCAATGCGAACTAGATTAGCAAAGAGGAGATGTAGAGGTGGTGACCTTAAATGTTGATTTTTCTTTATATTTGTTCTCCTTTGACGACAGGGTGAACGTGCTTCTGTGCTCAGCCTTAAAGCGAATGTGTTGTGTTCTTGTTTTTCAATGCATCATTGGTAACTTCATAGTAAGAGTTTATTGGAGAAATGTAAGCCAGATTAGCATAGTTAGCCCCACAAAAGCAGTAGCAGAATTTAACTAAATTTTGAGGCTAAGCTATTCAAAAACATTGTTTAAATGCACTTATTAGGCTAATGAGCAGCATCTTTGTTTTTATTTACTCTGCAGCTCAAATCCAGTCATGCTTCAATCACAGTTTTTAATTTAATGTTATTATTGTGTTTTTGTTTTATGACACACCAACAAAAGCACATACTTTGAAGCGTAAGGAGAAAATACATGATAATTTGACTGAGTATGACTGAGTCAAATCAAACTTTATTCATAAGGCTCCTTTCTAACATTGGCTTTCCGTTGACCAAAGTTCCTCACAAAGTAAAAAAAAAAAAACGAACAGAAAACACAATGAAACAGAAATATCACTGAATCAAAAGCATGAAAAACACAACCACTATAAAAGAAAGTCAATGTCTCATGAGTTCAATCCATTGTTTTAAAATAGAAAAGAAAAGGAAACAACCAAGACATTGGTCCTCTAGCTTAATTGTGAAGCTGCGGGGCAAGAAAAGTATTATCGAGAAAGTCTCCATGGTGATCTACTGCAGAATCTGTGGACAGGGTAACTGTTTGCTTCTGCACTCCACAAATCCGGTCTGGTTGGAAGAGTGGCACGAGGAAAGAGCCATGACAAGTTCCAATGCAGAAACAAACATCTAGAGGAAGGTCAAAGGTCAAACAAGCCCAAGATGTTGGCCCAAAACCAAACTTTTGGGCCAACAGTCAAGTTGTCTGGAAGAAAACCTTCATGTAGCAACAGAAGACCTGAGACCAGGGGCAGAGGTTCATGCTCGGTTTGATGTTCAGATACTTTATTGGTCCCAAAGGGAATTTAAATGATGTCGTAACACAAATCCTTCGAGATTCTTCAACGAGTTATTGTAGATGGCGGTGGCCGTGGGCAATTGGGATCTCCCGTTGTGCAGTCTGTGTTGCAGCAGAATCTGAAGAAGCCTCTGACTGAAGACACTGTGTTGTTGTATGTGAAATCCTTCTTTGACCGTCATCTCCAGAGGCGCCACAGTCGTCCCCGGAACCGAGCCGGAACCAGCCTTCTTTTATCCGACTGTTGAGCCTTTTTAAGCCCGTGGCTCTGATGGAATATGACTGAACTCATTTGAGTTTGCTACGAAAAGCAGGTGAAAAATAATCTGTTTCTACATGAGGACATACGTTAGAGAAACGCCCACTGAAACATCTGCCAAGTGTTGTCTCAGATTGGCTCTATTCAAACACACAGCACAGTTTTTTGATTTTTGTTACACATTTTAATAACTGCCCATCTTTTTCCTTCTACTTGGAAATTATGCATTAGTCTATGTTAGTGTATCACATAAAATTGCAACGATATACATTTATTTTTGGTTGACAACGTGACAAAATGCAGAAAGTCTCAAACGTTGTGAGTGTGTTTGTGTGCCAGTGTCTATATATGTAATTGTAGTTTTTAGACGATGTAATGTGTCCATTCAGAAGATTGTGGCTTGTTCTCGTTGTGGGATTACAAAGCTGCTGGTTTTGGACAATTTCTACTTAATTATTTCTTCTAGATAATATTTATAGCCATCAAACAGCTTATTTGTGGAGCACATTTCAGCAACAAGCCAGTCCAAAGTGCTCGACATCATAAGAAACATCGTAGCCATCAACTTTGAAACCAGCACCAAACGTTACATTTTGTCAAACACTAATCATCAAAACCATCGATGCACATCAGACATATTGATCAATTTTCCATTTATTATGAGTCAAAAGCAACTCCTAAACAGATCAGGTTTTCAGCCTGGAATTAAAGGAACTCGGTGTTTCGGCTGTTTTGCAGTTTTCTGGAAGTTTGTTCCAGATCTGCGGTGCATAGAAGCTGAATGCTGCGTCCCTGCGTTTGGTTCTGGTTCTGGACATGATTCCTATTTTCTTTTATAAACTTCAGTACAATTTACAAGAATCATATAGTAACAAGAGACGCACAAAAACTATTCCTAAAAAAGAACACAGATGAGAAACTTTTTTTTCTTTTTTTTTTTTTTAGCTCTCGGCTGTTTAAACGGATGATAAATAATTCCGTGTTTGTTCTCCAACCACTAGAAGAATTATTATTTTAATTATTTCTTTTCTTTTCTTAAGATGATGTAATTAAGATGAGATCCCGTGGAAGTGAAGAAACTCCACAAACTAGTGACTGAAAAAGTGGGAGACGCAAACACCGGCACCCTAAACTCCCACACGCCCTTAACGACGCTAATCCGGCTTCTCATTTCTAGCAATGGCTGTCGAGCCTCTAGACTAAGGCGGTTTACCACCAAATCTGTGCCACTCACTGAAGTATGAGAGATTCCTGCCACTATCTGGCGAAGATTGTTTGTGATGCCGTCCTCCCAAAGCCGCGCTCCTGAAGGAGGGAAAGTTGCGCAATCCCCTGCCTCGTGCAGCTGCACGACAACCATGACTCATGTCCTCTATAAGACGCAGCAATAGCCTCAGCCGCTGCAGTGTACGTGCCGTGTGATTCACCCAGGCCTTTTCCGCCCGCTTTCTCGTTCTGTTTCTCCCTCCTCATGGGGAAGAGAGAGAGAGAGAGAGAAAAACAACAACCCCAAAACAACTTCACGTTTTCTACCCCATTTCTGTTTCTCGTAGGGGTGAAAGGTGAAAGGGAGCGCTCTGTTTTCAGGGCGATATTCCATAACGTACCGAATGCAAAAGGAATCGTTTGGATGGGCGGCTCCGGAGAATTTGACTTTGTTGAGAATTTTACTCGATTTTGTTTTTAGAGTTCTCAACACACACACACACACACACACAGAGAGAGAGAAGCACAAACGGAGAACAACTTAGACGCCAATAAAACGGATATACAGTAGAATATGTGGTGTGACATTTTCTGTTTTATCCCAAAGTTTCGTCTGGGGCTGATGATTCTACTCTTGGAAATCTGAGTAGTAGATCAGTGGTTCTCAAACTTTTTTCAGTGATGTACCCCCTTAAAAATATATTTTTAGTCAAGTACCCCCTGACACGGGCAAAACATTTTTGGAATAAAAAAGAGGTACAGTGCTGTAAAATCACTGTCTGATTTATTAAAGCCAAATAACTTATATCAGTGAACCTGACAAATACATCCATATTGCAAACATTGCATGGTTAAACAAAAAAGAAAAACAGAAGACGGTGACCACCAGGAAGGTATAAAACCAGTCAAAACTGAAATATGCAAAACGCTGCTAATTTATATTGGTCTCTGTAATGGTACAAAATTAAATATATACATAAATAATAATTCAGTGCATGAACACACATTTATATTTTATCGAACTTTTTACAAACTAATTTTTCCCAAGACTTATTATGAGGAGCCTACTGATTTTTTAAAGATATTTTGAAAAGCTTCGCGTACCCCCTGCAGTACCTCCACGTACCCCCAGGGGTACGCGTACCCCCATTTGAGAACCACTGTAGTAGAACACGATCTGTTTTTATGTCACGCGCTCCTGCCAACTGTTTACCGGAAGTAAACATAGGCGTACAAGTTCATATCCTGTTGCGAAATGGAGTAATTTATTTATTTATTTATTTCTGTATTCGAGTTGTGTTTTGCGAGCAAAAATATCACCACAGCCACATCATATTGTCACTTTTCTAAAAATAATAATGGCTTGTCATTTTTTTTTTTTTTGCCACTAGTGATTTATTTCTTCCGTTTTTTGCAAACAATGTCACCACCTCCGTCTTTCCAAAAGACGCAATAGGCACAAAAAAAAGGGACTTCTTTTAGGAAAGGTGGCAATATTAAAGAACATTAACTAAGACTAGAAACAAAATAACATTCAGATATTTTCTGCATGCCATTTCTGGCTCAGCGGCTGTACGGTCCCACGATACAGTAGAGATTAAAAAAATATTTTCGGTTCGGATTTTCCAGAAGATTGTCTTTTCTTAACAATTAAATAAATGTGCTTATATCTCAAAAGCAAAGTCATTTTTTGTTGTACGTTTCAATTCACAATCGCCAGAGTTGTTTTGACGTCCACTGTCTTTACATAATTGGTGACTCACCCTGACTCATCAAACAGTAAATCCCCACTTTTTTTTTTAAACCTATGAATCACACAAGCATAACATGTCCTGGAGGAGCTTTAATACGCTCAGCCCCGCAATAAGGTACGACCGCGGCGGATTAAGTTGTCATCGGATCGTTCGCGGCGTTTCAGTGAGTGTCAGAAGCAAACTCCCACGTCTCATTTAGCTCACGCAAAGAGCGACAATCCAGTCTCTCCAAAAAAAAAAAAAAACAACAACAAAAAAAAAACCACACAGAAGTTTTTTGGTTTGGTGCTGCAAAGAAAAAAGGTAAAAAAAAAAAAAAGAAGTGGAAAGTCCGAACGTTGAAGTGCGTAGTCTAACCGAGGGAATCCTGAGAGGATGGCGGGATGGAGGAGAGGACGAGAGGAGCCTCCAGCACGCAGGGCTCGCCAACTTACTGTCATCTCTTCGGAGGTGCTACAGAGAGCGGGGACGGAAATCCAGCAATGCTGACTTGCATGTAATTAGCTGCTCTCTGCCTGAGTTGATTCATTCTTGCTGCAGTGTGTGTGTGTGTGTGGAGAAAAAAAAAAGAGTTCATGGTGGCGCTCAACACGCATTTATCGTGTCATTTATCATTTATCGTGATACTTTTGTAAAAGAATTTTGATTCATCCTTGCGATTAATGTTTAGTAAACTGTCCGTATTGTTGGGATTGTTAGTTTCACTATCTCCTCCACTGTTTGTTCAATGAGATTATCAATATATTTGAAAATACGATCAAAAGCAGTTACAGTGAGCAGTTCAGTGCTATAAATCACACTTCTTTAAGAAGCGTATTAAAAATATTTTTCAAGAGCAGAATTTGTGCTTGTGTTGCGTGGATTGCTGCCATGCATATTGTGATTAAACCTCAAGTCCATATGTATTATCCATCCCCAAGCCAACATTTTAACAATTTTCAGTCATGACAAATAAACAAAACACACAGTCTTTGGAATGAACTTCAGGTAGAGACGCTGTGCTATCAAGAACCTCCTTTTGGACTTGGGTGCTTCAGTCTATGGTCACGGTGATAATGATTACGGGAAGCCCGGTCCGCTCACTCGCGCTCCGTGTGCCCTCCAGCCAGGCATCAGCTGTTTTGGGATGGGCTGACCCACAGAAAGCCTGGGGCTCAACCTCTCTTTTCTTCTTGGTTCTCCACTGAGAACCAAGAACAAACAGCCTGAAATGTCAAGCTGTTTGTTGGTTTGGTGTGAGTGAGATGGAAAAGTATTAGATAACATCATTTCCCATTTCCTGCTTTTATTTGTAACCGTAAAGACATATATATATATATATATATATATATATATATATATATATATATATATATATATATGTATTCACCAGGAAGAGTTCAGCTGACCACGACGATGGTAACTGTATGCAAGATTGCAGCGTTCTTTAGGTTACTGAGGCCTACATGTGGCCTGATGGTGCTCAGCACAGGGCGTATTCACACCTGATAGTCCGCTACATTCTGTTGGATTGGGGACCAAAATTAGCGCGTAACGTTTTCAGCTGGTGTGGTCCACTTCAACACTGTACTGTATCAAAGAAACAACAACCAAAAAACAAAAACAACAAACCCTGTGAAAAAGTCGTTCACCTCCTTGTTTGTGGCGCCGCACCAAGGAAGGAACTACTTTCTTTTTCAGAAAATGTAAACAAAAATGGAGTGGCGTCAGATTTTTAGCAAGTGCACAATTTCTCTTTTTCTATGACCAAAAACTTCAAGCCATTTCTGCCGCTAACGCTAGACACAAGCCTTTGTTTTGGTTGTATTTACCCAGAATGCCCTGCGCTACGGTTCACCTCCTGCTTTCGGAGCGGTCTCCAGTCCGCTTGACGTTCACATATGCATCCAAACTGCGCCAGAGTTCCCTTCAACCGAACAGAGACCGATGTTTTTAGGCGGACCAGAGTTCGCTTCAGAGTCTTGATTGCGCGTTCACATCTCCTCAAGCAAACCGGACTTTCTTGGAGTTCGACCAAAGCGGACTGAACAGGGCTGGTGTGAATGCGCCCTAGAAACCCACCGACGTGGAGCGTAAGGATTATTCCTGTAATTCAGCTTTGCTCATGCATAATTTTCGACGATGTAATACACACATAAAAAAGGCTGGGAAATGACTATAAATATTTAATGGACAGAGGCATCCTAAATTGCAGTCAGAAATATTGCTAAAGCTCCACAACATTAAATCTTCATTACTTTGTTTCCTCTTTGTGGTTCAAGAAACCCACAACCCTGAGTGTTTTGAGTCCACTGAGTCAGACGGGGTTTAATTCAACATGTAGGGCGAGATGTTCTGAGGACCAGAATAGGCTAACGCTACCAGACTGCAGCTTGTTTCTGTTTGATTCTCACTACGTGGCTCGCGCCCGTGTCTTTAAGTTGCCATGAGCCGTTTATTTTTCTGAGATTTGTTACCGAAACAGGAGATCTGATGCTGTGTGTGGTTAGGAAACCAAAAACCCCCCACAGAACTTCACAGTGCGAAACACGGCAGCATCATGCGTTGGGGATTCTTTTCCGAGTTGATTGTACGATAAATTTAGCCAGTCACAAGGAAATCCTGGTGGGAAACAAGCTTAAGGTTGCAACTGATTATTTTAGTAACTGACTATTCTCTAGATTATTGCGACGATAAAAAATAAAATAATTGTCACGTTCTAGCAGATTTACCGCTTAACCATGTAAGGCTTTTTTAATTTATATACATTATTAGAAAGCATGAAGAGGTGCAAATAAATAATGTTCATTTTTAATGTAAGAAAATAAGCATTTTATTGCCTAAAATGAAATAACATAGCATTCCATGAGTGAATGCTTGATTATTTGTATCAAAGGCTAAAAGATTATTTTTTTTACTTTTTATTTATTTATTTATTTTCAGAATTGGAACTGGCTGAAGCTAAAACTAAGCTAGCCTACTTGAGGAGTTCTGGGTAGAATATACTTCTTTTAAAATCTTAAATACAAAATGTATATATTTTTTATGTAGTTTTGGCTTACTTACTGCTCTGAGAGTGTTGTTCTGTGAGCAAATTGCCTTTTTTGCCTGTATACTCCAGTTGACGATCAGTCGATTATTAAATTAGCTTACGATTATTTCAATAATCGATTCATTGCGATTAATCTGATTAATCGTTTCAGCCCTAAACAAGTCGGAATCAAAGTCCGGACTATAATCCAACTCAGAATATGAGGAATTATACCCTATGTGCATGATCAGGGACTCTAAAGTGCATGTGTCGAGCCACGCAAATAACTCTTAGCTTTAACACAATAGCATACACCACACTTTTCAGATTTGTTTTGCAACCCCCCCCCCCCCAACACACACACACACAAAATTAAAACTCTGTGTTATTTTACACACATTCACAATTATACACTGCTGTAATGAAGTGTGTGTCTGTAAAGTGACAGAGTGGAAAAGGGTGTATGAAAACTTTTGGTAACCACAGAGTGTATTGAGCTGCTAAGCTAGCTGACACTGTTATCTGTAGCCGAATGTTAGCAACCTGATTTCAGAGTCATTTTAAATCTATTTTTTTTTATTATAATTCCAACTGTAAACTGTGATTCATTTGCTATTTTTATCCTTCGTTTCAGGCAGTCGGTAGAAGGGTGGATACTTTTTAAAAGTACGGCTGCAGAATTGCAACTTTAGCACGGCGTTCAACATGAAGTGCGCAGACCTAAAATTAGCCGTGATTGATCACATCCAATTTTTTTTTTTTTTTTCCATTCACCCTAGTCGTCCCTCACCACACACACACTCACACACCTCCCCTTTGTCCTCCCACACTCCTACCCCTCTCGTCTCCCTGCTGGTCGTTTATCTGATTGTGCTCCGGTGTGCTCGGTGTACCAGCTGGGTCAGTGCTCCTGAGAGGTCCTGTGTCCCTGGAGGCTATAAGAGAGAGGAGAACACACACACACACACACACACACACACACACACACACACACACACACACACACACACACACACACACACACACACACACACACACGTCACACCAGCCTGGACCTCGGATATTTTTCTGCTACTGTACACTTTTTTTTGCGAACCGACAACAGGAAGTGACGGACATCTTGGAGTCCCATAAGCGTACACGCCGATGGAGTTTCAGCAGCTGGCGATTCAAACGTGGCGGAAGCTAACGCCTTAGCTTAAATTAAAAGTCAAATTTAAGGATGCGATGAGGGTGCAAAGCTCCACGGCGTTCCGCCGCACAGTGTAGTAGAGTACTGTACACTCTCACTCGTGCCGTCCTGGGCAGAGAGCACATTCTGTCATAAATACCCCCCACTCCATCCCCCCACCACTTTCCCTCAGGGAGGGAGAGAGAGAAACAGAAAGTGGAGGAGAGGATGTATCGTCTTGACTCTGTAAAGCAGAGCGCGCTGCAAATGAATGCATCATCAAGCTAATTAGAGGAACAACGTGTAGTAGTCACGGACGGTTGACGCGTCACGTAGTTGGTCTCAGATCGGATGTCTTTACAGTGAAATGCAGAGTGCGCAGTGTTGGACAGTGTGTTCAGAAATACTTGACTAGTTTTGCACCGTGAGAAGAAAAGCTAATTCAATTTCAGTGAGTAAAAAAAAAATATTATGCAGTGACAGTTTAGAGTAGGGCAGCAGCTAATGATGATTTTAGTAATCGGTTATTAATGATTATTCTGATGATTAATTGGTTAATCGGATAAAAAAAAGGCACA
Source organism: Xiphophorus maculatus (assembly GCF_002775205.1). Lineage (NCBI taxonomy): Eukaryota > Metazoa > Chordata > Actinopteri > Cyprinodontiformes > Poeciliidae > Xiphophorus > Xiphophorus maculatus. The sequence continues at coordinate 27,919,034 of NC_036445.1, forward strand.
TTCTACAGATTTTTCATTTAACCACTTTGGAATTTTTATATACAGTGTTGGAAATACGCTCAAAGATGCAAGTAAATAAATAATTCGGTTCCGTTTTTAAAATTCCGAAATAAACACTTTGTTGCCTAAAATGCAATAGCACAGCATTTCTGTAGTGAACGTTTAGTCATTTGTTGCAAAGGATGCATCTGCAGCTGAATAAACCCTGAATAACATCAACATGTGAGCAGCTCAGCCCTTTCTGCTGGACTTATCAAACTTACCAAGTTCTGTTGACTATTTTTTTTCAATTAAACAATTAATAAACGGATAGCAAAAAGTACTTAATATGAGAATTCTTTTGGCAGAATTGGAACCGGATGAAGCTAAAACCACTTGAGGAGTTCTGGTAGTTAGACACAAAGATGTATTTGGGGTTTTTTTTGTCTTACATGCAAAATATTTATATTTATTTCTTTTGTACAGTTTTGGCTTAATTACTTCTCCGAGGGTTCTGAAAGCCTCCGACAAAGGCTTTCAGCAAATAGCCTTTTGTCGTCGTCTGTATGGTTCACTTAACAATCAATGGACGCTTTTGCTCCAGAAATTTGATCTCTGCAGTTTTCTCGAGAGCAATATTCAACTCTCAACTCATTCTCACGAACTCGACAAAGTGTCTCGTCTTGTCTTGCAAGTTTAATGTGTGATAACACCCCTAAATACCACCATTTTTTGGATGGCAGATTGATGGAACGACTCGGATCTTAGGCTAGTTTAGCTTCAGGGATATCAGAGTAGAGATGATTGAAAACAAGGTTTTTATAGTTCACTAAAATGAACAAAACTTTGTTAACTGAATTAAATAAAAACATTTAGCAACTGGAAAAAAAACTACAAGCAAGTGGAACTATGTCATGCATTTATAAAGCTAACTAAAACATACCTAAACTCGAGACATAATAGTTTTCATGTTTATGAATCAATGTATTAGCCTTTTCAACTGATGTGAAATTGTTTTTCTTTTCTTCTTCTCTTCCGCTCAAGCCGTTTACATCAGCTGCCGGCAAATTAGAGCGTTCCTTAGTCCTCCTGCTGGAACTTATGTTGGTCTGCAAAATGGCAACAGCAAAACTTTGGAGAAAACACCATTTTGTTGTTAAACCATTTTTTTTTTTTTTGAAGATGGCGTCTTCTGCTGATTATTCATTACAGTACAATAGTTTAACCTTTTTGAAATCTGCATCTAAAAGTGAACAAAAGTATGAAAAAACTAAAACTATTACTATGAATAATACAGACTAAACATCAACTAAACAGTATTTAACTAAAGCCTAGCAAGAACAAACAAATACACTCTTAAAACGAATTTAAGCTAACCGAAGTAGACAAGCAAAAAAGTCACAACGAAATAAAACGAATCTACAATGAGAAATCCAAAACTTTTGTAGCCCTGGTTGAACACAAATGCCCAGAGCTCTTTTCAGATGTTATCCAAAACAAAAACCATAGTGGCGGATGCGTACGTTCAAAGTGTGGTGCCTTGGTGTCGATTTGTAGTGAGGGTTCAGTATCCAGCACTCGGTGACGTCCAGATGTTGGGCCTTCCGGTTTCGCTATCGAACGGCCTAACAGCTGGAGCAACTGGGACGACCAGGAAGAAGGTACCGTAGATTTGGAAAAGAGAGGAAGTGAGACGGGACGGGAGAGGAGCAGAGAGGACAGGAAAGGAGAGCAGGACATCAGAGAACAAATGAGAGGAGAGACGCTGACGTCTTTGATCCTATCTGTTCTCTCTGCCGATACGAGCGCCTCAAAATCCCATCGACACAGCCGCGCTTCACCAGCTCCTATTGTCTCCTTTGGTTTTATTTTAAATGACATCTGCATTCGTCAGCATGTAGTTTTATTGGCTGTCCGGATTTTATCCCTCCAATAAAGCTGGGAAGGTTTTTGTTTTTTTTCTTCCTTTCCTTCCCCTTGGCTTCGGAGTTTGAAATGTCCTTGGCAAAAAATAAGAGGTGGAGTTTATAAGAGCCAGACTGCCTGTGATTTCTAATAAAATATACTGTTTTCTTAGTTAAGACTTGTGAACGGTGGAGGTAAAACAAAAAAGAAGAAAAAAAAGTAGCATTTCCTGCAAACGTTTGTGCAGATCTGGTGAGAGAGGCAGACGGTGGAAGCGGGAAACACACGGCTTTTTGATCAGACTACGTTATCTCATGCTTGCTCCATTCATAGAAATCTCATGCTTCCAGTGCGGAAGCGGACACACTCAGCTTCCTGCTGTAGCCAATACACTGCCAGGCCTCCAGAAAAGGCAGAAAACCTGTGGGGACGCACTTGTCTAGGAAACCTAGGCAACAGACGGCAGCTGCCACCTACCGGAAAATAAAGAGGAATTCCTGTTGAAGGCTGGATGTAATTTATCAAAACAAATGAAATAAAATACTTACATTAGAGCTGCAACATGCAACTTATACAAAAGATGTTTTTTTTTTTTTTTTACATATTTGTTAAGATTATCACTTTGACGTGACAGCTTAATATCAGATAGATAATCTACAGGTGGTTCACCACAACGTAGCCTGCCACAAATGCTAAGGCTGGTTAGCATAGCTACAGATGAGCGCAGATAAACAGTCTTCCTGTAATGGTAAATTGTTTTTTCACCCATAGCACATTTAGCAGCATACAGGAGGGTGATTGACAGCACTAAGACCCTCCTCCTGGCTCTGATTGGTTGTTTTTGGTCTGCGTTTTTGCAGACTCCAATAGTAGCACTGGGAGGAGGTGGAGGAGTCCGTTTTGTTTTTTTCCACAGGTTATCTGTCTCATATTATACTGTCACAGCAAGATGACTGGTTTAATAAATGCGGAAAAAACATACGTTTTTTTGTCAACGTTACAAATAGCAGCTTTAAACAAAACTATTATGGTGCTTGTGCAAATCTTTTTTGACCAACATTTCTTGAAATTGAAGCAGTGCTGTATGGGGAAGAGTGCTATATTCAGCCAATGCCTTTTATTTATTCTTCTCCAGGGAAGTCACAATCATACTGAAGTAACACACAGACATCTGTTATTATTTTAGGATATTATTTTTGGATGAATGCAGTCGTCTGTTGTCACCGGAAATGATAGGAACACATTTCTGAAAATGTTATGGAAAAAAAAAACATTTTCAGAAATCTTACAACTTTACCCTCTCAATTTCACGTCTTTGCTTTAACTCTGAAGTGCGGCTTAACTTTTGCCACCCTAGAGGTAAACTATTCTGTGCTAGAGAATAAACTGAAACACATGGGATTAAATCTCAAAACTAGAAAGCAAACTTTAAAATTAATATTAAACAAAGTCTGATGATCCAATTTAATGAGATTATTTAGACAAAATTTGGACAGCATTATGCGAGTTTTCATATTGCCGGCCAGCTATAAGATACATGCCTGACCCTGCAAAATCAAATTTTCATTTTAGCAATGAAATCCACATCTAACCCAAACGAATGGTCGTTGAAAACAAAAAATTTTTGCTTACAACGAATTTAAATGAATTATAAAATGTCCTCAACACAGGCGCTTTTGTCAGGGAGCTGATGTATTTACTAGCAGTAGTTTACACAGGGCGCTGTAATCTCTCCCTCCCTGGTGTGTGTTTGTCCAAGTTTTACTCATTCAGGTTTCAGCTGGCCGAAGCAGGTGCAAGCCAGTGACTCAGCAACGTGTGTGCCGCTGCCGACCGGGCCCTTCAAACACGCCTTTGTTTGGCCTAAATCTCAAACCATCCAGTGCTTTTTTTAAAACAAGTACCCGACGCCGTGCACACAGACATGTAGCAAATCCACTCACACACACACACACACACACAGTTGCTCCGTAGAGGCCTCCCGACAAGGGAATTGTGATATTTCATTATGTAATAAGTGGTGCAGTGATACTGTAATATAACTTTACATTTGCTTGAGCTGGCTTCACAGGAAACGTTAAACACAGCAGCGTCAGCAGTGAAAACATTCTAGCGAACGCTGTTTGTATCGATTGCTGCTCGCGTGGCGCTGATCAGGAGGTGGGATGTTTAGGAGCATTACGCTGCTGAAACAAGTGCTGTGGATGAGGACGCTGCTGTAGGTAGAGATTGCCAAGGCGACCAGCTGAGATAAACACTGTAGTGAAGGACAAAGAGCGATCACTACTGTGACATTTAAGGCATTGGACTACAATCAGCCTAAAAGCAGAAGAGCCTGTTTTTTTTAACAAATAAAATTCACATGAGTATGTTGCTGAGGGTTGAAGCACAAAAAGCTAATTTTCCATCCTGGGATTGCAATTTTAGTAGAGGATCTCCAACTAATTCCGTAATACCACTTCTCCCTTACAAAATACTGCTACCATCACAACAACAATGAATTGATTGATTTTATTTCAACTGAACAACGCATATAAAAGCTGCAGTATGTAACTTCTACAAAAATATGTTTTTTCCATGTCTATTATAAACCGTCACCATGTTGTGACAGTATGGTATGAGACAAATAATCTGTGAAAAAATCAATCTCCTCCCAGTGCTACTACTGCGGTTTGCAAAAAATATAAAAATATCAACCAATACGAAATAGGAGGAGGGTCTTAGCGCTGTCAATCAACCTCTTGTACACTGCTCAATGTGCCAATGATGGAAAAACAACCTACTGTTACAGAAAACCGTTTATCTGCCAACATCTGTGGTTATGCTAACTAGCCTTAGCATTGGCGGCAGGCTATGTTGTGGTGAACCAGTTGTAGTTTAGCAAAGAGCTAGTGAGACAGGGTGAGCACGAGAGTGATTGGCAGCGCTAAGACCCTCCTCCTGGATCTGATTGGTTGTTTCTGACTGAGCAGTGTATTTCTGCAGTTTGTACTGGGAGCACTGGGAGAAGGCAGAGGAGCTCTACTTTTTTTTTCACAGATTATCTGCCTGATATTATACTGTGATGACATAATGATAGTTTTTATTTTTTTTAAAAACATTAAAAAAAAAAAGTTACATACTGCAGCTTTAATGAACATACATTGTTGTCGTAAATGTACCAGATTTTAGCAAAAATGCTAATTTCCAACCACAGTCCCATAAAATAAACACAAAATACAAACATTCATCCAATTTCATACATAAAAATAAGAAATACAGTAAAAACTATATATAAGGTGCCATGAAAATGTAGCAGCTGACCAAGGAGGTAGGGGACCGGCAAATAACAGGAGTTCAGTTTCAGTGAAGATGCAAAAATTTGAAAAGAACTTGGAGTGCTGGAGTTGACACACAGCAGAAACCTTTCGCCTTATCCTCAGGGGGCCAGCTGCTTGGATGGCTGTTTGCATGGCTGGCTTTAAATCTGCACAGAGAGGCGACTGACGCAAGAAAATCCTTTCATTAGGGATTTTACAGAAAGCGAATTTAAACAGATCTGCCGGCCGTCAGACAGATGTTTAGAGTCGTCAAGTTCAACTTAATTGAAGTCGTATTGTGTGTGGCAGTTTTGCATCTGTCCATTTGATGAATGTTCTGACCTTTGAACTCTGTGTAGCCAGGATGTGGTGGAATAAGTACATGTGGGAGCCTATAATTCCTCAAAGGGAAACCTAAAAAAAAAGAATAAAAAAAAAATGAGAGGGTTGGGGAGTGAAGTAGTGCCCATCAACAGTTGTATGTCTTAAAAGTTTCATTTCGCAGATAAGCTAGTTAAGTTTTAATATTTTGCAGAGGATAATTTAATAAATATCGATAGCCGCAGTGTGTTTTTTCTGATAGCTGTGCTTATGAGAAAAAATATTTTATTTCAATACTTTCAAACTCGTATAAGGCCATGCTAATGTTCCACGTGGAAAACAAACAGTGAAATAGTTCTGTCAGAAGCTACCGATATGCTAACTTCCGCCTTCAGCGACAACTTAGTCTGCCTGTTAATGTTAGCTGCACTGTAAGTTAGGAAGATGTTAGCATAGTGAGCAACATGGGCAGGTTGTTAATATTTTCAAATTTTTATTTTCAATACAGAGAATAGGAAAAAAGGTGCCATGGAGTGCTGTGCCTTAGCTCTAATAGTTATTCCACTCTGTTTTTTCTTCTTCTGCTTCTTTGAGTTGTCCCAGCAGCGCCCCCTTCTGTAGCTGGTGCCCTTGGCAACCGTTTGGCCATAGCCAAGAAGCAGCCCTGCCTGTAGGGATGAATTGGTTAAAGAAGGAGTGGAGTGAGATGGGTCAACAATAGGCCAGGTATCAAATACCGCTCTATTGTTAGCTATGACTGGGCTATTATAACCCTCAGTGTGAGACATTTTTAGAACAGTCCACCCATTGCTTCTACCTGGAACAATTCCAGCATGTGTGTCTGCTTAAACAACGGACTGAGGAGCGTTAGAGAGAATGTTTATAAAAGTAGAATATTAGTAAGAATTTTTTTTTTTTTTTGTAATACTACAAACGGTTACAAGATTTTCTTCAACTTATGATGTGCAAGTTTTGTTTTGGTGTTAAGTCTGAAGAACATTACTGGCTCTCTACTGGTTCACTAGTTCTGATCCCCCAAAAAATCTCGGATAGAGACAGAGACTTAGAGATCTAAATGTAATTAAAAGTATGCAAATACTTGTAATAGGACACTTTTAACTGCTATATATGCTATTCGAGATGTTTTCTTATTTTAATTTCTGGACATCATCTCAACAGCTAGTTAATCTTTTATAATACACAGCGGAATACTAACCCTATTTTTTTCATCACTGACCCACTAGGTAATTGTTTACAAGGAAACCAAGAGTTGGATAATACGACGGCACATTAGGGCCAATGTAGCTAAGGGAAAAAAACGTAAATTTAAAACTCTGAATTTTCAATTAAAAAACAAGGACATTTCTGAGTTTGAAAAGATTAACATTTACTAGAAAAACAAGGAAATTCTTGAGTTTCAAAAGTCAAACGTTCAACTCTTCAAACTTAGAAACGTCTGTTTTTTTCTAGAAAATTTCCGAGATTTTTTGGCAGAACTTTCAAACACTGAAAATTTCCAAAAGTCGACTTTTCAAGCAAAGAAATGTCCTTGTCTGTTCTAGAAAATGTCTGAGATTAATCTCAAAACTTGTGAGATTTTGTGCCAGAAATGTCCTCCTCTTTTCTTTTTCATCTACAATGGCCGTCGTAGGATCACGTGACTGTAAATTCTACAAGAAAATGTTGATCAGGCAGAACTGGTGTTGGCCAAGCGGCTGTGATGTTTCTGTGTCTCTGGCATGGATGAAGGGATGGGAATGAGTGGGCTTCATCCAGCTAGATTAACACGCAGAAAAAGGCAGCGGACGGAGCTGAAACACGTCTGAGCGTCTGAAATGTTCCCAGAGAAGCTGTTGAGGCGTTTACGGGAGACGGGACATTGTCAACTGCCAAGAAAGTGCTGATCACAGACGTAATGAAAATGCGTCTGCGTCAGAACGAGTAGGTTAGGCTGACAGGAGAAGCAACCTGGTGTTCACACAGAACGACATGTTAGGACAAGCACAATTATTAAAGACAACAGCGACATACAGACTGAGAAATGTATTCAAATGTTAGGATTTCTGGTCAGAGATGCAGATTAAATCGAAGACTTTGCCAACAATTGTTGACCAGTCACATTAATTTTAAACAGCTGTGAAACAATCTAAGATGATTGCAGTAGTAATCTGATTTCCTTGTTATTAATCAAATTCTGAACTCTGCTGTTGTGGTGGGTAAAAATGTGCAATCCTACAGGGGGAGTCCTCCATATAATAAAAAATAAATGGCCCGGTCTTCAGACCCAATAAACAACAAACATAGCAGTCAGTAGATATAAAGTTTCTACTGTCAAAGAAAAAAAATTAAACCCTTAGACAAAACAATAACAACTGTGATTTGCGAGTTGTAATATAGGATTGCGGAACAAAGTGGGAAGTGGTGATACGATACGAAGCAAAGACAACAGCAGCAGTGTGTGGGTGCGGACGGTACAGGGCCACCGCATAATCCTCCAGTGTGAGTTTGATCTAACAAATACTTTAATCAGCAGAATCTAATGCAGATGGTACCATGCTGAACATGATGCACAACGGCTTTTGCTTGTAAAGCACTGCGTGCATTTGGAGAGCCTGGGCTAGGGGCCGCGACACAGACCTCCACCAGACAGCAAGCAAATCCCTGACAGGCTAGCACATTACAGAGGTAAATGTGTGACGTTTGTCCAGCCCCAGCTACACACAGCTTAGCGTAGCAGATAAACTTGTAAGATGTGAGAGGAAAAAGTGATTCAGACACTGGGGGTGTCATGGCTGTGTGTTTACAGCAGAATTCAAATGTGTGAGAGAAATAAAATCAGTGACAGCTAAGTCTCCAACTGGGTCTGGTGTGACACACAGGTATGAATGTGCTGCAGTGAAAACAAGCATTTGCCGTCTCGCCGATTTCTTCTTATTTTGACTTTTGGTCACAATCAAATGTTTCACGTCATCAAGCTAATTTTAATGCTAACTGAGAAAACCTACAAAGTGTTTTGAACTGAAAGTGGGCTAATGCAGTGCAATCTGGGATTAATAGTGTCTTTCTTCCCCGGTTGTAGTTTAGTCTTTCATGGCTGGGTTCCAACACCATGAAATATTTTCAGAAGATCTTGGGGATCATCAGGATGTTTTCAGTGGCATTTTTCCCTCCCGTTTGTTTCTTTAATGTGAAAGTCATTGGTACTGAGGATAGCTGATGGAAGTAAGGCCTGTAGAGTTTTAAAGCTGTTCTGGGTTGTCTGGTGGCCCTCAGGGACTAGTTGACGGATATCTTTCGATCAGTGCATGATGTGTTACGTTTTGAGATCCTAGCCCACTGTGTGCCGTCAGGCGGGCTCATGTCATGTGACATGAGCTCTTGATTCTCTAAAAAACGTAATTAAGGCTAACTAATGTTTCTTAAGGGGATCAATTACATTTCCACATAGAGCTACGTTGGTCAGAAAGTGGGTTGTTCAATGTTTTGACACCGATCATTTTGCTAAAAATAAGCTTTTTTTGTTTTTAGCTTTTAAACATTAAAAAACTCAAATATTTTACCAAAAACAATCCTCAGAGCAAGGTTATGCTGCTGTAAAAAAAAAAGATGTGTTATGACTTTGAACCCAACTTTACCCAGAGACTCAACAAATGTTTCTTCATCTATATGTTCAAGAATACAGACTCTGTGAGTTTTTCTCTAAATGCTAGGCACGGTGTTGATATGTGTCATACTGTGTGATAAAGTGGCTGCAAAACTGAATATTGTACGTATGTTTCTTGTGAGCCCTCGCACGAAAAAGATGCACTTGTCAACGTGTCGGCTGCGTGGCGAGTCGCTGACTCGTTGCCACTTGGATATCTCTCGGGGAAGGGAGATATGAGGCAGCTCAATTGAATCCTGGCGGGTAATCTAAGGAAACAGATGGACTTTTAGTTATATTTGGCTGCAGATTAGCCATTTCCCGTCGCTTCCCCCCCCCCACCAAAAAAAAAAACTTACTCTTGCCAACTCCCATTTGACAATCTGAATATTAGTTCTCGGTCCGGAGGTCCGGCTTGCATGCTGTTCGATTGCCTATTCTGATGAGTGGGGGCGTGTGCGTTCAATCGTATCTTTACTTTCTAAGGCCCAGCCGCCGTAGCCGGCCGACCCGTCTATGCCGAGGCCATCTCGTCGTCCCCGTTTGCCCTGCCTTATCTCACCATGCCAGCGCCCCATACCTGAGGAAGTCATCAGCGCCCTGTCCGCCGCTCCTAATCCTCTTTGATGACGGAGAGGAAGCGTTCAGTAGCGGCTCTCCTGGCGTTTACCGGAGAGGCTGAGTGAGCAGGTGTCTCACCGCCTCATCGACTGACAGAAATTGACCTGCTATATTTAGCGCGTTCTACCTTTCTTTAAGATTTGCAGGTTGCACACTAGAGTTGGAGGGGGGGGGATTCTGACTTGCATAACTTTGCTGTAAAAAGACTTAACGTCACACACAGCATGTTGATTTGCTTAGGATGGCTGCCTGAAGTGGACTAGTTCTGACTTAAGTTGTTTAGGAAAACACCGTCTTTGTCAGACTTTACAGTCAGAGTATTTTTCTCTGCTTTTTTCCCCCCTCTTTTTGCTAATAGGGTAGTTTTACCACTGATGATATTTTGACATATTTCAGAAACTGATACTGATACAGAAACTCTATTAAGAACTTTTCTTTCTTCTCAGTGTCTTTGATTACATGAGCTTCAGATGTTCTTCTTAAGCAGTTGCCTGTATCCGGTAACTGAGCATGTTGATATTTTACCGCGTTATGACAGCAGGAGCAGTGAAAGTGAAACTTTACCTTCTGCGTCACTTGACTTACCTCATACAGACCCTTCATCTGCTGGCATTCCTGACCAGCAGGGGGGCAGTGTTAATGATGCATGTACAGTAGTTGGTATTTTCTCACTGAGCCACATCACTTCCTCATGATCCAGTTATCACTCTGACTGTGTTGGCCTTCAGAATCATTGGCCCGGTTCCCGTCTTTAACTAGATAATCCCCTCAATAAGCACCTTTATATTGTTTTTTAAAAATGTAAAAATGAATGGACCCTTTTTGAAAGATTTTAGCCCTGTCGCGATAAGCAATTAATTCATTAATTAATCACATGATAAACTGTGATAAATGAGCTTGATCATTTCCATTCCGATTAACATTTCTTGAAGAGCAAGATTTTATTTGTGGTTTCAGTCGTGTGTGGTTTTGGTTTCCGTTTTAATTGATTGTTTTTTGGTTTGTCGTGTTTTTGTTTTGGACATTTCAAATGCCTTCCAGTTTCAGTGCTAAATGCTTTTTGCAATATTCAAGTTTCTTGGTCTTTCAGAGGGCAACATTGCATTATTACACCATTATAAATACATAACTTGAGAATGGTTCCGAAACAACAATGCTATTGTTTATCGCAATGATTACTGGGACAATTTATCCAACTTGTGAAAATGCAAATTTGGATTTTGCCACTGAAATCAAAAACAATTAGTAACGTGTACAAAAACTCACGACTTTCAAAGTGGTAATTTAAAGGTAAAGAACATTTTTGATAAATAAATGATAAAAAAAGAAGCTATTTTTTAATAGTTCCGAGCAGTTCCCATCTGTTGCTAGTTTAACTGCACGGTTTTGCTTGAAAATAGTTTCCATTCATTTTTATCTGTGATTGTGCCTAATTTGAACCACAAATGACTCATGAAGCGGATCAAAAAAAAAAAAAAAGATTCAGTCGGTGCATATTTTAAAGACACTTCCATGTGTGCAAGTCTGTCTCTTGAAACATTAGAAATCCGTTTGTCCGCTAGAGGGCACTGTAGCATTAGTCTTTGTTGGAAACTCGGTTCAAAGTCACACAAATCTAATAATAAAAAAAATAATAATACAAAAAACAAAACTAAAACTGTTTCTGTTGTGATATAAAAAGTGGAGAAAGAGCAAAAGAACCAAGTTGCTAAACTGCAACAGGTTGGTGTATTTATTTATTTCTTCTTCTTGTGTCACAGGGAGTTCAGTGGACGCAGGTTGCGGGTTAAAAGAGACGGAAAACTGAGACTGGATCGGCCCTGCAGGCCTCCTTTAGCAGCCAGGACACTGAATACGTCACTTGTGACATTTTACACTCTCTCCTTTTACTGCCCCGTGTCGAATAAAACACAGCGGCACACTCACTCGCCAAGTCTCTTGCCGCTCTCACTCGCACACACTAGGGCACGTGGGGGGAGGTCAGGGGGCGGCGGATGGAGGCGCAGTGGCGCACGCGTACACCTCTGCGTAGACGACGTCGGCTCGCGCGCACGAACGCTCAGTGCCCGGCAGCTGTCCAGGCAGGCAGCAGGCTCCATCAGATAAATATGAGGCTTGTAATGCGACCACAGAGACTGGGCTGATGGGATCAATACAGAACGGCGCTGCAGGTCACCGGGAGAACACAGCGAGAGGATAAATATGGACTGGCTCATCGGAAAGCAGAGCGGCGACACTGACGGGTACGCAGGACCGGATCTTCTCTCTGTGGCTGCCGACCTGGCCGCGGATTTCCACGCCGGCCGATTTCCTGCTCTGCCGCTTTTCTGCTTTTCACCAAAAGTGTTCAAAAGTGAAGCTTCATCTGTCCAAAACTCGGTCTCAGTTTTTTCTTTATTTTTATTTTTTTAATTGTTTGTTTGGGTTAAAACAGAGCGCACCCTTTAATTTGCACACAGCATTAGAACTAATTCTGTTTTGGATGGAAGTGTTTGTCTAACTTAGATATTCACTCCGAGGCTCATATTTGCTTCGACTGGCGAAAAGTTGAGTTGCCGCTCCATTCAACCTCTTTCCAGGAAGCGCTTAAGTATTCCGAAAGCTTTCTCAGAACACTTACATTAGCATCACCTTTTTTTAAATGTATTTATTTTTTTCTACTGGAAGCTACTGCAGTCTTTGGTTTTATTTCATGCAATTTTAAACAGTTCCAATTAAGTGCAATTGATCTAATTGGAGCAGTTTTCGCAGTGGAAGTTAAGTATTACAGTGAACCCCGTCTTAATCAGATGGGGTCAAAGTTCAAAACAACAGAGATGCACTGTTTTGGGGATGCACGAACCTTCTGAGGAGAACTGTGATTATGACCGAGTGGTGATCAGGGGCTTGTAGGGGTTTTTGCAGTGGGATTCTCAGCTGCTCGTTTCTGGTTAGTTTAAAGTGACGTTTGCTCCCAAAGCAGGAGCGAGAGCGGCTAAAGTCGCAGCCTCATGGGTCGGATGGTGTACAGATTTCTGAGGCATGTGAGATGGTCCAACACGAGAATGGGTTGGATGGTCATGTAGCAGCTGTGTGTGTGCGTTTGTTACTAATACCTTGTGGGGACCATTTTCCTGACATAGACTACGTTGTGGGGACCCACTGCTCCTTGTGGGGACCGAAGCCTGGTCCCCACAAGGGGAAGCGCTGTTTTTGAGTCAGGGGTCAGATTTAGGACTAAGGTGTGAATTGAGTTTTGATTAGGGTTAGGATAAGGGTAAGGGTAAGGTTTAGGCTGTAGAAATGAATGGAAGTCAATGGAAAGTCCCCGCAAAGTTAGCTGGGCAAACATGTGTGTGTGTGTGTGTGTGTTTGTCTGACCTCTGCTTTACTTATGGGGAGTGGGGGGAGTGCTGAAAACATATTTCTATCAACTTGTAGATGAGATGAATCGTTTATGTTTTGTGTTTTTTTTATCTGATCACCAGTGGAGGTATTTTCTCCATTCTCGAAAAAAAATCTCTTCCACCAAATATTTGCTCCTTGCTTTTCTTGATCAGTATAGGGAACTATTATTATTATTATTATTATTATTATTATTAATAATTATTATTTTATTCCTGAAAGCAAACTTCTTAAAATCACATGAATAATTTCTAAGTAGTGGTGGGACTTGGTCAAAATTTTTAACTGAGCTAATTGCAGAGTCTGTAATTAATCGAAAACGAGGTATTGACAAAGAAAACATTTTCAGTTCAAAACCCTGCTGCTAGAATATGAAATCCTGCAGACATATGAGCGCATAAACAAAGATATTTATTGTTTTTAATGTGTTATTTAGGTCATTGAGCCATCAGACTGATGTAAATTGGTATTATACTTAGTCAGGAAGCCATAATAATTCATGTAACGTCTTTGAAAAAATACATCTTTATGTCTGTGGACGCTGACATCAGCATTGGGAACGCTTGTTGCAACATGTTTAGCATTAAGTTGCTATTTGAATAGCTTCTCTGATAGGCTAACTCCTTTTAGCACAACTGGAACTCAACAATAGTCTTTTCCGGCGTCTCATAAGATTTTTAAATTGTTTTTTTTTTTTAAGCGGAATTTAACATTTTTTCATCGATCGTTTTTTGTTTCCGGATGTCGCTTGTGCGCCAGATTTGTGGGCGTACCGGAAACCTGTGAATACAAAAGTTCCGGCTGGGAACTTTTGTATTAAAAAAAAAAAAAGTGATTGAGTTAAAATTATGGCTGCCTTCCTGTCACGATTTAAATTGGATTTTATTTACTTTTACTCTTCCATCCTTAAAGCGACATTGACATGTGAACATATATTTGTTTACTGTCCCACCATTCTATTTCTTCCATTGTTGTTTGAGTCTTTATATAGATCATTCTACATATTGCATGTCTTCTGTTAACATCGTTATTGTCCCATTGTCGTGTCTTCACCTCATTTTCCTCATCCATTTCTGTTTTTGTATGCAATGAGATCTCCATACCCTTTTTATTTTATTTTATTTTTTTATGTTTTAGGCTCAAAGAAGAACCAAAACCTCAGCAAGCACAGTAAGTAAACTGCATTACCCAGAGTGCTCTAGGCTTTGACAGTTTTTTTTTTTTCCTGGCAGTTTGTGCTGTGTGCTTCTTGTGGCTTTCTCCTCGTCTTCTGGGGGCTAAACGAAAGAAATTACATCAATGTCATGCGATGACAGCTGGATGTCTCCACAGTTATAGTAATTGAGCTATATGTGATTACATGTACGCCATACTGTGAGCTGAAATTGACCAGACAGGTGAATTGTACTGATATTAAAAGCTGACATCCATGGCATTAATGGCAGTGGCTTTTTAAAAATTTTTTTACTGGCGCTTTTTTCAATTTCTTTGCCAGACTTCTAGCACACCCTCCCCCTGTCCCTGGTTTCTACTTGGCTGTCTGTCTTCATCCAGTGTATGGGCTGCGCTCTGGCTGGCCTGTGCAAACCCTGTAGTTCGACTACAAACGTGGACTCAATGCTCCTCTACTGTGCTACTGATTCATTTGATCCAATCTCTCTTTAAGACTGGTCATTTGGAAAACCTGACCTCTGCTGCCCCTGTAAACTAGAACTAGTGATACTTCTGTTAGCCTTGTCTGTAACGCTCATTTCCATTGGCTGTGGAGCTCAGATCTTTTTTCCCCTACCATTCTTATTGCTAATTTAACTCTGACAGCCTCGCACTTCTACCCTCTTCTGATTTTTCCATTGTATTTCTGTCCGTATCTGGAATGTTGGTGGCCCCCACGGTTGCCCTTCTGCAGTGTCCTGGCCCTCTCCTCTATCTGCTGTGGTTGTAGTGAATGTTACTGCTATTTCTCACTCCTTGAAACTGCCCTGCGACCCAAAAACCTCTCTTAACGGTCAACTTATTTTCTCCTTTGATAACCGATTGCCATGTTTCAGCCACGCTTTGCTTATCTGAACAGGTGGTTTCCCTTTAGTGGGATCACTGACCTGGTAAATAATGTTCTTCAGCCCCAGCAAAAGCCCCAAAATGACAAGAAGCCTGAACCAGACCCGTAAGTAATAACACAGACCCGTCTTGATCTACTTTTAGCAAGAAAACAAAAAATATACTGGCGACCAAAGGAGCTCAATAGGCTGGTTATAAACAAAGTTCCTAAGACGTTTTTAAAGCTGCAGTATGAAACTTTTGCTGTTTTTTCTGTATCTATTAAAACTGTAACAATGTTGTAACATTACGGTATGAGACAGATAATGGGTGAAAAAAAAAATCATTCCTTCCGGTGCAAGCATGCATCGCTCCTGCTCAAAAACAACCAATCAGGACCAGGAGGAGGGACTTAGCGCTGTCAATCATCCTCCTGTACACTGCTCAATGTGCTGATGGTGAAAAAACTAGTCGCCGTTTATCTGCCGTCATTGGTGGTCATGTTAACTAGCCTTAGCATTGGTAGCTTTCTATGTTTTGGTGAAGCAGCTGTAGCTTAGCAAAGAGCAAGCAGGAGGGGGTGAGAACAAGATTGATTGGCAGCAATAAGACCCACCTCCTGGCTCTGATTGGTTGTTTCTGACAGTGTGTGGAATTTCCTGCAGTTAGTACTGGGAGCACTGGGAGAAGGCAGAGGAGCTCGATTTTTTTGTTTTCACAGATTATCAGACTCACTCAACACAGCACAACACAACATTATGATAATTTGAACAAATATTCTAAAAAGCTTTTTTTTTTTTGTTGTTGAAAAAGTTGCATACTGCAGCTTGGAGAGTGGTTATTGGTGTTGGATTAGCGGTGTATCAAATTCTTGTCTGATAAAGTGAGTATCAGCTTCACACCTTGCTGACACAAACCTTTCGTTTGATGCATCTATTTTTGTTACAGTGGTCGGGTAAGAAATCGTAATGTTCTGAAACAACAGACTTAAAAAAGAAATCCTACTAGGTCTTGGATTGTAAGTGTTGTTTTCCATTCTGCTTTGTTTTGGTGTTGACTCACATGCTATGCTTTTAAAAAAGAAATAATTGTAGCTTTTTTTGTGGCCTTTTTCTGCTAGTTTTTAAAAGATCTACGGCAGAACATCGGGTTCCACACTTTTGTTCTGCAAATTAATGTTCTGCATGTTACATGGCTAGATACTGAAAGGTGAGTACAGTATGCAGAGGAGGGGTGATCAGTGGAGCAAGAGCCAGGTGGAGACTAAATGGCCAGAATGTGAGCTGCTGAGTGAGAAGAGCAGAGAGCTGAAGCACAGAGAGAATCGAATCAAATGGAAAGAATTGCAGGACAGAAGCAAAACACACAGGCCAGTATTCAGAGAACAGCATACAAACAGAACATAACACAAGAAAAAACCCAAAAACAAAAGGAGATAACAAAACTCAAACAACAGAGGTAAGGAAAAAAAAACCCGGACACGACAGGAAGTGAAGGGAACAGAACCACGGAAATCACAGGAAACTGTCACAAAGAATCTCAGAAACTGAAGAGTGAAACTCTGAATGCAAAAAACATTTCTAGATTTTATATAATCACCTCTAATGATGAAACCCAACTAGAATAATCAGTGCACTGTAAGGAATGAAATGAAAACCTTATTGTAAACATTATGGTAGATGGAGTCACATAAAGAAATAATAATAATGCTAATGATAGTTTTGCTGTCCAGGCAACATTCTTGGCATGAAATTATAGTCCATTAGCTGTGCCCCTGTCATTTACAAATATCAGCAATGACAATTTCATTTGCTGTTATTTCTGCCACAGAGTTTAGTTTCTCCTTGGTAAATAAATCTCATGTAGCGCCCTCTGCCGGTAGAGAACAAGAAGTGTTGCAGGAAAAATAAAGCCAAAGCCAAAAACTGTTAAACACAGCAGGCTCAGGAAACCCGCCAATGGTTTATCAGCATGGTGTTTAATTGTTACATCAGTGCATCAGAGTGAGCATATTTAGCTTTTTCCAGCTCCTTTGTGTCATCTTCAGTGGATAAAATGTAGGCCGTGTCACTCCGAGCGGGTGTTCTTCACCCTGTTTTTCACCAGAAAAAAAAAAAGGACAGAAACCTCCAGATGCTAGCCAAAAGTAGCACCAAGTTCCATTCCTCAGCAGCTAGCAGAATAAATCAATAATCTCAAACTGTAGCAGTCAGCCAAAGAAGACCGTGAACTAGACGAACTTCAAAGACTGGGGAAAATAAAACGAAGGCCTTTAAGTTGATTCTGACACGTTAGCTGTACTAATGTAATTAGGCGAAAAGGTAAAAGTTAGACTTGGTTAACAATATTAGCTGCACCTGTGCTTTTTACATCAGTAAAAATGTAAACTGTGAAAGTAAAGAAAAGAGCTTAGAGGCTTAAGTGAGTACATTTTTATAGTCTAAAATTATATTTGTTTCTGAATACATGTGTCTTTAAAGATACTATGCCATATTACAGCAAAAACTACAGGCTAAACCACTCAAAAACATTTTACTTTTTTGTAAGTAGTTATTGTGTCAGCAAATTGTGTTTGTAAATGTATCTTCTTTAGCTTCTTTGTGTTAGCTTCACCTTGCTAATAGTATTCTGTGTTAATTCATGAGGTTGTGTTCATTGCTATTTGTTTTGGGGTAAGCTGAAAACAGCCAAAGGTTTTGGTAAGCTAAGGCTTGACAAAGCTAACAGCAAGCCATCGTGGGTGCGCTATGCTAACTAGCCCTAGCATTAACGACAGACTCTGCTAGCCTGCAGCACAGCAGAGAGCAAGGTGGGGAACAAGACGGGGAGATGAGCAGCACCCTTAGGAGAGTGGTTCACAGCGCTAAGGCCCGCCTCCTGGCTCTGATTGGTTAGGGTAAGGGTTAGCATTAGGAGCGCTGGGAGAAGGCCATTTTCTTCACACATTATGTGTTTCAACACACCATTTCAACAAATATGTAAAAAATAAAACAAAAAAATGTCCTCACTGCAGCTTTAAAGCCCTTGCTGCCTATTCCAAGGACGTAACTATTTCCTTATTATAATGCAAATTTTTTTTATTTATTATTTTTTTACCATTTTTGGACATGTGCTAAAGATTCCCAAAAAGTTACAAATGAATCAACGATAAATAATGTAATAAGTAAAATCCAGCTGCTGTAAAGACGTCACGTAGTTCACCCTGCTGTCGAGAAGCTGAATCTGTCTGACGTCCAGGAGGACGGCTCAGGTTTCAGACCGGGTATAGCTGCTGTCTCATAGGTAAGAGAGCTCCGGTCCACAAGCACTGAGCTGGACAATGAGCAGTGTATGATTACTCATCGGCAGTCTCACCTGCGTTTGACCATGTTTTTACACAACAAGCCACCCAGTTTTGAACGGCTAACGCGTACCAGCTGTCGCGGCGACCCGCGTCGCGTTTGTGCCGCTTTCCGTAGTTTTGCTGCGCGCCGTCGACAACGTGGCCTTCCTGATGTTTCACTTGATGTTCTCTAATGTGTTTAGTGATCGTGTTCATTTCAAAGTCTGAATAGATTTTTATATATATTTTTTGATGAGGTCGCTTTATACAATGGCAGAAAATTATTCGAAAATTATATATATATATATATATATATATATATATATATATATATATATATACACTGCTCAAAAAATAAAGGGAACACTCAAATAACACATCCTAGGTCTGAATGAAAGAAATATTCTCATTGAATACTTTGTTCTGTACAAAGTTCCATTTGCACAACAGCAGGTGAAATTGATTGTCAATCAGTGTTGCTTCCTAAGTGGACAGTTTGATTTCACAGAAGTTTGATTTACTTGGAGTTATATTGTGTTGTTAAAGTGTTCCCTTTATTTTTTGAGCAGTATATATATATATATATATATATATATATATATATATATATATATATATATATATATGTTCAACCCATTCTCACTCCCAACTCGTCATATACTGACGCATGGGACGGTCCGTCCTCGTCACATATTGACGCGCAGGGTACCCCTTTAGCGTCAATATGTGTCGCGAGGGGTTTTACCCTATGCCTTACCGCAATTTTTGCCCTAAACCTAACCAAATCGTTGGGTTTTGAAGGTTCGGCAGCGGTTACGAGAACCCCTCGCGTCAAAAATCCACGTAAAACATGTGACCTTCCCAAGTCGTCAACTATTGACCCCTCACGTCAATATGTGACGCATGGTCAGAAATCGTCCCAACTCGTCAATATATGACGTGTCGGGAGTGAGAATGTGTTGATATATTTTGTACTGACGTGTAAGACAGGGTTGAGTAAAAACGCCATAGTCTTTTGAGTCTCGCCTCCCTGATCCTTGGTAACAGCGGCTTTAACTCAGCTGGTTATCAGTCGTTCTGTGAGTAAATGTGATTTAGTTTGAATCTCTTAAACAAAGAGCCACACAAGTCTAATCACTGCTCAGTAAATACACAAGGGCTGATATAATTAGCTCTTTAATCCTTTTGTGGATAGAACGTGGAGCATGTCAGTGGCACTTTATCTAATGTTCTGATGGCACAGAGAGTCAGACGCCACAACAACAACACCACACATGCGGTGTCTTAAGGTGTGTGCGCCCGCTGGATTTGGGCTCTAAAGCTCCGGTTGTGGGAAAAGGAAGCATGTTTATCTCAAATGCAGACCTGTATGTGGTAAAAGGATCGCACTGCTCAATAATTCACAAGAGCTAATGAATGTTGCAGGGGATATGTGGGGCGAAACCACTTCTAATCGCCATATTATGAAGTCAGCCCAGTGTTTAGTTTCCAAGGAGACACTCAATTGACATGTGTCATGCAAAATGCATGTAAGGAGACGTTTTTTTTGTTGTTGTTTTTATTTTTGGGTGGTAGTTGAGGTTTTTTCTTCCTTTTTTCTATGCAATCAGGTTAAGGATAACACAAAGAGACACAGGAAGGCTGCGTTGATTCCTGCAAAGTGAGATGTAAAGTTTTCTGCTTGTGACCACTGATGATTGCCTGCAGATAACATAAAATAAAAATAAAATTTGGATTTTAATAACCAGCGGTTCATATCAACGGTGTTCCTCGCTTCGCATTACAACCGCCTTGATACAGACAGACGGGTGCAAATTATTCATCTAATACAGAGGAACCCGAGTAAGCAGAATTAAGTGATATCCTCAAACTTGCAAAGCAGAACTGATACCCAAACGCCTGAGTTTGAAGAGATGCTGTGTCAGAGGGGGCGAGGCGGGGGAGGAGAGGCTCAACTTTTAAACCTCTGATGTAACTTTATGGGCTTTTGCTTTCAGAAATTCACTTCTTATCCGGGGTTGCATCACTTTTTCGGCTCGTAGTAGAAGCTTATTGGAAGAGTGCAAGTTTGGGCTAAAAAACCCCAAACAAAACAAAACTGATTTTCACAGTGTTGGTTGTTTACCTCTGTTGTTAGGCAGCGAACCGTGTCATTATTTATGTCGTTCATGCTTGGGATCCTTGAAAATGCTTGAATTTCAATTGGGTGTTTTGAAGGTTTGGAAAGTGCTTGATTTCCGATTAACATGTGGCAACTTGAACCTCCGTTTAATGTGTCTGCTGCCTGAAACATTGGCAAGAACAGCTTGACTTGTTGTGTTTTCTGTAAATAATCCCATTATTTTAAGTATATATGTAATACTTAATGTAATTGAAGAATTAAAAATGGTAAAAAAAATTCTGTCATGTTGTCATACGGTGTGGCTGTCCTGATGCTTAGGTATACGTGTCATCCAGTTTGATTTTCTAACCTGTTTTTTTGTGGTTTATTTGTCCATTCGCTGGCAGGAAGTTACACCAGCAGTTTGAATCGTACAAGGACCAGGTTAAGAAGATGGGGGAGGAGACTAAGCCAGCTCAGGACCAAAAGAGCGAAGCCCCAACCTGTGGAATTTGCCACAAGACGAAATTTGCTGACGGCTGCGGTCACATCTGTTCATATTGCCAAACGAAATTCTGTGCTAGGTGCGGAGGACGAGTGTCTCTGCGGTCAAACAAGGTAGCACGCACACACACACACACACACACACACACACACACACACACACACACGCAGACGCACCCCCCCCAACCTCCACACACACACACCCACACACCCCTCCAGCCTCATCACCACTACAAACGCAACACAGCAAACAGTCAGTCATACATATTAATGTCTTCAACTCTGCAGTTGAATCCTGTTGTGAGAACTAAGCCAATCTTCACATTTAATCTGCTGTGAGACATTTCTTAATTTTTTTTTTTTATATATACACATTTTGTTATGTTACAACCACAAACTCTGTATTTCTCTGAGGTTTTATGTAGCACAAGGTGAGACTTAATTATGAAGTGGAAAAAAACCCTCATGATTTTATTTTATTCTGACAAACAAAAGACTGAAAAGTGTTGCATGTATTTGCATTTGCATTCAGCTCCCCTTAGTTTATACTTTATAGCGCCACCTGTTGCTGCAATTACAGCTGGGATTTTTCTCCACCCGCTTTTCATTTCTGGAAACTCATTTTTTGTGCATTTTGTCTTTGCAAAAATAGTTCAAGGTCAGTCAGGTGTGTCGGATGTGATCTGTGAGAATGGAGTTTTAGGCCTGACCGCCGATTGTCAAGTCTGAACTTTGACGGACAAACTATTCCATCGCAGCTCTGGCTCCGTTCTCATGGCAACGTCCCCACTGGAGTTCACATCTCCACTCCGTTATGAACTCTTTTGCCGGCGTCAGCAGGATTTCTCCCAGGATTGGCCTGAATTTAGCCCCACCCGTTTTCCAGTGAACTCTGAAACGTTTCCCCCCCGTCCCCGTTAAGGAAAGCATCCCCTCAGCATGATGCTACCGCTACCATTTTTCATGCTGGGAATGGTGAGTTTCTGTTTTCCTCCTCACACAGACGTTGGCAGGAACCCCCGCCCTGCCCCGCACACTTGCTTTGATAGCTTGTGGAGTGAATGACTAATAGTTACTGTCTCCTGCCTTTAAAAGCAATTGTTTTCACTGAATTTTATTGCTGGATATCAGAGTAAGCGTGCAGAACACACATGCATGCCACACTTTTCAGAGTTTTATTTTTTTTAAAAACAAAACAAAAAAAAAACAAGTGAAAATCGTGAACATTTGTGTCTATTGCATAAAACCATAAAAGAAACACACAGAAGTTTGCTCTTGGAATGTGACAAAATATGAAAACTTTCACAGAATATGAATAGCTGTGCGAGAAACTGTTATGGCTTGTATTAATGCTGTTTCACCACTAGAGGGAACTCACTCTCCACTGCTGTTCTGACTAAAGAACATTATTTTATGCTTTCTTTTAAATGCAACACTCCCTGTGTCGCTTACTGATGCAAAAATCTTTTCCACAGACTAACCGAGAGGTTTTAGTTTTGCACTAACTAAATGTAAACGAAACAAGTGTTATTTTGTTCCATTCGACCCTTTGCTTTTTTGGAATATGTGACAGTGCTCCCAGGATCTGGTGACGCTCACGGTCTGTTGTTTCTCCCCCTCTTTTCCACTCCTTCCCCCCACCCAACATTCCCCTCCTCGCCGTCTGTATCCCTGCTCCTTCTCTCTGCTGCATTCCTGCTCTCATGGAATTGCAACAGGAGGACAAAGTGGTTAGCGAACATTTCTCTGTTTGTTTGGACTTCATCTGAAAACAAGCATTGTGTGATTATGCCGTGGTGTGACTAAATACACATTCAGCAGCCATGATTGATTCGAATCAAAGTACTAGTCTCATCTGTGAGTCTGTTCCTTTTTTTGTTGTTGTTGCTAAACTACTTATACCGTACTTGGAGAACACAAAAAACAAAGAAGTATTTCATAAACAGGAAAGAACATGTTAAAAGGTAATTAAACCCTAAATCAACTTTTATTTTTATGACTTTTTTTTTTGCAGATAAATTGTTTAAATGGTAAATGGACTGAACTTATGTAGCGCTTTGCCAGTCATTTTGTCTCATTTCATTCACTCAAAGCGCTTTACACCAGAGTCACATTCACAAACACACGCACATTTATACAACGATTCGCAGATCGGTAGGCAATTTGGGGTTAAGTGCCTTGCCCAGAGGCACATCGACATGTGGCAGGAGGAAGCTGGAATCGAACCTACAGCCTTCTGATTGCAAGACGACTACTCTACCAAAGAACCATAGTCGCCCCTAAATAGGATTTAAGGGTGCTATTTTTATGCTTTTGTCCAAATTGCGACATTTCAGGGTAAATCAGTTTGATTCTGTAATATTTGGCTGCAAAACCGTCTCAGTGCTGCCCTCTTTGGGTCTAAAGGTGTGCGCTGCGGTTGAATTTTCCTATTGGCTCCAACGGAACAGCTTGGTTGACGTGTGTGATCGCATTTCTCAGCTTTGCACATGTGATTTATTTTGCAGTGTGGCCACACAAAGTGAAATGAGTCTTTCTGTTCTGACTGGTGGCGGTTTGCGGAAGACAACAAAAAGGCACCGGAGGGGTTTGAAAAGGTGCTAAGTGTAGCGATAAAGTCGTTAAAATGGGCAACAATGCTTGTCCCTTGTGTTTTCAGTTGTGTCACTGCTTTATTTCCTGAAGCTAACCGAGGCCAGATAACTGTCATAACCATCATTTGGCATATGGAGCTGCTACAGATTCTGCTTTGGTCATATGATGTAACAGTTTGATTATCATGACTCTTCCATCACTTTCTGTATGCTTCACCATCTTTATTCCTGTCATCTAAAACTAGATGTGGATCTTTTGGCTAGTGAATGTTCACCTGGATATGTAATGGTATTAAAATGTAACGATTCACTCTTAATTTCTGTGACAGCTAACTTTTGAATTCTTTTTTTTTTTTGCTAAACGGCGATTACAATACATTTACAATACACATGATTAGGGTCCTCTGAAAAATTAGAGCAGCAGAAAGACAGAGACAGAACACTGTCCTGCTCGTCCACCTGATGCCAAACCTCCGGCTGTATGGCTGTCCATCATCCTCTGGATTATAATAGCAGGGAGATCGGTTACTGTTCTGTGCAGATGGTGTTGAGTAATAACAGTGGCAGCAGGCTGACGATGGACTTCACAGGCTGTGCCTGGTAGGTTAGGACATGAGCTTCTAGTTGTACCCACTTACCTGTTGTTGCCCTGCCTCCCTGTCACTTCTGTTACCTCACTATGCAGACCATTTCAGTTGACTTTTTTTGAGCTTTACATCATACTATGTTATTCCCTTGTCAAAAACATACCTGGAGTGTTGCCTTGATTCTTTCGTGCATGTTTGGGAAATCCTGTCATCTCCCGTGGCAACCGTTCAGCTGTGCAAAACGTCAGGGTGGACCTAGCTTCGCCTTCGCGGCTCAGAGCTGCAGTTTCCGAGTTTCCGCCTCACAGAGTGACTCCCCCACTCAGCTCCTTCAGACTAGCTAGCAGCAATTAGCAAACACCTGCTGGAACTGTACATCTGCTGAGCTCATTATAGGAGCTACTTGTCAGTGCAATGCTGGTAAAAACGTTGTTAAAGGGCTAATCAAGGAGCCATGTTGTGATGACTTCCTGAAGGTGGAGTTTCAGAAAGAGCAGGAGTTTTTAAAGAGACAGAGGCCCAATTTCAAGGCGTTAAATTGCACTTTTTTTAAAGTCATGTGATATATACAGCATTTTTATAACAACTGTGTCATTTTTCACTTGATTGTGTTGTAAAAATGACGCTATGTGGCTGGAAAACACATAATACTGCAATTTCAAAGCATTTTGAATCTGTATTAAATTCAAAATGCTTGAATTTTGATTGCTGTGCTCAAGGAAGGATCTCCATTAGTGGTCTAAGTTACAGCAAATACGCCACATACTCCATTTTAACCGAGCATGAGAGTATAATACAGAAGGAATACTTGACTCTGCATTGTAGGCAGTTACAGGAGTTACAGTAGCCTTGGACTATGAAAGCAGTGCAACTCCTGGATGCAGAAGTTTAGAAGACAGGGTCAGTTAGTGGCACAAAGAGTTTGCTGAGGTGGAAAGCTTTTTACGCAGAAGTGGACGTTTTGAATTTGTGAACTCTACATTCCTCAGAAAGACAAGCGCGCAATAGCTTCGCAAGATAACTCCCATATATTATTAACACATCAGGGCCGCTGTGATCTAAAATGTATCTCGTTTTGTGCAAGCGCGCTTGTGGCCGCAGATGGACAGATGCTTTGTTTACTCTGGGACCGACAAAGGAACACACATTTGTGTGTCCCGCAATCTTGTCTAAAAGCTTGTGTGTCAGTGAAATAGGCGGCGGTGGTGAAATCCGTTCTTTTTCCATCCGTCTACTCTTTCGCTCTACCACAGATGGTGACAGCAGTGGCGAGAGAGATCTTGTTCTGTGAAACGCTATTGAATATTCACAAGGCTTTGTGTCAGCGGCAACTGGCCGAGCTCTACATGCTACATCGGCATGCGATACATTGCAGAGGAACTGATTGTGAAATTGGTGGTACAGGGAAAGATGAGGGGTCTGCTGAATTAATTGGACATGTTCAATGTATTATTTTTTTTGATTACATTATATGACCATAAGTTCACTAATATTCAGCTTGAACTTCAAAAACCGCAGAATTCAACTGTACTGTTTTCGTTTAAGAGAGAGGATGACATAAACCAAAAACACAAGTCTAAGAGTTGGGTCATCCTACCAAATTATTTATGCCTTCAAAATAACTTGCCATTTAAGAAACATATCTGTTAAGTTGGTTAAAAAAAAATCGATATTATATTATTGTTGGTTAGTCTGAGACAAGACAAACTATTTTTTTTGTAATTATAATTTTCTTCTGGAGAGAGTTGGTCTCCACCAAGGTTTTCTTGTGTCATCGATTCAGTTCATGACCTTCGCGTACAGAATTTCTTGTTGAGGTGTTGTGGGGATGTGTTTTGGTGGCCTTAGGACCGCGTCTCTGCTCTTTGCAGATGATGTTTGCCTATTGGCTTCAACACCTACAGCTTTTGCAAGAGTAGTTTGCAACAGAGTGTGAAGCAGCTGAGATGAGAATCGGTACCTCCATATGTCTTGAGTGACCTCTCTGGGTCAGGGAGGAGGTCCTACCCCAAATGGAGGATTATAAATATCTCAGAATCTTGGGAAAGATGGAGCAGGTGTTCGATAGATGGACTGGTACGACATCTACAGTGACGTGGAGGCTTTACCAGTGTGTTGTGGTGAAGAACGAACTAAATTTACCAGTCAATATGTCCCCACTCATTTATGGACATGAGTTGTGGGTAGTGACTGAAAGAGGACATAAAAGCGACTGAAATGAGTTTCCTCTGTACGCTGTCTGGGCTCAATCTAGGAGATCGGGTGAGAAGTTCCGTCATTCAAGAGGGACTTCGAGTAGAGCTGCTGCTTCTCCACATCGAGGGGAGCCAGTTGAGGAGACTTGGGCATCTGGTTTAGACGCCTCCCTGGTGAGGTGTTCTGGGCACGTCCCACCGGGATGAGCCCCAGAGGAAGACCCAGGACACGCTGGAGGGACCGTGTCTCTCAGCTGACTTGGGAACATCTTGGGATTCGAGAGGAGCTGACCCAAACAGCTAGAGAGAGGGAAGTCTGCTCTTCTCTGCTTAGGCTGTTGGCCCTGTAACCCAAACCCGGGTTAAGTGGGAGATAATTTATGGATGGATAGATGTATGGTCTGTGGATTTGGTGTTTGTTTATTTGCTTGGAAAAAGAAGTATTGATGTTAACTTGGAAATAGAAATAGATAGTGACCTACATTTGTTGATTTTTTTGGATTGGTGGGCAGTTACACATGGTTAGAGTATTAATGTAACAACAACATGGAAAAAGATTCAGAACTTGTATTTTCTAGTAGGAGTCATAATACAGTCATACTCATTTTGTTTCTTTTTAATAAAACAAAGTATCAGTATTAACACAATACCAGTTACTAGGAGGTGAGATGAGAACAATCCCTATGTCCCTTAAAATCTGTGCTGCTGATGGGAGACAGCAGTGGGCATTCAGAAATGAGACAGACATGAACAACAAAACACTGTTGCTGATTTACCAACTTTGTCACTGTATTTAGAAACTTTTCAGACCAAAATCGGAATCAGCAAGTAAGCCTTTTTAAATATCGGAAGTTGGCCATAAAACTGCAATCGGTGCACCGCTCCCTCTAGGCAGGTCGTCACTGTTCCCTCCTTGGATTCGTTTTGATAGACGGTGAGCTTTGCAGACCAGGAACACAAACACAGACGCTTCAGTTTGGAGGAATTTAGCAAAACGTCAGCCTGTATTGGCTGGATAATTTACAAATTCTTATGTTTCCCATGTTTTCTGCTTTTAACACAACAACTTCTAGGACAAACTGCTCTAACCTAGTATATGCATCCTCTTTCCATCCCCTGTGCGTTGGGGATGGAAAGAGGATGCATACATTAGGTTATTAGTTGGTTAAGGAGATGAAACTGTTGCATGACACTTCACCTGTCAGTGGTCATAATTTTATATCTAGTCGGGTGCAACTTAAAATCATGTGAAGAAGCCACCATCGGCACGTGCTGGCCTTAAACCGGAAACCCCTTATATAACTTCTCATTTAAGAAACATAAAACTTAATAATTGCAGGATTTTTTTTGTATCTGCCAAAGTTTCCTCCACAAGTTTGGATCCGCTGGCTACCTGTAGATAACTGGCAGCATGACGCGAAGCGACCAATGAAAGCAGCGACGGTCGGTCAATCATGATTTGTTGGAGTGGAGGGGACAGTGGGGTGGGGGGGGGAACAACAACAAACGACATACAAACTGAGTTTGCAATTACGCAAAGTGTTTCTGTGGAAAAACGGACGGAGCGGCAGACGGTGTGTTCCGCCGCTAAGCGCGCGCGTTTCCGCGTCTGTCCGTTGGAGAGCGCGAGCGGAGAGGAACCGAGCGGAGACACGGACCGCCGACGCCGCGAAGCCTCGGCTGGTTTTGGGGCTTCCAGCAGCACCGAGAACGGCGCACTCTACGTTTTCTGATCGGACCTACCGGCTCGGATGTATTTTTTTTAAATTTCTATTTGTAAATTTTTCGGTTTTTTTTTTCGTTAACACACTACATTTAGAACTATAAGTGCTTTTGTCTAATCGAACTGGGTCGATTTGAGTTTAACCTTCAGTAAGGGGGGGAAGAGGGGGCGGAGAAGACAAAAAAAAAAAAAAAGGAGGCGGCAGGAGCTGTCCGCGGTGCTGAAGGTCGGAGCAGTTTCTTCTCTTTGGGAGCGGGAGGCTGCGGACTCTCACTCACACCGCAAGGACTTGCAGACCGCGGTGTTTCTGCTCAGGGATCGGCGGCACAATGGGTAAGATGAATGAACGTCGCGTTTTCTGCCATCATTTGTAATGCAGATCATTTCTGCTGTTTTTTTTTTTTTTACCTTTTTTTTTCTCGGAGTAAAAAACCAAAACATGCATTAAAATGTAACCTCTATCCCCTCTCACCAATATGTAAAGTGGTTTTCAGAAACCACCCACTGTGAGTGTTTGTGTGTGTGTGTGTGTGTGTGTGTATGTTATGTCAGAGAGCAGGCGTCGTCAGTCAAAATAATAATAATAAAAAAAAATGTTCGGTTTATTTAGGTCATAGAGCGGCTGAAGATGTGCGGGTCTGACAGACAGCCATTTCGCCGGATTTATACAATACTATCTCCGGGTTTTTTTTCCTCCCTCCCCTCCTCTGTATTGCTGAACTTCAAACAAGGAACATAAATATTCATCAAGTCTATTATTATTACAAACGGACTCCCTAAAATTAGAAGCTCATTAAAATGTAATTCACCACGTGCAGGCTGTGTCGGTGGCATGTGAAAGCAAGCATTTCCTCTCATTTCCTTCAAATGTTCTTCACACTTTTTCTTCTTTCATTTTAAGTCATTATTTATATATATATATATATATATATATATATAAGAGAATTCATGTTTTTTTTTTAAGTGGGAGATCAAGTTTTTTTTTGTTTTTTGTTTGCCAATGCATGGGTACTCTGTCACTTGAAATGATTTGCAGAATTGCAGTTTCATCCATTGCCTCACTGGCTGATTGAAATGCCTGTCACTGCAGCCCATCATGCTTGTGTACCCCCCCGCCCCGCTTCCCTCTCCCAGCCACCCACCCAGCTGGGGCAGCAATTTGCTCGGGTGTGTGTTGGTCAGGATGTCTGTCTGTTGGCGGGTGTGTTCTGGAGCTGGACTCCGTCCAGATGCCGATGTTTGGAGGAACGCTCCACTTGCAGAACAATGAGTGTTCACTGTGTGGCTCACTTCAGGTAAAGATGAGTAACGGTAATGCAATACGATACCTATGACACGCCGTTTACTGCTCTATGAATAATGCATCCCGCCCAATGCTTACCTCTCTCCTAATTTTAGCCTCTTTTTTTTTTTTTTTTACACATAGAAACGTGCTTCTCAGATGGATTTGATTGTATGTAATGGAGACTAGAGTAAATGCACGCCATTCGGAGGAGCAGCTGATTTAACTTTGAGCTCTGCATTTCATTCAGCGTGCTGATACGGCTGAAAGCTTCCTGCTGATTCATTCTAAATCCTGGGTTAAATAAGGCTGTAGTGCAGTTTGATGGCCACAAGAGAGAGCTCATTGTTCTCATACATGCTGCAAAATCCAGCCGCCATAGGCGTGAATGGTTACATTTCCATTCTTTTGAATGGGACACAGAGAGTACGTGGCAGAAAGCTGTAGCATGAGACAGATAAGGATAATTACTGTAAAATGTTTAGTTTTTTTTTCTCCCCTTAAAATCTAAAGCTGACATATTGTGTGTAAGACAGGGCTGTATATGGGACATTATATTAGATGATGATGTTTTATTACCTTCTATATAGCATGGCTCTCAATAATGAATGACCTCCATTCTTGCTTTGGGCAGCTTCATAAGCGCAAATGTATTTTTAGAAGCCGTTTTCTTTTGTTTTGCTGTTGTTTCTTTTTTGCTAGTGTCCCTAAAACCATCGCTGGATCTGATGAGAAACCATTAGAAGGGAAATTATTTATTGATCTCAGGGTTCTGGTGTTTGTTTCTCTTATTTCACTGCCTCAGTAAACATCGTCTTGCGCATTAAACAGAATACATCCCTCCCCCCTCCGCTGCTCACAGCATGTAGAATGAACTTGGCTTTTTCTTTCTTTCTTTCTTTTTTTTTTTTTTAAAGTGCTGTTATAGTAACAATGAAATTAACAGGATCACACTGAGAAATGGGGCCTGTCTACAAACCACAGCCATCATCCTCGAGACGGATGGGAAGTGTGTGTGTGTGTGTGTGTGTGTGTGTGTGTGTGTGTGTGTGTGTGTGTGTGTCGTTGGAGAATCCAGAGCAGAATGTCTTCAGAGAATGTATACACAACTCAAGTGTGTTACGGCTGCTTTATTTCACAGCGTATGAATCTGTGGTGAGGTTTTGCTGCGAACATGAACTCTCATAATTCACCCTTCTGTGTGAGCTCCACCTGTGTCTGGATTTTATCCCCACCTGGCCTCGTGTCTGCGTTTTGCATCGTCTTTCAGTTTAGGAGGCAGATAATCTGTCTCAGCTGTTCCCAATTTTAATGGTACGTCAAACAGGACGTACCGTTTAGAATCTGTTTCATTCTAAATTTTAAAGCCACAATTGGTGACATAGTTTAATTTATTTAGCATTATGGCGTGCAATTCCATTTTAAACCATATTTTTAACTGTGGTTGCTTCAAATAAAATAAGAAAATCTACTGGAAAAGAAAACCAAATCTAATAGTTGACGTGACTCTTCTGCTTTTCGGCTCTTATCTGACCAAGCATGTTGATAGTTGTCAATTTTTCATGTTTTTTATTGTTTCCATATAATTAAACATGTTTAATAGTCAATTTTTCATGTTTTTTTTTTAAATTGTTTTCCAAGGTTTCCCCTGATAACTTGCTAAGCCCGGTGGTTGGGCGTTGGGCAGTCACTCATCCAGCGGCCCGTCTTGTTTTAGAGTTAAACGATGCTTAAAGTTGGCAGGAAATTTGAAAGTATCACTTGGTAATTATGTGTTATTGAAAGATTGGAAGATTAATATCTGAACACCAACTATAAAGTTTTAAAAAATGCAAACATGAAAAAGTTTTTTTTAGAAAAAAGCAATGCTTAGCCTGATGGGGGCACAAGTAAAGCCTGGTGGCCTGCCAGGCTTGTAATACACTGGGGGAAACCCTAGTTTCCATACAATTAAACATGTTTAATAGTCAATTTTTCATGTTTTTTGTTGTTTTGATACAATGACTTGTTTTGATGTAACTAAACATGTGAATGGTAATCATTATTTTCATGTAGGTCAATGGTTTGATATTTGATACAACAAAAATGTTGTCACACTTTTATTTTTTTTTTTACCAGATAGTAAAAAGTGATCAAGATCGTATTTTTGAATGTTGTGACAAGAATAACAGTTGCCTCTAGTCCATATTTTCTTCACCACTTTTCCATCATAACAATATTCCTAGTTTAGGATCTGGGTAAAAAAAAAAAAAAAACATCATATAGAATGTTGACATGAAGGGCAGTCAGAGTTTATGCTGGTGGCCAGAAATATCACTGACAACCAGGGCGTGAATGCATGATGCTTGAAATATAATAAGCTAACAAATATTCCATCTGAGCAGTCCTTGTGATTGCAGTACAGCACACACTGATATTATAATGCAGACATCTGCATGACGTCATACTGCTGAACAGAGGTACACTAGCTCTGATGGATTCAACAATGGGTTTATGTTGGATTATTTTGACGTAAGGTACGAGTGGGATTGAAATATATATATTTTTTCTGGTAACTGCAGCATGTGTCACCAAGTCTGTTTCTTCCAGTTCTGTTGACCCGATTTTCAGAAGATGAAAACCAATAAAAATTTTACAGGGTTCCCGTTATGCCGTTATGTTGCCGCTTCGTCGGATGTCCCGGAAAAGAAGTGCGCGTACCTCGGTGGTTCTCGGGTCTCAACCGAAGACATACGGTTCACTGCAGAGTTCTTTGTATAACCCCACTTAAACGAGGCAGTCACTGTCTGACTGGACGCGTTCCCCCGGGATACATGAAGTGCAATTTATAGCTTCCATTGTGTGTCAGCACAGTTACAGCACATCTGTAACACTGATAGCTGGTCATAAATGTTGTCTGTGTCAGAATCAGACAATAGCATGCAAGCTGCATGTTGAGAACATGTTTGTTTTGTTGAAAGTGTGATGTAGGTCAATATATATATATATTTTTCACATTTTATTATTTTCCTCTATTAAAAAAAGAGGCGCTAATTAAATTTAGCTACTTATACAATCCAATTTACAGAAAAACAACAGCAACCCCCCTCCACAAAAATTTAGAATTTAAGGCTAAAATGTTTGTGTTACGGCCCCTGGTCTCTTGAGGCTGTGCAGGCTCCTTTTTGTCATGCAGGTTCAGCTGTGAGAGCACATCTTCCTGATTGGCTGCCTGGAGGCTGCAGGAGAGCTGCTACTCCATTGGACCAGCAGAGGATTGTCAAGCCAATCAGACTCTGATGAGGCTCACCTTCACCATATAAAAGGCTCCTGAAATCATTCCTCCACTGGGGCAGCTAGCAGGAAGAGGTTTTATAAAACTTAAGTTACGCCCTTGAGGGAGTAACATAAGTGGGGGCTCGTCCGGGATATGAACCCAGGACCTCTCACACCCCAAGAGAGAATCATACTCCTAGACGTTGGAGCGTAACAGTTTGTCATAAGTCTTTTTTTGTTCAGCATTTTCAAATATCTGAAAAAATTGCAGCAAAAAAAATTTACATTTTTGCTTTGTTCTTTATATTTTGCTGTTTTTGCAATTATTTAAAGTGGTCTTGGTCAGTAGCTCTTCAGGCCTCTAAGTGTTTTACTGTTTCTCTGTGGACTGCTGCTGGTTCTGCTTCTGGCCCATTCTTGAACCGGAGCATGGCAGCAGTGTTGGGCCTGAAAACACAAATGTAACCTAGCTCAATTGTGTGTGTTTAGCAAAACTAAAAGTATGAAGCTAGCGTAGTCCTAGCACTGGATTTAAGAATATTGTCCTTCTGTCACTCATGACCTCCATATTCCAGCAATTCCGAAAGCTTGAAAAAATGATGAAGAAATTCCAAGTGAATTGAAATGTAAATTAGGTTTTTAAACCTTAAGCTATGTACAACTCCTGCAGATGTTTGCCGGTAAAGCTTTGCTAGATCTTTCGCGGATACATTTTTTTCACCTATCAAAACTTTTAAGGGAGTATTCTGCCTTCTCCTCATAGATATTGAAATTCAAATAACCCAAAACTACCTGTACTTTTACCAGTTATTACTCTTGGGCGGAAACATAACAAACTATAATTGGAAACCAGATGTAGCGTGGAGTGATCGCATGGATGCTCAGGAGGAGGGATTGCTGCAAAGTCAATGATTCAGTTTCAGTTGACTGGACTTCCTTAGCAAGATCATTTCTTAACATTAAGCATTATAGACTGAATATGACTGCAGTTTATAATGGCAATCACACTGGAATATATTACATCCAATTTAAATCTGCTTGCATAATTGCAGTGATTTGACTTTGCATGTCTTGTATACAGGAAATCGGATCAGTTTGTCTTGTAAAGTTCTTTGAAAGGAAATGTGGTACTAAAATAATAAATAAACTAAGTTGTGTAGTGTTTTTAAAAAAAGTTTATTGCTAAAAGTTTGATCATGTAATTAGCTACCTTGCAGTACCTCTATTGGGAAATGATAGCCTTGCTTGGCTATCAATAGCTAATAGTAATCGTCCAAGGGCATTTATAAATAGAAGTGAGCAATTTGTAATTAAATTCCCATGTCACGGCACCACCTGATTATCAGAAATCAATAGCCAAATCACTTTCAGTCTATGAGGGCTTTTATTGTACAAGTACCAGTTGGGATCAGGTGGAATATCATATAAGAATAGAGGAAGGAGAGAATCAGAGCCATTCTCAGTCAGCAAGCGCTGTATACATATACACAAACACCAACAACCTCTCTTTATGTCACAGCAGAATCTATTAAAGCAGAACCCCAGCTTCACAGTTTATAAACTCTGACTGTCACTAAACTAGCAACCGTCAACTAAACTATTATCAAAAACAATGCAGCAACATCACAAATGTGTGTATGGGTAGATATGTGTGTGAGTGAGCAAGATTATGCTAGCTAATAGACAAGATGCTACTCAGGGTCGATGTGTCAGATGTAGCAAACAATATGGTGGATAAAATTTGCGTCGCAGTAAGCAAAGGAGCTAGGTCTGCTAGCAGGCTCCGGCAGCTAGCTTTAGCAACTTAGGCAAAGAGATCCTCTAGAAAACTCCCTTGTTTTTGTAAAGTTGCTTTTTGTTGTTGTTCTGTGAGATAATGTCTCTGGTAGACTTCCTGGAGCTGAATGGACCCGGACAACTCCAGTACCAGGTCCATTCTCTTGGGTCAACACAGAAGCAGTATATCGACTGGGGAATGGTGCACTGTTTATACTTTGACGATCTGGGTTCAGATCTGGGTTCAGTTCTTCATCAGCAGCTGATTTTTGCTCAGATCCAATGTTTTTCCAAGTAGAGAGGTCTTTCACTCAGCCAGTGAGATTCAGACAATTCTGCAGCGTAGCGCCGTGCTTACAGATAAAGGAAAAAGTAAAGGCCCTTCTCTGTTCATCCTTGGAGTTCCTTCGACCAATGTGTTTACGTCACACCCAGATGTGAAATACTATGAATTCTGGGATCTTGAGTGATTTTACCAGTTCCTTTGTTCTTAGGTCATTCAATCAAGCATGTGTCTTTGTTTGTTTTGCATTGGTGCATCCCAAGCCTCACATAAGTACCCTGCTATCTTCCCTCGTTTTTTTTCTTTTCAATCTTATTCTTTTTTTTTTTCTTTTTTTTTGTTAATATCTACTTCAGTTTGTGAAAGGGAGCAGATACAAATCAGCCTTTTGAGCAGCTGCGCAGAGATGACAGTAGTTTAAGTGAGTTCAGTTAATCTATAGAAATAACATATCGGTCAATTCAGGGCCAGCTCGTACCAATAACAGAAATGAACCGAGTCAGCGCCGCGACAGTGAAAGACGAGGTTTGTGGTGCTGCATTAAACTTTTTCCTCCTCTCAACTGGCTGTTTGGTACGCTGCGGCTCTGTCCAGGAAAACCTGAATTCGGCGCAATCGAATGTGGAAAAATGAGTTTAATAGTGTTGTGCCGTTGCAAATTTATTTACAAATAAGAGCATTAACCGGTGTGAGAGTGTGTGCCGGATGGACTCACAGTGTTTGAGTTTACGACAAAAAAAGAAGTCAATTTGAAACTGCAGTACTTCCATTTCAAAAGATTCCAAGAGCTGCTGCATGTGTAAGATGTTTCATTATTCATTTCTTCAACATAAACTGTGGATTTATATAAACTGCGTTGCTCCAGGGTAAAAAAAACAACAACTTTTTTTTAAGCGAGGTTAAAAAGTAATTTTCATCCTACAGCAGTGATTTGATTGGTGATACGGTTATGTTGCAGTATTGAACGTACATTATTGCACCTTGCAAAAGTGTTTTTCTCCTGTGGATTTTTTTCCCCACACAATCTCCGCAGTCTTTCATTGTGACAGATCAACACAAATTAGCACATCATTTTGAAGTGAGAGGAAAAGGATGGATGGTTTACAAAGAACATTTGTTTGTACTCAGCCGCCTTTCCTATGATAAATAAAAAAAGCATCATGCTGTTGGAATATGTTTTTTCAGACTGAGAGCCTGATTGAGGTTAAAAGGAAGATGGATGGAGCTAACTACGCAACAGTACTGGACGAATATCTTTTAGATGGTGCTGAAGACCTGAAATTGGGTCAAAAATTCACCGTTCGCCAAGACAGGGGCAGGCACATGCATGCGTTTAAAATGGCAATGTCAAAAACCCCGACTAAAATCTGGAGGAGAACCTTTTTTTTTTGACAAAACTTTAAAATTGCAGAGACTCTCTCCATCCAACCTGACTGAGTTTGGCTTTTTTATTAAGAAAATTGCACAAAATGGGCACAACCCAGAAGACTCGCAGCTGTCATAGCAGAGGAAGGTGGTTGTACACCTATTGACTCATGAGTGGCTAAATGTATAAACACACACGCCACAGCTACTGATTTTTAACTGTCAAAAAATAAACCATGTATTACTT
This sequence comes from Xiphophorus maculatus, assembly GCF_002775205.1. Taxonomy (NCBI): domain Eukaryota; kingdom Metazoa; phylum Chordata; class Actinopteri; order Cyprinodontiformes; family Poeciliidae; genus Xiphophorus; species Xiphophorus maculatus. Next base: position 27,955,457 of record NC_036445.1, read on the forward strand.
TTCTTCCTCTTCACAATAATGAGCCACTTTGATCTGTCACAGAGAACCCTGATAAAAACACATTCTGCTGTGTAGTTTGAACAAGACAATACGTGAAAGTTCACATGGTGTCAATACTTTTGCAAAGCACTCACATCATCACAGTCTAACATACAATTAAAATAAAAAAAAAGAAAAGAAAATCTCTGCCTGGTCGTTTTGAAGTTGTAAATGGGCCCTTCTCTTGCTTACAGGTTATGTGGGTATGCAACTTGTGCCGAAAACAACAAGAAATCCTCACTAAGTCAGGAGCGTGGTTCTACGACTCGGAGCCCGGTCAGGTGCGTGGCGTGTTTGAGGGTGGGCCGCAGGGCAAAAAGGCCAAACTACACCACCCATCCCTGTATGCCCACCAGGGAGCCTCAGGGGACTTGTCACCAGCGTCAGACAGAAGCAGACCTCACGGCGGGCTCCTGCCCAGACAGGCGTCCCTTGACAATGGAACGGGGCTGAGGTACTCGGGGTCCGGTGATGCACCTATAGACAGGTCAGTTCTTTGTTTTAATTTGTTTTTTTAAAAAAAAAAAAACTTGCTATGTATGCTCTGTGATATTTCATGCTCTGTGGAAGTTGAAAGGGTCTTTATGTTGTCTAATCCAGCCACTTATGCAACTGGCATACGCCATACGCCAGTTGCATAAGTGGCGTATGCAACTGGGGCCAGTCGCCCCATGGGCCTGAATGGGGCGACACTAGGGGGGGTTTCAAAATGTTGGAGAGAAGATGAGGGGAAAAAAGAAGCAAAAATAAAAATATCGACTCTAAAAAATGTTTTTTTGCTGTACGTTTTTAATACTTTTTTGTAGCATTAAATCTAATGTGTTTTTCAATCATTTTCATAAAACAGAGGTTAAAATAATTTATTGAAATGGTCACTTTCCTAATTTAATGGCACTAGTCATCAAGTGACTTGTGTGCGTGATTTATTTATTTTGTTTTGCAAAAACATAAAAAAATAAATAAATCACCCACTTTACATTGCCAAAAAATATTTAGGCAAAAAAAAAAAGGGGTTTTGGCAAAAAAAGTGACACATACGCCATTATTTTAGGAAGTTGATAAAGTGTTATTTATTTGCACGCTCATCTTCCTAATTGGCTGCCAGTCAAATTTATCAAGCTGCTTTGCTGCTTTAGCTAGCAATGCTATAGCTAGCAAGCATGAAATGGAAAAGTTTCTGACAATAAAAGAAGACGGAGGGAATCATCCAAAGGCCTCAGAAAGCACGAGGCAGCATACATGTTAAAGAAATGTAATAATGATCAAATAGTGAATATAAGTGAGGAAAAAAAATTCTTTACGTATTTGGTAGGATTGTCTGTGGGTTTTTTTTGCAAAGGGCTTCCCCAACCAGAAGCTAACGTTGTTTAGGGGGACCATGGCATGGTGAAGTTTGGGATATTAATGCTTTATCGATATTTATATCCAATGATTTTGGAGAGATCAGAACTGTAAGTCGCAGTGCAGGATTCTACTAAGGCAAGCTTTTCAGGGTTAGCGCTGATCTCTGTGGGTGTGCGTCGGTCTATGTGGGATGTGATTTGAACCTCACAAGCCAAGCAAGAGCCCACATAAAACCACTGGTACACCGAGTCCCTGATGCCTACAAAGGAGACAGAAGCACATACTCTGTATCCAGCTCTAAGTCAGCATTTCTACATCAGTCATCCACCCACTCATCCTCTCTTCAGCGGCGCATATCAAGACAAATAATTGCCTGTCTGATTCAGTCAGGATGGAGCTTTGGGACATTAAGGGTGGTAATAATCAATTGTGTTTTCTTTGTGCTTGAAATGAACTGGTGTTATTTACTTGAAGTTATTTTTGTTATGGCCCTATGCCTAAACTGGCATAGGGCCGTATGTTTAGGCCTAAACCTAAACATACTTTTCAAAGCAAAATGTCATTGCTTTGGAATTAAGGGAACATAAAAAAATAATTAAAAAAAAGCAATTCTCAGGTAGGGAAAATGTAGAAGATTGTTGTTCCTTTTGCCGCATTCAGTGAATGAGTAAAACACTCAGATGCTGACAGCACAAACATGCTGCACTTGGGATTCTGCTTTGCCTTTCTTGATTGTTGTGTGCTGTACTGTAGTTAAATTTATGCCCACTGAGGGGCTTCTACTGTTTTTTTTAAGGAGAAGCTTATATTTTGAATCTGTATACACACAGAAATATCTACGAGCAATCTCTCGTCGTCTCGTCTTTCTTCATGAATAGTTTTTGCTTCGGTGATCTAATTTCGTTTTGTCTGGTTTCCCTTTTTCTCTGATTTTTTTTGCTGCTCCAGACGTGAAGCATCAGTCAGAGAGAGAGAGATGCAGGGAGTGACTCAGACCGCTAAACGCGACTTGGTCTAAACCCTCGCCACTGCATATTAATTGATAGTACGATTGCAGGAGTGGAACTGTTTCCAGTGAGAAAACCTGGCACCGATGTTGCTTACATTTGCACTAGCAGGGAACAGGAAGCTGGATGTATGAAAATTTACAGGATAATGCCCAGTGATGGATAGCAGAAGCTCCATAAATAGAACTCCCACTGCATAGGCATCGGAGCCCACTTTCATTAATCTTAAACAATATATAAATTAATTCAGGGGGTCTGCTCTGCTAAAGAAGGGAGGAGAGACTCTGACAGACTATTTATGTGAAGAACTAACCTGGGAAGACCCCTAATTTGTCCTGTTCTCAGCGGTGTCATTTAAAATGAGCACACAGATTTAGCACGACAACGTGGCCGAGACTCTTCAAACGGCGATTATTCCTCACCTAATCACTGGAGGACTTCTTGAAATTCAAAATCTTGGCCCAGTCAAAGGCAACATCCAGTGCAAAAAGATAGAAATTATCACAAAACTTAGCTTAGCTTACATTTGTACATTAAACCAAACTAATCAGATAAGGAGTGTCTTTGTCTTTGTCTTTCTTCTCATGGAACAAAAATCAAATGTTTATTTTATATGTTTTGCTGTGATCTGCGACCGCACAGATAAAATAATAGAAAATCTGAACCTCTAAAAGAAGTGCAGTAACGGGTTGCGTTACGGTAGGATTGAATAAAAGCAACTCATTTTGGAATCTACAGTAACACAACATCTGTAGTCGTGTGATTCATGACAGCGATCATCAAATAGTGGCACATTTTCCCGGCAAGTCAAATCCATCTCACCTGCACTATAAAAGTATGACAAACTCCAAAACTTTTAACTGGGTTCACGTAGTTCGAGGGATGATTTGTAGCCCAACTCGAGCTGCAGTCATTCAGACGGTTAGAAGGCTTAATTAAAGTTCTCAGAAACACAGACGCAAGTGGTAGAGCACAGGAATCATTTTGGCTATATTTGACTGTGAAGTTGTCTGTGAAGGAGGGCTGAACGCTTTTTTAAAACTAAATAACTGCTGAAATTATCGCTGAATGTTTGAGGATAAGATATCTCTATTTTCAGCAAAACTAAAGCTTCTAAAACTTCTAAGTATTTTGTTTTTGGTGATTTCCTTCAACTATTGGTTTTAGCTCAATTCAAACTTGTTCTAGCCGTTTTATTTCAGCTATGACACCATTTTAAGACTCTCTTCTCTGCATTTCCTAATAACGTGTTGTAATTCGTACAAGGAGTCACACATATTTTCATTGAAAAAAAGCCAAAATGAGTGCAATACCTCTGCAAAAAATGATGCCTTCAGGTTGTTTGGAAACAGGTTGTTTCCTAAGGTTCTGGTTTTCGAACAAATTATGTTTTTGACCTTTGATTTTCTTGACGACAATACAATAATAAATAATGTGGCAGACTATGTAAAAGCATTAGTTGAATTGTTAGGACTGTAAATAGAATTTTTGTTTTCATTTTAGTTATTCCAATGATTTTGTCATCAAAGGTTAGCATATGTCCCTCCATGCTTGCTGTTCTGGTTGTCTTCCCCACCACATCCGTTATAATTGTAGCTAAAATTCTATGTTAATTCTTTTAGGTTTAAGGTTGGTTGCTGCTCTCTGGTACCATTGGATAGAACAACATTTTTTTAAATACTTAAAGAAGTTAAGTATGTTACCTTCAGTTGTTATGAAAATGCTGTGTAGGTCAAACACGACTTAAAAGAAATTTGACTTTGCATCATAGCCATGTTTAACGCCTTGAAATTGACCTCTGTCACTTTAAGAAGCTCCTACGCTTTCCAACACGCCCCCTTCAGTTCGTCATCACAACAATGGTGCTGCTTACAATCACTCTTAGGAGCTCAGCAGACCAGAGTTTCACCAGGTGTTTGCTAACTGCTGCTGCTGCTAGTCTGGAGGTTTCTGAAACATTCATGAATGAATCAAAGCAACACTCTGGGTGTGTGTTTGATGAGGGAATAACATTATAACATGACATAAAGTTCAGAAAGTCGATTTTGCATAATACCCTCCCCTTTTCTCCAACAACATTGTGATAGCCACTCCCATGATGAACGCACTGACTGCGTGCATATGGTGTGTGAATTAAATTAGCTTCAACAACTATATATATCTATTTTTTTTTAGAAAAATGCTCTTTGTGTGTAAACAGAACTTATTTACATAGTTTGAATTATTATTTTTTAAAAGACGATTCTATACAATTTCGGACATACTCAAGTGTCTATTCCCTTTTAACCTCATGAAATACATTATGTCTATGTAGAAATTTTAGTCTGTGGGGTTCGTTGATTTAAGTTCCTTAAAAAATAAAAAATAAAAAAAAATGTCAGGAGAGCCCTATTTTTGTGCATACCGTCTCCTCACACAAAGCCCAACTTCATTACTGATGCAGAGCTGATGGTATGGAGCCATATATGGTAGTCTATATATAAAAACTCTGACGACAGTATCGCCCTGCCGCGTTGCACTGAGTTATCCTCTGCCGCGCGCACGATAGAGCTGCATAGCCTGTCACTTCTGGTTCGCGTGTTCGTGGGACCGCTTCGTGTTTGCGTGCGCGAGCGCTCGCGTGTGCGTGTGTATGTAGCCCCGCTCTTCACAAAGCTACGGGAAATATGAGTTGAATACGAGACAGCAGCTGATCCGACCGCCGGTAAGGGACGCTGCCGCTTGCCCTGTAGGACAGGCTACTCCGCCCGCCTCTTCTTTCCCACTCTGGCCGCTCCTTTACCCCCCTGTCTCTGCACACCGAGATGTGATTTTCACCGCCGCGAAAAGAACAGACGGCTTTCTCTTTTCTTTCTGTCTTCCTTCTTTCTTTCTTTTCTTTTCTTTTTTTTTTTCTTTTTTTACCGGCATTATTGGAACTACCTCTTTATTTCTTTCGAGACCTGAACCATTTATGACCGAAGGATCCCCAGCTCGACTGCGTCTCATTTAAGGACACTTTCCCACCGGGAGCGGCAGGAGAAATAGGCTATGGAACTTGATCGGTGTTTTTTTGTTGTTTTTTTTCTCTGTCTTTCTGCGTTCCACGCGCCCCGGGAGATAATAACTAAAACACTGAAGAAAAAAAGCGGATGAGTTAACGTGGAGGAGGAGAAGGAGGCAGAGGAGGAGGTGGAGGTAGAGGGCTGGGGTGGGTGGCTGGGGGTTGGGGGGGGGGTCGGCTTTGGGATGAAGTGGTGATGAGAGAGGGGGGGGGGGAAAGGGTGATCACCTTCCGAAGGATATAAAGAAAACGGAGGGGGAAAATGCAGTTTGAGACATTGCGTCAGTTCTGTAGCTCGGTTTTATCACATTTCAACGGGGCTTTCTCCGCACCTCAGAACATCCTGCAAACGGAGCTTTTCGAGCAGGCGCTGGGCAACATCGGGTGAGTGATTCCTTTATAAAGAAATGCCCAGATTTATGAGGAAGGGCTTCCCCCTCGTTTGGTATGGCAAGACGAGCAGCTATTTGGTGTTTGGGGGGCGGAGGGGGAAGGTGGTGGAGGAGGAGGAGGAGGGGGGTTGTTGCGTTTATCGATCGCATCCAGCCTGCGTAACAGCAACCTTACAGCGGTAGTACTGTTGCTGCTGCTGCTGCTGCTGCTGCAGATATTTCCCGGCTGGATGACGGGGAGCGATCTACCACTTTCCGCGGTGGGCTGTGCTCAGGTTTTTTTTGTTTTTTCTTTTTGTTTGTTGATTGACTGTTGGAGGATAAAGAGAAGGAAAAGGAAGGGAGAAGAAGGAGCCATAGTTGAAAATGATTCGTTGAGGCAGACTGTGGAAATATCCGGTTCTAAATCTGCTGTTGGTTGAGCGAGTACAGCCCAACGCATCGCTGCTGCAGCAGCCCCGTGTGCCCCCGTTGCTGCCGCTACTGCTGCTGCTGCTGCTGCTGCTTTGCCTCAGAGGAGAACATGAGGGGATGACGGGGGGCTTGGGAGGACGGGGGGGGGGGGGGGGGGGGGGGGGGGGGGGTGTTAAGAGTCAGGATCCTGAAACAAGTGAATGTACAGCCCTCTGCTACTCTCTCCCACGCCCCTGCTCTAGTCTCTCACAATGCGACTAAACTTTCTGATACGATTAACAAGCATAAAGGCCCACCACCTACTCATCTCCAGCAGCTGCAGGGCCGACCCCGAGGTGTTTGAGGCCCCAAGTGGAATTTTAGCCAATGGGACCCCCTTCCAGTTAAACGTACTGTTTATTTTAACTTTATTTATTTATTTTTTTACTGTTGTATTTTTACACTCAGCAACTTTGATGAAGTGCTCACAAGCTAACAAGAGAAAAGGCACTACTGTCTGAGGCGTGCGCGGACCGTTGCTGCGTGCGTGACGTCTTTACTGGCTCAGAGTAAAAATGGCAGAAATGCTGCGATTGGCTTTAAATCATGACTCTGCTGACATAGCTTTAAATCTTGGAAGGTTTTCACTCAGCTTGTGCATTTGTCAAGTCGGAACCAGGCGAGCAGAGGGCCCTGTCCGGCATTACTAAAACACATACGGCGTCGCTTAGTTCGTTTTAAACATGGAATTTCAGTGCGACCATAGCTTAGTATTACTGTAAGAGAAAATGCTGGAACTAGGCTACTGGTCCAGAGTCAGAATAAAACGTGAGATTTTGAATCTTGCCATAAATCCAGTAGACAAAAAACTCGCAAACATGCGTTCCTCTGTCATATGGCCACTGTTTCTTTTCTCTCCTGGTATTGATTCCCATATCGCCGCACCGTTCCCTGTCGTCTGTCTCTTGGGACTGCAAGTCTCTCCCTCTTGTCCCCCACCCTACTGTCAGAAATAATTTACAGCACTGCTGGGCTCTCTGCCACCTCACATTACATGGCCAGAACACTCAGGCACTGGAAGGGTGGAACGGGGAGGGGCTGTGTGCCTGGAAACCGTGATCCAGCAATCATCACATCTGACTGATTGGATTGAACTTATTCTCCATCAGTAGCTTTTTTTTTTTATCTCTACAATGTCCTTAAGTTTGAACACCTCCCAATGTAAATGTTCTATTATTACTAAGGCAGCCTATCCACACTTTCTGTTTGCTTGTCTGCTGGTTTTACTTCTTTGAACCGTGAAACTTCACTCACATTGACACAACAACAGAACTTGGTAAATCTGATCGGAGTGTTATCCTTACAGATGTTACTCCCAGCTCAGCCTTGACTGTTTGAAGGTTAGTCTGTTTTTTTTTTTATCTCCCCCTGTCTCTCTGTTTCTTTCTTACCCAGGCAGAAACCTTCTAATGGGCTGTGCCTTTTCAGATCCAGCTGCCATGTATTATGCATGCGTGCGTCTGCGGAGGTCCTAATGGGGTGTGGGGATCTGTTCTTAGAAGGTTCCAACGGTTTAGATATGAGTGGTCACTACATTTAAACTACAGCCGAATTTGCCTCTTTCCTCTTGTATACACACGCATGCACCCCCCCCCCACACACACACCCGCACCCAAAGCATTCCCGTGTGCTGCAGCAAGTTGAATGCACATTTCAAATGCCTTCACAGAAAACCTGACTGTTCTTTGACATCACTGTGTAGCATATGAAAGAGATGATTTGTTTTTGATGAGTTTTCTAGAGCAGATTTAAAAACTTTTGTAAGTTTATTAGATTCAGCTGACATGCAAAATATCTAGAAAGTATTATCGCTTCGTGTTTTGCATATGATATAAAACCAAATTTGATTTATGGGACTCAGTATTTCAAATATAGTCTTGTTTGCAGGACTTGGACTCTCACTCTAGGACTTGGAGCGAAAACACAGTGCCTTGAAGATTAATATCTCTGTGTTTTTCTGTAATGTAATGCATTATAGAATTAAAACTACATGTTAACATGGCAGTTCTCAAATATGGGTTTTGTTAGTTTCTATCTCTCTGTCAAGCTTATCGGTATGCACATCTTAGACGCACTTTTTCCATTCTGATTTTTGGATTTGACTTGAGCAGGGACCAAGCGAAATTTAAGACAAAAGTACCAGGAAGAGACAAGAACATCCCAGCATCAGTTACCGTGGCGACTGAGATGAAGACAAGCAAGAGGCTGTGGACTGCAGCTTGCCAAACCTCTGCAGCTCCCTTAGTCATGTTCTTATGACATATAATTAGGGTAGAGAAGAGGAAGAAACAAGTGTGAAGGGGGAAAAATAAAACGAGAAGGAGGAGAAATCAGATTTCAGATCTAGTTGGATTCAGGAACTTAACTACTTTCCTTCCCGTTACTGTTTCACTTTGAACACTTTAACTTTGGGAACCTACGTATATCATAATGTCCTCTAGGAATATGTCAACTACCGGTTTTAATGATTACGATCAATTGTTAGCATTATGTCTTCAAAAATAAGTTATAATTAAAATCATATTTGGTGAATAACAAGGAAAAACTCTGTGTTTTTTGATTGTCTATCAACTGTGATATCGCAGATGTTTCCATGTAGACACAAGCAGAAATTAGTGAAAGTAAAGTGGGCATAATTTATGTAACAAAAATAGCTATAGGGTAAGCTGCATTTTTGACTTATAACTGTAGGACAAGGTCTGTAACTCCTTGCCCTCTCTTCTGTCTCCAGCAGCCTAGTGACTAATCCCAAGCAAGCTAACAGTCAGCCAGAGGTGAGCTGTCTTCAAAAGGGTCTCGATTGTCAGATTTCTTAGACCACTGTCATTCTAGTTAAGGTGTTTGCTTACTGACCCTTTGCAACCACGTCACTTAATCACATTGAGGCGCCATGATGTTGGAAGTGAAGGACAGGAGTATTGAAAGGAGCAACGGCGATTGGTGGCTAGCACAGCCATGGCTTCTACTTGTTCAAGTCAAGCTAATTAGTCTGTGGATGTAGCACACTTAGTTGGGGCACATAGACAGCGGTGTTAACAGAAGTTGGAAGTAGCTAGCTCCGAAATCGACCCATATCTTCTCCAGCTCGATGGGTTTGTTGATTTGATCAAATCGCCAACTTTGCCTGAATTCACGGCACATGGTTTATTCTGTCATAAATAGTGTTTCCCCTTACACTGGAGGAGACTTCAAAGCGTACGAAAGTCTAGATGCCCTCCCGAGTTTTGGTATGTTGTAGGCTACCTGATGTGGAACATGTTCTCCATGGATGCTAATGATTATCTTCTCCATAATGAGATATTTGATTGCATTTTACTAAACTTATATGTTATGCATGAATGTTAATCTTCTTACCATCTAAAAGCTGCAAATACACAAATAACGTTGCAAATTGCTGCTTGTAAAAACACTACTAACAATCTTAATTTTAGGTGCACGGTGGGTGATGCTCTGCAGACGGCAATTAGGACATAAAACATATCCTGTGCAATAGACAGCGTTGTCAGATTCCGTTCCTCTTGCGGCACACCGCATCATCTTATTAGAATCAGCATCACCGTGCTAAAAATGTCACAACAATTTGGCAGATTTTGAAGTCGCTGAGACCAAAAACAAAACCTTATATGTGATGTAATGCAGACAACCCTCTCTATGTGACGGAGAGGGTCGGTATGTGACTGCTGCTACATTTTCACACCGCTACACCGCTAACAGCAGCATGTTTACTGCACAAACCGTTTACTACTACTTTGTTTTCGAGCCTTCTATTCTTATGGACTGTGCGTATATTCTATGCTCTACCGTTGGCCTGCTATACTTTCCCACTGCTACATATTAAAACCTTGTGGATGCAAAATCAAGCTGACTAAGCTGCTCCCCTGTAGCTACTGAGAGTTAAATGCCTGGCTGAAGGGCCCCTTAGCTGCAGCAGTTTAGGGAGAGTAGGACATTATACCCGCCTTATTTCTGCCTGCACGTTCACAGCCAGCCTCAAGGCCTCCACCTCGTCTTTTTTCACTGCCTTTGAAAACTGCTTACAAAAGTAACGTCTTGAGGATTTCAAGGATTTCGGTTTGGTGTGGGTCGCCAAACCGAGACCGTAACCCCCGATAGTTCTTCAGCAGCCATTCACCTCTGCTTAGCACCCCGTCCTACCTGGCCCACGCTCAGCACCCCCTCGGTGTTTATACCTGGCTGGTGGTGAAACTCAGCAGCTGTAATTAAGCCAGCCCATTATTGGTTTTGTCCTCACCAGGGGAGGTGTGCGCTGGAAGATTGGAGGCTCAGGTTTATTGCTTTGGTGTCTCAGAGACACCAAAGCAAGCAGGAATGGTTATGATTGCATGTGAGAGGGAAAGAGAGCAAGAGAAGGAATAGAGACAGAGAGATGAATATATGGACAAAAGATAGAAGCAAATGAACCGATGTGTTTTAGTTCTCACATGAAGTCACTTTAGAATCTCCGATTGAGCGACAGACAATAGGAACACAGGATTAGAGAGAGGAAGTTGAACTATTAATGGTTTTCAAGAGCAGCACAAAGACTGAGAAGCAGACCACCGAGCAAGTTTAATGCGGGGTTAGTCAATAAAACACAGCTCCAAGCTGAAAACGTCTAAATTATTTTCACTTTCCAAAAAGAAAACCTGGCATAATACCCCACATGGCATGAATCGGAAAATCACCACAGACGCAAACTTTAATTCTGGAGGAGCTGCAGAGATCCACGGCTCAGGTTGGAGAATATGTTGACCGGACAACTATTAATTATGGTTGTGTATATAACCTTTATGGAGGACTGACAAGAAGAAAAGCATTGTTGGAAAAAAGCCAGTTTAGAGTTTACTAAAAAACAATGTAAGGGATTCAGAAAATATGAAAGATGTTTTGAGTAAAGGTCAAAATGCAGCTTTTTAGCCTATAGTAGGAATCTGATGTGGCTGTTTTTTATGGTAAATATGTGAAAATGATTTTAGAAATGTAGTGTGTTGGCTAAAGTTTACTTCTTTGTGGCTAGTCGTTTTGTCTTTTATCCCGATACTCTGCCACAAGGTTTCAGCCGTTTTGCAAAGCAGTATGACATTTTTGCCAAGTCTCTAAATACGTATGTAAAACTGGTGGATATGTAGCTACTCCAAATAATATGCAGCTGCAATTTCAGCAAAAATTGGCTCTTGGGGTAAAAAAATGTATTCCAGGCTTCCCAGATTTTTACTTCTAAATGGTTTGAAACCCATGCATTGTTTTCATTCTACTTTATAATCATGCCCTAGTAATTCTCTAATGTAGGTCAAATACATAAATTACCAATGAAAGACAATCAAGTTTTGTACTTGCAATGTGGTGAAATGTGATAAAGTTAAGAGAGTGTAAATACATGTAGAAGACACTCTCCAGACAGGGTATCCTCAATAGTGAGCAAGGATGAAGATGACAGAAATTCAGGAAGGGAAACATAAAGACTTATCAGCAGAACAGTAAGTCTGACCATGATTATTAAAGGTGCAGTATTATGTTTTATAGGACACATAAAGACACTATCAAGTTAATATGTGACCTTCAGTTACTGTAAAATGTAATGTACATCAAATTTGACTTAAAAGAAATTTGAATTTGTAATTTAATGCCTTGAAATTGGGCCTCTGACTCTTTAAAAACTCTTGCTCTTTCTGAAACGCCACGTCCAGGCAGTCATCGCAACATGGCTCCTCTATTAACCCTTTAACAAGGGTTTTTACCATCGTTTCACTGAGAAATAGCTTGTATAGTGAGCTCAGCAGATGCACAATTCCACCAGGTGTTTGCTAATTGCTGCTGGCTAGTCTGAAGGAGCCGACTGGGAGAGGGCTGCTCTGTGAGGCAGAAGCTTGGAAACTGCAGTTCCGAGGAGGAGCTGCATCTCAATTGCCACAGGAGATTAAAAGAAATCTTAAACAAGTATTAAAGAATCAAGGCAACATTCCAGGTATGTTTTTGATGGGGGAATAACATTACAACACGATGTAAAGCTCAAAACGTCGATTTGACTTACCGTAATACTGCCCCTTTAACTTTAAGATTCCTTTGATGTTTCTGGAGCAAGAATGGTTTCCTTAGAGGTTGAACAGGCATATTTATAGATGGATAAGTGTGTGACCTTAAATCGTATCATAACATTAATGTTTATGTCCTATGGATGGTGTTTTGCTTTTCGTTGTTGGTGTGTGTGCTCGTTAAACATCTTACAGCAGTGGTACGTTTTTCTTTGCCTTTTGTTTCGTAGTTTATTGTTAGCATGATGATTGTGGCTTGTCAGGAGATGATTTGCCTTCTTTGTTGAATTGCTCCTAAGCAGCGACATTGTAGAAGTTTGCTGTAGAAATGTATTGGTTTTTTTTTCTTTCTACAAGCTGCTCATGTGTTCAGAATAACCACTTCACTCAGAAAACAGAAAGTCCAAAAATCATTTTGAACTTACAAAGATCTTTCCTTTTTTAAATGGTGAATACAGTGTACAGCTGCTAGCGTCTGTGTTCCAGTAACAAACAAATTAATCAAATAGTTAAAATATTGTAATACACAACAATGTTACATTCATGTAAAGTAATGTGATTCACACAGTGGTCAGACAATCTTAAATTGTGTATGTGTTTCATTCTGTCATGAGATACTTGACAAACGTCTAAACGTCTGCTACCATTTTGTTTGTTGTTATCTAATTCATATCCAGGGCAAGTCTGTAAAAATAAAACTAAAATATAAAACAACATGGAAAATTAAAACTGAGCATTTATGATGCAAATCAGAACAAATGCGTCTAAATTATTTTCATTTATAACAAACCACTCTAGAGACATGATATTCTAGTATTTCAGCTTTTTGATACATTACTGGCTTTTCATTCATTCATTCATTCATTCATTCATTCATTCATTTATAAATAAAAGCATATGTAATATTCAGTCCATTTCTGGTGTATACTACTTCATTAGTTTTCAGGATAGTGGCTGATCTGTTCTCCAGGGATGGCTAAGACCTGGAAAAAGCTGACTTTGAAGATGTTTTTTTCCCCCTCCCTTTTTTCTTCAGCTCGGCTTTCTTTCAATTATGTAAAAAAACTCTCTAGTTCCAGTACAGTTCGCCTTCCTCGCCTTGCTGTCTGGATTACCTAACAGCATTTTTCATCCATCACCATATTAACCACATTTATTGTCATTTATACAACTACAGGTAAAGTTAATTGGCAGTTTGTCTATTTTTGCTTTTGTGCTGCAGGAAAACAATATGTAGACCAGAGTCTCTCTTAAATCGGCACCTCCAGCTGCTGTCACAGCTTTTCTAGATGTGCATTAAAAATCTTGTTACATGGGCCTAAACATGAAGAAAATGAAACACTGAGGACTCAGAATTCCAAGAATTATGTGTTGCAACGCTGCAAAACTGATGTTCACTGATGATGAGATTTTTACTCTGCTCTTCTGTGAGCGCCCCCTCGTGGTTGGATAAATATTAGCCAAGAATTAGCATTAAATATCTCTTAACTCTGACAAATTTAAAAATAAAGTATATATTAACAATGCTTGACTTGCAACTATGCTATAGACCTTAACATTAGTGCCACTTATTGTGACACCGGTAATGACAGTCACACTCAATATATTAGATTATACATCCAGTAAGGCTTGATGTTGCATTAAAATAACTTTTATTTTTCTAAATAACAACATTTAAGAAGGTAATAAACAAACTTTTCATTATTTTATTATTAGTCTAATGTATCTAGCTGCAAGAGGAAAATCATCACATTTAACAAAGGAAAAGACTTTAAAACATCAGTCTGTGTGGAATTATCCCATATGTTTCACTTTGCGAATTGAGTTACTGAAATAGATTCACTTTATATTGTAAAACTCTGAAACTTGAATGAACTCATAACAATACGACATCATCTAAAAGTCCACATAAATTACCGACACTGCAGCATGTAGTTATGATGGTAATGATGTGTTCTGGTGTTTTCAACAAGCTTCTGCAGAAGCAGACCTGCTGAGAGTTTTACGTACAGTACAGACCAAAAGTTTGGACACACCTTCTAATTCAATGGGTTTTCTTTATTTTCATGACTATTTATAAGGCAATAAATCCCACTTATTAACCTGACAGGGCAGGTTGACCTATGAAGTGAAAACCATTTCAGGTGACGACCTCTTGAAGCTCATCAAGAAAATGCAGAGTGTGAGCAAAGCAGTAATCACAGCAAAAGGTTGCTACTTTGAAGAAACTAGAATATAAGGGGTATTTTCAGTTGTTTTACACTTTTTTGTTTAGTGCATATTTCCACATGTGTTATTCATAGTTTTGATGCCTTCAGTGTGAATCTACAATGTCAATAGTCACGAAAATAAAGGAAACTCATTGAATTAAAAGATGTGTCCAAACTTTTGGTCTGTACTGTATGTTGAAGTTGTTTTAGGAACCTGGGCTGATGAGGCACAAACTGCATCAAAACAAACAAACAAAAAAATAAAACCCTCTCATGACCATCAAAACCTGAATGGAAGGATCCCAAAATAAATTGGTAGGGCTTACCAGGTGTAGAAAATGACTCTTATTAGAAATTATTTGACTGCTTCCTGTTATCCGTGCAGCCTTAGTGGCATTAGGGTCTCCTGTTTTCCTAACAGTACTGTTTCCTGTAGGTAAGAATTGCAAGTTCTTGTTAAGCAATTCTAGTTAGTAGGCTTTTTTTTTTTGCCTAAAGTTGTGCATACCTCTAAGTGGAAATCCTGAGAAGGCATCTTGGTGGGTGGTGAACTTCTTTATTTTTTCTCCAGCTTAAACCACCTTACCGTTGTTATTGGTGACGAAGGTTAGAGGACTGTTAAACATTGCTCCAGTGTGCACAGATGTCTTACACCCTCTCACTGTTCCTCTGTGTTGTGAGCAGTCCGTCTCCAGCGCACACATCCCCTCTCACGCTTGACCTTGTTGTATATTTGGTGGAGATACGGCTCGGCACAGTGCCACGCAGGACTGTTCTGCGGCAGTCTTATCTGATGATTATAACAGACTCAGAGGACGTGAGAGGAAAGAGAGGGTGGAAGTGAGTGTGTTTTATTTAGATGTGTAGGTAGGTAATGGCGGAACCCGAGTCAGCTGGAACCTCTGCTGATTTCACAGGAGAGTCATTGATTAGTTCAGAGATGTTATTTCTGGGCTCCAAAGATTAGATTCTGCGGGCCGCCGTGCTGCTTTTCCATTTCTTTTCTTGGTGCCAGACAGCCACACGGCATCACTGGCTTTGACTTCGAATGGGGAAAAAAACAAGAGGAAATGCATAGGAGGAGTCTATGAAATGACTTGTGTGTCAAAGAGAGGATAAAATGGGAGGATATTAAGATGGTACTTTCGTAGCAGAAATGGAGTCAATCACCTGGTCACGTTTGAATATGCTGGTTTAGAATTAAGACTGCATCTCACCAAGTTCTCTGGCGAGAACACTTTGGATAATGAGCGATTATTGACGAGCACCGAGCATTAAGTATGCAACACAAGAGCCTTTTAGTACTTTAATGTTTGAAAATATTTTTGTGGCATTTGTGTATAAGTTGAGTTTCACCCGTTGTGCTCTAACATGCATTTAGAAAGCTGTTTGGTGACGCTTAGTTTTAGAGACAGTCATCTCTCATGAGTAACCAGGAGACACCAGAAGATCTAAGTAGGATGTATTCACAAGCAACCGTGGAAACAAGACCCTTACTCGCTGATTTGTTTAAAGCAACAAAAAGACATGATGCTGTCCACATAACAATCACAGGAAGAAGGTTTTTCCTAGTATGTCAAGTCAAATAGTTTTATAAAGCACATCTCAACAACAGGGCAGGTCAAAGTGCTTTACATCATTAAAGCATAACACAGTAACCAATTATGAAATGGGAAATAAATATCACATTTTCTCAAAATCATCAAGAATAATTGTCATCAAATATGTTGATCAGTGTTCCGGTAATTATTCATCAAAGTCAACTCTACACAGGTTTGGTTTTCAGCCTTGATTTAAAGGGACTCAGTAGCAGCATTATTTGACAATACGAAAATAAATTTGCCTAATGGAAACAAGCCAATTTACAAAATTCTATTTTTTTTTATAAAACCTTTGGGTGCTCTGATGAGGAGGGATTTATTTTTTGTGGCCACATTGAAATTGGTTTATTTAGCAAAAGTGCAATGGAAACACTTTTCATATCACAGGAGTCTTGTGATCAACAACAAGATGTTGCCACTGGCGCAAACCACGAAGAAGAAAACAGGAAGTAGTTGGAGGATGACTGGATTTTTCAGTAGCTTATCACATGAACAGACTTATTAATTTGATTGATTTTAATTGCACTTCTTATTTAATGGAAACCCTGCAATTATGAAATGTTCTTTTTTTTTTTTACTTTAGAGGAATATTGACAGTGTCTTGCGTACATTTGTAATAGAAACGCAGCTAGAGTTTCGGCTGTTTTGCGGTTGTCTGGAGGTTTGTTCCAGATTTGTGATGCATAGAAGCTGAATGCTGCTTCTCCATGTTTGGGTCTGCTGCTGGGGACACAGAGCAGAACCAGAGCTAGAACCAGGAGACCTCAGAGGTCTGGAAGGTTGATACAACAACAGCAGATCTTTAATGTATTATGGTGCTATACCGTTCCGTGATTTATAAACTAACCCAAGGATTTAAAAGTCTATTCTCTGAGCTACAGGGAGCCAGTGTAGTGACTTAAGAACTGGGGTGATGTGCTCTAACTTCCTGGTTTTAGTCAGAACACCAGCAGCGGCATTCTGGATCAGCTACAACTATCTGACTGACTTTTAGGCAGACACTGTTATCAATGCGACTAAAGATAAACGCATGGACTAGTTTCTCAAGATCTTCCTGAGATGTTAGCGCTTTAATCCTGGAAATGTTCTTCAGGTGATAGAAGGACAACATGTAATTGTATTTACATGTCGCTGAAGGTTCAGGTCTGAGTCCATCAATACACGCAGATTTTGCACTTGCTCTCTAGTTTCTAGCAGTAATAACTGAAGCTGCATGCTGACCCTGGATGTTCTTCTTTAGTGTGTACATTTCTCAATTCTCAGCTTGAAATCAAGTTCTCTTGGGGGCAGAGTCGACTTCCACTTTGACCCGGCCCCATTTGTGCTCATGAGCGCGGCAAGGCGATAATCTTAGCAGTCAGTTTTTAAGAGTTGCTGTTTTAATCAAAGCACTCGCCCACACCGCATTCCCCTGTAGTTTAGAACTTTCCCCATGCCTTCATTTGTACAGTAAATTATAATATTTATGTTTGTAATAGTATACAAACATTAAAGCTCAGTAGCATATGTTCTGCTGAGCAATTCCCTGTGCTGTCTGCCTGTTTTCTGCTCCAAATAGGTGATTGCTTGATGACGTTAGTGTTGTGCTGAGCAATTAAATTTTTTCTGATAGCTGGTCTTGGCAGTATGACACAAAAAAAAGTACACATGCTCTGCTTCTCTAACCTTTTCCTGTAGGGAGGGGAGGAGCAAGCTGCAGTGTAACAGTCATGACTTGTAGCTAATCTAATATTCTGCTGAGGCTTGGCCTACATAGAGTACTAGCGGTGCCTCTTCTTAAAAAGGAAGCCTTACAGGCAGTGCAGTATGCATGATACAGTATAGAACACATGCAGCAGATCAACACCATGTAAACACACAGAGCACTACTTGTTATGTTTGCAGCCGTGGAGGCATGTGGCTGGCTCTCCGTTTACTTGCTTCGCTTTTCGTGAAGCGTTAATGGAAATGCATGTGGGACTGTCGTGAGTTGCTGTGGATGGAACTGTTCTTTCCGGCAGGGTGTAATCGGCTCAGACAGAGCATGACATCTGCAGTCTGTGGTCTCTATTTGAATCTTTCCCACTACATATGTTCTTTAAAGAGATTGTGTTGAATAATTAGGTTTTTTTTCCTCATGTTTGTGAATTATTGCAGGGATATTTTTTGATCTTTGTGACAATTTCTTCAGACTCTAAGGTCATATGCTTGAATAGTATTTTAGCAAAGGCTTGGATATCTGCTTATTGTGCATTGAGATATTTCAGTTTTGGATCTGTTTGTACCATACATTTTGTTGCCTAACACATGACTGCATATTTGCCTCGTAATTTGCCAGCTAACCATTGGTATTCTTACTGCTGGAAACCCTCCACATTTTGTTATGTCACAGCCGCAAGCTTCAATTCTTCTTCTGGACTTTGACTGAGTCATCCTAACACAGAAATACACTTCAATCCACAGTTTTCCACAGTAGCTGTGGCTGTATGTTTAAGGCTTTTGTCCTTTTGGAAGGTCAAGCTCTACCACAGTTTCAAATATTTTACCATTTTTTTTGTAGGATTGTTCTTTTTTACTTTTACTTTAGTAATATTACTGTAAAGTATCACCACTCTTACTGGAGTAAAACCACTGCAAGCAACTCCGGTGAATGAACAACAAACCTATTTTAAACTAAAATACGGCAGACAAAGACACACACACACACCTACAGTTTATGTCAAAGTGAGACTTCCTGTTTGTACACAAGCTTTGTTGTTCTGTCGTTATCTGCTTGAGCCATTTGGGCCGTTTGGAGGTGAACAGGAGACAGCAAACATTATGTATTGTTACTAGAAGTCCTTTACATTGTTCTAACAAGTATTGGCTTCTTAGTTGTTTTTTTATAATAAAAAAAAGGACTTGGAAAATTGCTTCTTATGCCTAAATGTGTAATTTTTTTAAATCATGTTATTTATCTGTAAATTTCTTTTCTTTATAGTCTTTAAAATGCCACAATTTTCACATAGCTTTATAATGTTGTCTGTCTGATATTCTTGTTAAATAATAACCTTATAAAGTGATGAGTTATTCGGTGCTTCAGCGTTTTTACCAAATACATTTGTACCCACTCTAGCATAATTTCCTACTTTGTACTATTACTTAAATAAAGACAAAGTGGTTCTACTCTAACATGAGTCCGTGTTTGGGTCCTCTGCCCCCCTCTGGCCTTACATGGCTTGTGACAAACTGAAAATGGCAATCTTACAACTTTCTCCCAACAATGTTTTTTTTTTCCTGCATCTCTTCCATGAAGGCCTAATGTGTGGAGAGCACCACTGCTGATAAAGAGCGAGACAGATTTTCTTCTCGTCACCATCTGGCTTGAGTGTATACTGCTTTTTAAAATACAGAGGGGGGGAAAAAAGTGTTTCTCTCTGTCCGTCTTTTTCCGAATTCTGTGCCTGATTGGGGAAGATGGAATGTATTAACGCACATTAATCAACAATTATATTGTGAAAGGCTGGAATGAAAAGCACATAGCTGCTGCATCTTGGTAAGAAGCTGGAGCTTAACAACAATTTTTATTTCTCAACGATATTTTTCTGCCAGGAACCTGCAAAACCGCTGGGTTTCCAATTAGACAGCATGTAAATATAGATGGATAGAGAGGTCCTTTATTAATCTCATGTGGGAAATTGTTTTGCCGCAGCACCAACATCAGCAAAATGATTAAAAAAAAGAGACCTGTTTATCTGTCAATAAAGAGATCAGACATGCATCTCTTCATTGTTTAAGGTTGTCAACTATTGATGTTCGGATGTGCAGATTTTTCTAAGCACTAGAAGTAACTTCAAGATGCTGAAATAGACTCTGTGAATCACACATTTGCACTAAAAACATTTGGTCCCATTGGTCCACTGTCACAAAATCCCTGACCTGAAAATAAAAATGAAAATGCCTGAAAAAAGATTAAAACAAAGCAGGTATGATGCCTTCACGAGGATACAGAATCTGTCATGGTATGTCCATTTGTAGACTGTATAGGCTTTACTTTTTACGCCTCTTCGTATCCCTTCTTTATGTTTAATTCAGCGCTTAAAAAAATCACATTGACTTTATGTGTTTTAGGGATCATAGAAAGTCAAGCTCCCTAAGAGCGAACCCAGAACTCCCAATTTAGTTGCTGAGGACTGATGCGGTTGGTAGGAATTAGAAGGAAGGTCACTTCTCAGTCTCCAGCCAGATGGAGATCACATGACTTAGGTTTCAAATCAGAAAAATCCTCTCTCTCTCTCTCTTTGCCCCAGAAGCCTTTGGAGCACAATCATAAACGGTGCCATTGATCCTAATCCAGCAGTGTGTTGGTGTCGTTTTAGATTAGACTGCACAAACCAAACTATCAGAGGCGTAGCCGCTTGCTGGTTGCTGGTTCCTGGTTGCTGCTCTGCTGTGATTTGGGTGATGGAAATTTTTACCTTTCTCGTCTGATCTGGATTTAAATAGTTTTTAATCGTATTCTGGAACAAGGGAATTAAATGCCTTACTTTCACTTTAAGGAACATCCCAGATACTCTGGAACTGCTTGACTCATTCTAGTGCAGTAGGATGACTCTCGCAGCTTTATTTAGACTCTTTTAGACATTTCTGTCTTTCCTCCTTCGTCCTCTCCATGTTTGTTTTTCCTTTCTTTTTTTCCACACCTTTTTGTTTCTTTAGATTTTTTTTACTCTCCTTTATTTCTTTTGAGACAAAATTGTTTAATCTTGTCAGAGATGAGAGCTGTGCAGCACATCTCTCTCTCTTTTTTTCTTGACATCTTTTCGTCAGACGTAAAGTAGAGGCATCCCCGTCTGAGCCTTGATTGCTTTTGGCTTCCTGTTTTATCGTACTTCTTCATTAGGAGCAGAAGCAGAACAGTGTCAGAGTCATTTCTGCGAGACATTATCCATTTATGTGTGCACCTCATCCTGCTGGATTTTTTAATTTTATTTTATTTTTTATCATGTAGGTGAGCAGATATGAAACGTAGTTCCAGTTTGGTTATATTTTGATTGGAAGGCATCTCCGGATGCCGTGGATTTGAACTGGGGCAGCCTCCGTGAATAGAGTCTGTTTCTGTGAGGATTTGAGCCGAGCTTCACCTTCAGATTTAACGATTTCATTGTTCAAGGTTAGTGTTTCTCCTTGTTTTAGAGTCGATTTTACAGTTAAACATGGAACTTGTGGAAAAGTTATGGTGCAGCTGTACAGTCGTTCCACAGAAGATGTTTTGTTGCTGTGGAAAATGCAATTCTCGTCTGCCGGATGTGAGGGTTTGAAAGCATCTGTAGCTGAACTGAAAATTTGATCAGTTCATTTGATCAATTCATGCTGTACTATTAGAATAGTACAGCATTACACTATAGATAAGCTAACCTGTTAATTGTTAATGTGAATACATGAGAGAATGCACATGTTATCTGATATGATAGCAATGATAGTGATGATAAGAACTATTCATTTCTTCTTTTTTGGGGGTAACTGTATGGCTGTGACTCCATGGTACACAATCACAGCCCCGCAAACACAAATACTGCTCGTGAAAAACACCTCCGTTTGTAAAACGCTTCTTTAGGACACCAGTCACATAACAAAGTGTGATTTGTATCACTAAACTGCAGACACCAACTGCTTTTAATTATTTTTGTTGATACTTTGATTGAACAAACAGTTGAGAAAATGGTAAAACCAACAATGCGGACGGTTTCGGCGTATTTTAAACATCATTAATTGGAATTCCTTGTGAAAACAATAAATAAAAATTCTTATTATGGCAAGAAATGTATCACGATACATGATAAGCGATACCATAAATGCCCACCCCTACCTGACATTCATGATTTCTTTGGACTGAAATGGGAAGAAAGGCAACCAGGGAAGAACCCTACATGGAGAACATGCAAACATGCAAATTGACACTATTCATAGTGGAGTCAAAACTGGGACAGCCTTCCGACCGACAGACTCACTTGTCATTACACACCAGCTTATCAGGGATTTTCACCAATTGTTTTTTTTTCTGTTTGCTTGTGTGGAAGAATGTATGAAGGTTTTATCATGGCAAGCCAATGTCAGGTCACTGATAATCTTTTTGGGCCCCACTTTTTAATCTTACAAGACCATAGTGTAATCCCATGATTTTTGTGAACCGTGGACTAAATGCGCTACGCTTCTTTTGATAGACGGTGTCCTTACAAAAATGATTATCACTGGAATCACCTGTAGAGCAGTGGAAGTTCACCACATGGCTGGCAGCAGAACCCATGGCAGAATGGCTGCCTTGGCTGGCAGCATAACAACATTTTCTGTTGTTATCGGCGACTACATCTACAAGACTACAGCCACACCAAGGACTGCTCCCACTTCCACGTCTCCATGCAAGACATAGAGCCCCAAAGACTGTGAACTGTATTCATATAGCTTGAACTTGTTCACTTTTTGTCACAGTGTCACTCAAAACTGGGAAGTGTTTTACTAAGATTTTATATAATGCACAATTGTGATAACATTTTTAAAGCAAAATCTGGAAGGTTTTGGTACTTTGTCCATCTAAACCGAAGATTTTGCCCATTTCTTTTTGCACAATAGTGCAAACTCACTTGGACAGAGCAGTGGCGCTCTTAAGGTGGGCCGGGGGAGCTGGAGGCATGACTATTAGCTACTGTTGGTTCATTATTGGTCTTCAACAAAATGCTGTGGCACTTACAAATCATCTGTGTTCACACTGAATTCAAACTAAACACACGTGGACTAAATTTTCTGATTCCTACCTACAACAGGACACATTTGCCTGGTACTTGCTTTTCAAAAATGTAATCCATTCATTCATTTTGTAGACCTGCTTAGTTTTTTTTATTCTACAGATGATAAATCAGTTACATTTTTCAGTTGTAGAGTAAAATAGCATGGCGTCGTGCTATACTTCCTAAGTGTTTTGAGAAGGGTTGCAGGATGCTAGCTCTGGTCTTGGTCACCCTGCTGTGGGTGGAGGTAAATGGCACATCACAATGGCTGCTGTAGCGGTGTGTGTGGGTGTGTGTGTGTGTGTGAGAGAGAGCAGGACAGATTTTGTGCTCTTCCTCTGGTCTTGTCCAAATTGAATACTGAATATTGGTGGAGCCGAGCTGTTAGCTTGATTGCAAGCTGCCATGGGCATTTTATGCAAGGCTAAATGTAGGCAGTAAAATGTGGTACCCGAGTCAGGATGAATTACATGTTGCCAAAATGCACTTTGTTTATGTCTGCTGTGTTTGACATGTGCACCTACTTTACGAGGTTTGTGTTCTGGTTTTTCCATTTCCTAGAACTTCAAGTTTTTCTTTGGAACTGAAAGTTTTCTTTAGCTTCTACAGCGGCAAACGTGAAATGCAAACCCAAACTCACTGCCATGTGGGAACGGGCACAGGATAGACCTGTTCATAGGAAAGTTCCGTAAATCATTTGCCTCAGATGCAGCTCCATCTGCAACTCTGGTTTTGTGTAAAGTTGTGTAAGTCTACCACAGATTAGTTAAGAAGCAATTAATCGTCATGTTACCAGCTGGTAAGGATAAGAAAAAGTGTAATAATTATATCAACTATAGAGAAAGTCAGTATTAAAGCTGGGATATGTAACCTTTAAGAAATATGTTTTTTTACATAAAACTGTCTCTATGTCATGACAGTATGACTGATAAAATGGGAAAAAATTGAGCACCAGGAGGAAGGTCTTAGTGCTGTCAATCACCCTCATGTATGCGCTGTTCACAGCCTTCACCTTGCTCTCTTCTACGCTACAGCTTGTACACATCAGCAGAGCCTGCCATAAAAGATAAGGCTACTTAGCATAGCCATCCATGACGGCCAATAAACAGTTTGTTCTGTAACGGTAAGTTGTTTATTCGCCATTAGCACATGTAGCAGCGAGTACATGAGCATGATTAACACCGCTAAGACCCTCCTCCGGGCTCTGATTGGTTATTTTTGGTTTGTGGTTCTTTAGATAGCAACAGTAGCTCAGGCAGGAGGTGGAGGAAATCGATCTTTTCACAGATTATCTGCCGCATATTATGCTGTCACAACATAGTGAGTTTTAAAAAATATGTAAAGAGAAAACAAACATATTTTTTGAAAGAGTTACACACCACAGCTCTTTAATGCCTTGTTTCCTGCTGACTGAATAAGGGGAAAATTAAGCTTTATTATTATTTTATGTTTTGCAACACTACATCATCAGCCACTTAGCTGGTGCTTTGATTTTGTTTTCACCTTTTGTTGCCAAAACTGTAGGCTACAGATTTAAAGTGGCACGTGCACTCCATCAAACATATATATATATATATATATATATATATATATATATATATATATATATATATATATATATGATAGAACAGGGAGGAAAAAGATTACATTACAATATTTCAAGAAAAATGCTATTTCATTTTCCTGTCGGTGTGATGGTCTAGTTTGTTGATATCCTTCCTGTCCATTTGAGTAACACATGCCTTTGTGTCCTGTTGTTTTGGAAAGCACATTTTGTCCTACACAGTTGTTAAACTTTCTCTCCTTTCTAACAGCCCATACATTAAATGTACAGTAGTTCACAACCTTGTTCGCTGCACTCGTTCATCATTCTGTCTCTCCCCAGAGCTGGCACTTTGTTTTAGAGAGATTATTCAGTACTCAACATAGAAAACTCATCCGAGAGAACATGTTTGCCTGGCTGTACCCATCCACAGTGTTTATATCTGCTATATTACCAATCCATTACGGTCACACCAACCCTCAGTGGTCTGTGATGCAGCAGGCGAGGGTCATACCTGTTCATTCCTCTTCAGTGCATCAGCCAATCACACGCTGGGATTTTCTTACCTTGACCACAGAGCTGAGCTGGCAGCAGTGATTTATGAAGCCCTTTAAAATGTATGGAAAGTTGTCGGGTACAAAATGAAGGGGATGCTTCACGGAGCTTTTTCCTTACTGAAATGTCATTATTACTTTGGAGTAAAAAAGGGGAAGAAATGTAAGAGAAAAGTGGCTCATGAATAATTAACTTTGAATAAAGAAATAAACGCATTATTGGACAATTAGCCACCCCCAGGCTCTCCATCTTCTTCACCAGGGTTTCCTTTTTGACGTCCGATTCAGTAGAGAATGGATGCAATAATTTCACCTGGCTCCATTGTTGTTCATGTATTAATGTAATCCTATAATACCATGACTTTTTACATTTTTTTATTCTATATTTTTTTTACTGTTTTATTTTTCTTAATATGAAAAGGTACTGAGGAATCTTTGGTGATGTGAATCTTTCACTCATCTTATGATTCGATTTGATTCAAACTCGATTTTTGATTCAAAACGACTATTTATACTAATTTCTGCTCCAATTAATTGGGGTCCAAAGGATCCGCGTGATCTAGTCTTGGAAGGCAGATTGATAAATAGAGACATTAAAGTGTCTTTTTCTGTCACATTTATCATGTTTTAAACATTAACCCTTGCTTTTTTATTGCTTTTTTTGCAATAGGTGACGGTATGTCGTTTTTATGACGTAAATCACTTTGAACTGCTTTGTTGCTGAATGTGCTATAGAAATAAACCTGAACTTGAACTTTGCTGTTTGCTCAGTGGATTGTGTGACACGCCTGTTCTTCTTTTTTCCCCTTCAGGAAACGAAGCCCGTCTGCATCCAGGGATCCAAACCAAAAATACGACCAAAGGGAAGGGGGGGACCAGTATGCACCCACAGACGGCAGCATGCCCAGATCACCGTCAGACTACGGGGATGTGGACCCACGGCGGGATCCGCAGGGCCCACACATATTCCCCGACGTCAATGCGATGCGGTCGGGCTACCGGGACCGCCGGGGCCCCGGCCGCTGGCACTCCCAGGAATATCCGCTGGACCAAGAGCTAGACGGGCCACCCAGTGACTTTGACCTCCAGCGCCAGCGCCAGGAGGAGTTCCAGACGCGGTACCGCAGCGACCCCAACCTGGCACGCTACCCCGTGAAGCCCCAACCCTACGAGGAGCAGATGAGGATGCACGCCGAAGTGGGCCGGCTGAGGCACGAGCGCCGCCACAGCGACGTCTCCCTGGCCTACACAGAGCAGGACGAGCCGGGCCCCATCAGACTGTCCCGCCAGCATCTCACTGAGCGCCGGCCGCCGATGGTGGGACAGCGCTCATACTCCGTCGACCGTTCTTCCCCTGGACCCATGGGGCCGAACCTCGGAGGTCACAGGGGCTCCAACTGCAGCCCCCCGACACCGCATCGGAGCCCCGTGCTCGGTGACCGGTCGGGGGACCTGCGGCGAGGAGACCTGGGCGTCGGAGGGGACCCCATGATGAGGCAGCAACACCACCTGGATCCCAATTCGGCCGTCCGCAAAACCAAAAGGGAGAAGATGGAGAGCATGCTGAGGAACGACTCTCTCAGCTCGGACCAGTCGGAGTCGGTGCGGCCGCCGCCCCCCAAGCCTCACAAAACCAAAAAGGGTGGAAAGATGAGGCAGGTGTCGCTGAGCAGCTCAGAGGAGGAGCTGGCCACGACGCCGGAGTACACAAGCTGTGAGGATGTGGAGATTGAGAGTGAGTCAGTCAGTGAAAAAGGTAGGAGCCTGCACACCCCTCTCTCTCTTTATCATATTTATATGTTTATCAAATGCTAGTATATCATCACTTTCCTAAAACAATAACCTATTTCTTTTGAAAAAACAAAAAGAGGTGGTGATTATTTGTATTTTATTTATTTATTTATTTTTTGCCAAAATCACTTTTGGCAAAAACATTACGTATTATTTTAGTAAGGTGACGATATGATATACAAGTATTTTGTACTGCTTTTTGGGCATTGTTAAGCTACTATGCAGTAATATTTTTCTTTTGAAAATTGAATTTTTTAAAAATAGTTCATTATGTAATTACTGCTTCTGTCTCATGTTGATTATTGATGCTGTTGATGACTTAAATACTGTATAACTTTCAGTTTCCCCAGTCTGCGCTATGAACGTCTGTGTTATTTGTGTGTGTGTGTGTGTGTGCGTGTGTGTGTGTGTGTGTCTGAGCGTGTGTATAGTTTTATGTGTATAACTCATTATTTTCAGTTAAACATATACTTGAATGTGAACTATTTCTAATCATAAAAACCAATAATCATCACCATCTCTTCTCTGGAGTTACAAATTTATGTAAAGAATTGTTGCATGAAAAGTCAAGAGACCATAGCAGTCACTGCATGTTTCTTGTAAGACTTCAAATTAAACAAGGGACTTCAGAATTTCACATTTGGGAAAATATTTGTGAGAACTGACAGTAATGAATCTTATATCTCAGCCGTGCTGTGCTGCAGGTTGTTAGTTGTTAAGCTTTAGTTGTTAAGGGAACAGCTGCAGCAGTTCCTGTCCCTTTAAGGAGGAGGCTAGTAGTTCTTGAACTCTCCTGATGTGTTTCAGTGTGAACGGATGTTAATTTTTGTGCATACCATATCAGGTCAACATATCTCCAGCAATTTTTCTGATCTTGAAGTTTTCTTCCTCAGCTCCTTTGCTTTACACACTGCCTTGCAAAGGTTTTCTTCCCCACTTCAAATTTTTCACATTTTGTCACATTATAACAACAAACTTCAATGTATTCTTGTTGGGGACTAAACAACAGAAAACTGGAAGTAAAAAAATTAGGTTAACTATGATTTTTTTTTTTTTTTTTTTTTTGACAAATAAGAATAAAATGTGCCATGATGGCATCCCTACGCAGTTGTGTGAGCTTTAATTTCAGTATTAAGGCAGCAGTTTTAGTTGGTCTTAGAGAGCTTGTGTGCATTGACAGCATTATGAAGACAAAGTAACATAGCAGACAGGACATGGAAAATGATGTAAAAAAGTTTAAAGACTATATGTGTGGTAGAAGCTGCACTGGTCAAAATTAAATGGTTTGACCAAAATGTTACTAAAATGAGTGTCAGATATGTTTCTATATGTAACTGTAGTTCCATATCACCATAAACACACCATAACAAAACAGGGCTGAAACGATCAATCACATTATTTGTGATTAATCGTTTATGAAAATAATCAACTAATTTGCTAATTGATTAATCGTTAACCAGAATATACAGACTCTAAAAAAAAGGCCATCTATTGAGGGAAAAATACATTCAGAGTTATAATTAGGCCAAAACTGTACCAGAAATATATACATTTATTTATTTTATTTTCCATTAAAAAAGGAGTTTATTTATTTGCATTTTTAATGTATTTCTAATATTGTATAAAAAAGGCTTAAGTGGTTAAATGAATTATCAGCTGTCAATTGTCAGAATAATCTACTACTAAAGTAATTATTAGTTGACAAATGCTGTAGAAGGGCTTTTCTTTAGAGGCCCTCGTCAATTCTGACTAGCCCTGACCTACTGTACACAGAAAAATGGTAATTTCTTAAACTGGTAGTGAAATGTTCGAAATGACCTGCAGGTTTAATTGTAGTGAAATATGTTTTTACAATGTCTTGACTTTAAGGATGTGAACACAAATACACACCGCGCTTTCCAGATTTTAAATTTGAAAAAAAAAAGAAGAAAGTATTATTTTCTGTAAACGTCACAATTGTGCTCTACTCTGTGTTGTACTGTGTTACATTAATATACATCGAAGTTTGTGTTTGTAACATGAGAAGGTGCAGAACTGGGGGTATGAAAACTTTTAAACGGCACTCTTTGTTCTAATGATTGGTGCGGCAAATTAGAGGAGAAACCCAGGGAGCAGCCACAGTGGATGTGTGGTGAACAAAGGGATGCTGTCTCAATTTTTTAAAATAATTTTATCCTTCACTGATGCCTAGAGATGTTTCAGGATAACAAGTGACCAGAGGGCGTGTCTGTATCCTACTGACCTGAGCCTTTTGTCTTGGTGCAGTGTTATGAGTCTTTGTAAAGAAAGCTACTACGAGGTGGTAAACAGTGTACGATTCAATCAAAACGGGAAGAAAGCTGTTCAGATTAAAGGATAAATAGGAGAGAGCTGCTTTGGACTTAATGGCCACATTTAGACTAATAGTTTCCTCTGCATGTGCTTCTAGTATTTTTCTAATAAGCTCTTTATTTCAGTGATTAGTAGTCAGGTTATTTGAAACTCATTTGTAATTATTAGTTCTTACTACCACTTGTGTTTACTGTACTGTATGGTTCTTATCAGCTTTACCAAGAAACAGGAAAAAAAAGAAAGAAAACTGAACACACCGGACACCAGATCTTTTGTCCTGCCTGCACTGAGATAGAAACTCTCATTCCAACAAGTGATTTGAGGGACTTTAAAACACTCTTTAGCCTAAAAGCAGCAACCAGAAAAATAAAAGACAGAAGTAGTTGATGCTAAATAAATAGGGATGTAGTAAAATAATTAGTGTATATGTTCATACATTATATAACACTATCAACATAAATAAATAAAATTTAAAAAATTTGAAAGCTCAGTTCCTCGATATATAATAAGAAATCAAGGCCAATGAATTCATTTGGCTGGCTTCAGTTTTTGTGCGTTGTGGTAAGAGAAGCAGCTCAGCGCTGATAATACATTATTAATGTGGGAGTTTCCATGTTTACAGGTAGCCAAAATAGGGTCTTGAAAGGGTCACAGCTTCTGTGTTTCTGTCTGTGTCTGCAGCTTCCACAGGCCAGCCTTCATGAAAGGAAGAGGAAAATCAGAGCTCAGCTGTTGAACTTTCCAGACTAGCCGAAGCCGAACGTTGTTCTCATTAGAGCTTATGTCAGAAATCCATGTTCTGATTATTGCTTTGCTTCGCTGATATGCAGCAGAGTCAAAACATGAAATCTGAAAACATTGTGTTTGTTTGTGGATCACAGTCAAAGCAAAACTATTTAAAAATGCTAAATATGAAACTGTCTGGCAGTTGTCACACATCCATTATTGTTTAGTTTTCAAGGAGTCTTGAATGATTTCAAATTTCTGAAATATTTTTGCTGCTCTTTGTGCTTCAACTTGTGCAAATCGATGTCTAACAGGTTCCAGCTGGGTGCTGATGGTGGTGGTGGAGTTTGACGGTGTATCTTTTAGGTTTGTTTCCTGTTGTAGTAACACTTGTTCCTACAAGCCCAGTATTATTGTGTGCTGCTGCAAAACGCATTAGTGATGTTGGTAATGCTGGTTCTACTTAAATTACCAGTATTTTCATCAGATACACATTAGATCTTGTGTATTTTTATGACTATGACTTCATAACAATTTTAAGTTAACTTTTGGAATTTTGGTCCTTTGTGCTTGACAGCTTTTCTCTGCTCATCTGGAGTTTGCAGGTTTTGCTGTTGTCAGCATGCATTGCTCTGTTTGGCCTTTGACTTGACTCTAGAATGCTTTGGTCCTATGGTTCATTCTGATGCAGCTTCACAAACCTAAGTTGTGACACCAGATTGTCTTGTTTCTCCTCATGCTGGTTTTGCTGTCTTTAAGAGTCGGGTTGCAAAATGTGCAACATAGCTTCACTTTACAAATTTCACAGTCTGATCTTGGGATAATTTGCTGGGATGTCCACGTTTGGAAAAAAAATTGGGAGTCGTATTAAATGTTTTTCCACCTGTGAGTAATCTTTCTCACTCTCTTAATTTATTTTAAACTGCCTGAAGTCTGTGATTATTTCTGTCCTTCTTGGCATTGTGTTTTTACACTCCTGCACGGCCCAGAGCAGTTTCTGCTTCCCTGTTCATAAAGAGGCGGCCACAGAAGTTAATGATCAAGTGCAACATTGTCCACTGATGCTGCCAGAGCAACTACTGTACATCAGCTGCAGGCACTTATGAGATATCAGTCATATTCCATTACATTTGTCATT
This sequence comes from Xiphophorus maculatus, assembly GCF_002775205.1. Lineage (NCBI taxonomy): Eukaryota > Metazoa > Chordata > Actinopteri > Cyprinodontiformes > Poeciliidae > Xiphophorus > Xiphophorus maculatus. The sequence continues at coordinate 27,986,404 of NC_036445.1, forward strand.
GCAATATTAGTGTGCAACATGAACATCTCAAAGGACTGCTTAGACAAAGTATTTGATGGAGTATTATCCTGTCATATTTATTCTGAGCACACTGATGATTTTATATATTTATCTATAACGATGGACTGCCTACATACACTTTTTTTATACAGTGGCGGAGATAATAATGCTCATAGAGATGAGTGGGAGATTTGTTTAACGATAAAGGATGAAAAATGTTACAAAAAAGTGTGTTTGATGTCATCAAGTTCATAATCATAGTTTTCTGCATTAGCATTGCAATGAAGTTTGCTCCGATCCACTTTTTTCACTTCTGATACCGATGCAGATATTTGAGGTTAAGTATCGGTCGATACCGATCCGATACAAAAAAACAGCTAAATTGACTCAAAACATTTATAAAAAAAAAAAAAACAGGCATAAATGAACTGAATTACAAATGTATTTGATAACTCTGCACCAGTAAAGCTCACTGAAATACACTAGTAGATTCACAAGCTTAGTCAAACATGTAAAAACAATTTTAATTTGTTCAGTCAGTGCAATTAGGAGATTAACAAATAAATTGAGAAACTGAAGCTGACTAAAACAATAGCTTGACTATTTTTGGTCAAATACGTAAAAACTAAACTGCAACAAGCCTTCTTTAAAATGGTTCAGAAAGTGCAATTAGGAATTCAAAATATGAAGTTAGATATATTGCAGATATGGTCAGATTGTGGAATAGGTTTATTTGTATGCCAGATCATATATTAAGAAAACACATTTTCCTTTGGGATTTCACAAACAGGTATGCTTGAACCAGACAAATTGAGACATTTGAGGAGGCAGATTTTCAGTACATTTATAGGACTAAGTTAAGATGTAATATTGAAAAGCTTAAACTGTTTTATTTTGAGGTGTGTAAGCGTAAGTGGGCATTTGATATCTTATATAAACAAAAATAACGTGCTTATATTTTACTAAAAGATGCCTATATGGTCTTGAGCCATATGCATCATGGAACTTGTCTAAAAAACGACGGTCCGTGTGGGTCCAGTTTAGATCTGGCACTTTGCCATTGGAGACCGGACGTTTTCGTTCAGTCCCAGTGGAAGACCGAAGATGTTCTTTGTGTGATTTGGGGGAAATTGAGAGTGAAGTGCACTTTTTATTTTACTGTCCTTTGTACTTGAGTTGGAGAAATGATTTATTACTAAAATACTGGATATTTATCCAGATTTATTTTATTTAACTTATGAGGATAAAATGCGTTAAGTATTTTGTGTTTCCACAAAACATAACGTAGAGTTATCGTGAATAGATCTGCCCTTATGGATCGGGCACATTGTCATCGATACCCGATACAGAATTTTTTTCAATATCAGGACCGATACAGACATCAGTATTGGATTGGTGGATCTCTAATATTTTCCTGATGTGATGTAGCCCTATGAGTTTTGATTTGACACAAAAATAACCTTTTGCTTCCTGTAATAAGTGCACATGAATCTCTTAAAATGTGACCATTCAGTCTGTCTAGGCAGACGTGAAACGGCAGTAAGCTGCTGAAGGTGTAGCGGTGACACAGAGCAGAGCTAAGCAGGATGTACGTCCCGCTCTCAGGTCTGCAGCGCTCTTCTGGGGGTCTTTAAGGACGGACGAGGAAACAAGAGCGGTTCAGTCTGAGAGGAGGATGAAGCTGGAGGAGGAAGGATGTGTCTGCTGTTCCAGGTCTGACTGCTGTCTCTGAGCACCGGAGACTGATTTACCGCGATGGTCCTCTCTCCTTTTCCTCTTTATTGATTCCTCTGACATGCAGTCTCATAATAGTGCCGAACACACAGAAAAGGAGAGAATAGCCAGCTAACTGCAGCAGACAGGCGGACACTGTGTAACAACAACCTAAATTACACTGCCATTAATGGCTTTTGCCCTCCGTGTTTGCCCCTCTGTAAGTCCGTGGGTTTGTAGTTTGTCAACATGGCGCAAAATCCCACAAAGAAAGTCTTATTAATTTGGACATTTCACCTCAAAAGGTAATTTTGCCGCTTTTATATATTAAAAATGGCCTTTTAGTCTTCGAGTTTCACCAGGACGTCATATCTCCTTAGTATCGTGACGATGTTTTAAACATACACATTGTTTCACCCCCGCCTCTATTTATTTTTTTTTTCTGCTCTCACACTTCGAATTGTAGTAAAAACAGCATCAATAATTAATGATCCAATTAATAGTTTACACTGGTTTTTATTGAGCTGTCAGAGTGATGGAGAGCCTGGAGTTGGTGAACTCCGGCACTGCCTGCGCTCTGCCTTCGACCTGAATCAGCACTTTGGAGGGGGGCCTCGGAGCCGGGGCGAAGCGGCAGGGCCGGGCACGCAGTGCTGATGCGCATAATTTATGGCTTTGATGAGTTTCCTGCTCTCTGAAAAACCACACTGTGCCTCGGTGGGAATCGATGCCCCACTGTGGTGTGCCACTGTTAATAAAGCTTCTGGGAAGGGAGTGTGTAAATGCTGGACGCTGAGTGAGGGGCGGAGAGGGGAGAGAGAGCTGGTGAGTGTGGAGGATGGAAAAATATTAAAGTAGTTGCAACTACAACCAGACTTTATAATGCTCGCCTAAAAAGACGTAAACACAATAGAGTCAAACTGGAAGGCAGCAAACGCTTTCTGTCCTGAACCTGGCCCACAGAACAGAGTGTACAGTAGACCACACACACCGTTCTGTTGTTATGCAACTCATTGGGGAGGCCTCGCTGCTATGCCATGACGCATGGTCCACCAATGACCATCCATTGGTGGACCATGCACTACCACCTACAAGACACTTTTGGTCATCTCTACTCTCAGTTGTCAGTTAAAGGACCACACATCCTAGCGCGTGTGACGTCTATAATGTTTAGGTAAAATGCATTTCTAGGTACGATACAAAATGTACGTGCTGCCTTCAGGCTCCCATCTGCAGTACTGCAGTCGGCTCTCAGTAGCTGCTTTTCCATTACAGAAGTGTCCAGATCTTTGTAGGTTTTCTGGTAATCACAACCCCCCACACAATTTTGCATTTGCTGTGTTTCTATTAAATAAGAAATGAAATTAATAAATATGCTTGTTTGCGCAATAGGTCATTAAAAGAAATGCCACACAGTGATGCTCTAACTACTTCCGGCCATTTTCTTCTTCGTGGTTTGAGCCAGTGGCAACATCAAGTTGTTGATTATGTGACTCGTGTGATGTGAAAAAAGTTTCCATTGCTGTTTTTTTGTGAAAAGAACCAATTTCAATACGACCAAAAAAACCACCTCATCCTAGCGCCAAGACTTTTTCAAAATTGGCTTTGTTCCATTAACGAGTTCATCTTCAAACTGTCAAATTGCACGACTATATTGTCAGTGGAAACATAGCTTCTGACGTCGAAGTGCAACATCAACAACTGGCCTAAATTCTAAAAATATGTATGCATTTTTTTCTTTTACAGCAATGTCTCAATGTAAAGAACAGAAGATGTGCCTAAATAATCAAACATAATATTCGCAAAAGTGACATTTTTAGACAGTAAAAGTTTGAAAATTTCAAGTATATCACAGCATTTCTATATAGTTTGCTGTTGTCCACTCTTTATGTGAGGTTTTCTAATATCCATGATGAATTCTCTTCATGTGTTTCGAGTAAAAACCTGGATCCCAGTTTAATATTAATACATGTGCAATCATTAATCATCCATCAGATTAATACCTGAGTGGCATCGTCGTTTCTCCACAGGAACCTTAGCAGTTACACATGCTCACCGTCTGAGTTCGGGGCAGTGTGTGAAAGTATGTAGGTGCGGGTGTGTGTGTGTGTTTGGAGTGAATATGTGGACGTCTCGTCAAAGTGATGTAGGTGTAATACATGTATGTGCTTGTGTATGTCTGGTTTGTGGTGTCCTCACTTGTCCCTCTTGCTGTCCTCTCTCGTGTATTCGCGTCCCACTACCCCCCTCCTTCCCTCCACCCCCGCCCTCTAAACCCCTCCGCCCCCTCACATTACAGGAGATATGGATGGCCATTGGTGGGACCATGCGTCATGGCATAGCAGCGAGGCCTCCCCAATGTCTTTGGTGAGACATGTGGAGCCCTGCCCTGACCCTCTTCCCCTCCTGTACCCCCCACCCCCACGTCCTGTCCTCTAATCCCATCTCTCTCTCTTTCTCTCTCTCTGTTTCTGTCTCTGTCTTTACTGTCCCATTCCCCCCATCTCCTCCATCCCCAAACACCCTACCCCCCCGATCTCCCCGAGTCCTTTGTCATTTCATGTTTTCCTTTGTTTTATTTACACCTTTGCATGTTGTTTTTTCTGTTTTCTTTCTGTTTTTTATCCCACGCCTGTAGGGGAGAGTCAAAGGGGAAAAAGAAAAACTATTGGGCAGGCATTTAAATCCGAGCCGGCACACACCTTATCTGAGAGGCAAAAGAAAATGGTGCGCTTTGGGGGACACTCATTTGAAGAGGACTTGGCATGGTGTGAACCACAGGTTAAAGACTCGGGAGTTGATACGTGCAGTAGCACTACCCTAAACGAGGAGCATAGCCATAGTGAGAAGGTACTGAGAAAATGTAGCCTGCATTTTGTGATTCTTCTTCTTGTTTATGATTTACCCATTCAGTATTTGTTTACTTTCTCTCACCACGTTCAGTCGGATGAGATGTTTACTTTCAGAGTTTTTATTTGTCAAAGTTAATTTTCCTCACAACTTGGTTATTTCTTTTTATCCGATCACATTTTTGCTAAAAAAAAAAACCAACAACAAAAAAAACACAGACACACACAAGTTTTGGAATCTCTCTCTCTTTGCTTGCTACTTGTACTTGCTGTTTTGCTCTCCTAACAGAAGACACACATGACACAGTAGCTGTTAAACGATAGCACTTGACGCACAACCTCTTTGTTTGTCATGGCACACAGAAATGTGGGTCTCTCCCAGGAGATTATTATCTCCTAGTTGCATGCTCGTTCTCCTTTCGTACATTGTGTTTCTTGCTCTGCAGCAGTCCTGTTTAGCTCAGTAGGATCACCTTCTACTCAGGCCTCTCCTCCTCACTCTACTTTCCTATCCCACACCACCCAGTCCAGACAGAAACCTGCTCCCCCCTCCCCCCTGCCTCCAAACACCCCTTCACTCACTTTAATAGCAAAACCCCAAACATACACAAAAATGGGAAGGTTGAATTTGTTTTGCACCAAAAATGTAAACATTTGTTTTTCTTTTTTCCCTTCCCTTCCCCCCCTTTTCTTTTTTTTTTCAGTTGTGGGATTTTACTTTATCTGTGTCTCTTGGCTTTACTTTGAATCATTGGTGTTGCATTCTTATTATTATTATTATTATTATTATTATTATTATTATTTTTTTTTTATCCGGCACCCAGTGGTCTACTTCATTTGAACCTGTATCATGGGTTGCCTTTCCTCCCCTCCTTCTTGTTGTGCCGTCTGCTTCTCCCCTCACCGCTCAACTTGGTGGTTGCCTGTTCGTGTGCAGCGAAGCGTCTGAGCGCCGCTCCGCTCTCTCTGCTTCTGTTTAAAGTGCTGGTTTGAGGGGGAGTGTTAGGGCTGCTTGCTTTACTCTGCATGGGATGCTGCATGAAGCTCACTCCAACCTCACACCAGCAGGTTCACACAAGCTCTGGAAGTTAGTAACTACACCAGCTGAATTCTGACTGTAAAAATGTCAATTTCTTCCCCAAATGTACGAATTACATTTATTGGTGAATTCAGAATTAAACCACCAATGTACGCATTTTTCAAACAAGAAAGCATCCCTCATAAATCGTCAGAGTTTGTGTGAACTTTCTTCCCCCAAAGTCAACTCTGACTGTTACCTTCATGCCCCCTTTTCACCAGAGACAGTTGTCTGCTTTGCTCTGGTTTGACCCCTTTCAAATGAGTGAGTTGTTAAACAAAAGGTGTATTGTTGCTCTGACTTTGTAGCACCCGGTGACATGGCAGCCATCCAAAGACGGAGATCGCCTCATTGGCCGTATTTTGCTCAACAAGCGCATGAAAGATGGAAGTGTGCCTCGAGACTCAGGAGCTCTACTTGGTCTGAAAGTGAGTTTCTAATACAGCGATGTGGAAAAGTATTTGCCTCCTTGTAGGTGTCTTCTGTCAATCTCAGTAAATACAAAATGCTTTTATTATTAAGGCAAAAATCTAGTCTAACCAAGCTGGCCCTATGTCAAAAACTGCCTTAAGACATTTGTGTACTATGCAGTGTTTTACATCACTGTGGAAGAGTTTTTTTCAGCCACATTTTAGGATTATCAAGCAGTATTAAGCAGGTTTACCACTGCTTAATGTTTCCTACATTTCTAGATCTTCACTGGGTTTCAATTGAGTCCAAAAGTCTTAAGAATGGCTTTGGAACCCTTTCTAGACTGAAAGCTTTCAATGACTTTGTCATCTGTGCTGGCATTTCTTTAAATCAGGCAATGTCATGTTGCCATTGGTCATTATTATTATTTTGTCAGTCAGATAGTAATAAGGCTTGGGTCTGGCCATTGCTGTTGGCTGTGCTATGCTGGTTAGGTTAGCTTTTTTTCTATTCATTTTTGTCTGCAGTTTAAATTTGTTGAATAATTTAAAACATTTAATATTGAAAAAAAAAAAAGCAAAAACAGACTTTTTAAGGGGGCAAACACTTTTTCACAGCACTGGAACTCTGTTTACTGTATCTGTATTGCCATATGATTCACAGTAAATGATTTGATTTACACATACATTTAGATAACATGTAAAATAATGGTCAAATTCTATATGTAGTGACAGACATTTAATATGTTGCCACTTAAATAATGATTGATAATTGCTATAAAAAGTGGTTTTAACTTCTAAGAGACACAAAGATCACTTTTTTCCTGTGATTTTGTGTTTATTCACAATTGGTTTATTTATCTTTACTTCCTATGCCAGTGTGTTAGATATGCAAAATCAAGCTCAAGTTCAGCAGGTAGCTAATGAGGACTTTGTTTTTGTAAATTGTTATATGTTTAGTGAGATTTGAAATATGAACAGACGAGCTGGGACTTGTATTTTATGTAGCTTTACTCATCTGTTCAAAGGTTTATTACTTAAAAACTCAATGTTATGTAATGAAGTTTACTAATGGACTCAATGTGCTCCACATTTTCTTAAATGCTATTCTTTTGAAATTTATAACTATGATCACGAATTAAGATTTTTGTTATCGACAAGTCTGTTTTAATTGCTAAAATTGTACAAAATTTCAAAGTTTTAAAAATGACCAGTAACAGCATCAACATTTATTTAAAAATGTACTTAATTTTACTTAAAAGCAAGAATTTTCACTTTTAAATTTTACACATGATAAGTCTTTGGTTCTAAAGTCCATAATTCTCTAGTTTATTTTTATGTTTGGCTAATTTTAGCCCTGAATGTTGTTTGCTTTACATTGCTGCATAGTTTGGTATTAATACTTAGAAACTCTTTTACTTCTTATATACTTGATTATGTTCTTGATATGGAACAAGTGGGGAAAATCAAGTGTTCATAAAATATACAACATAAAAATGTTGTATCCTCCTATAATTGGATCATATAAATATGCAAGCTAACTCTCTTTACTGGTGTACCTTTGAATTACTTTTAGTTTGTTTTTTTATTATTTCCGTTTTATTTCGAGTTTTCTACTTTTTGTTTTGTTTTGTTTCAACATAACCACGTCATTGCCCAGGCTGAGTGCTGTTGCTTTTTTCTTTATTTCTTATTTTTTTCCCCATTTGTTTTATTTCTGCAGTTGTAGATGTTACAGTCACTTAGCACTGTTGCATAAAGCCTGCCACGGGGAGAGATAACCTAGAGCAGCAAGATGGGGAAAAATCATTACTGATTGAATGAACCTCCTGAAATGGCATGTTTGTGTCTGCTCAGTGCTTCTGTGCGTTTCTGTCCGCTCAGCAGCTGCAGCCGACCAGCCAGCCATCCGTCAGGCTGCCAGCCTCGCCCTCGCTGACCATCTTTCTCTCATCTCCTCTGCTGGCCTTCCATTCGAGCTCCTGCCTATTACATAAAGTCATTTCATTTAGCCGACTTCTCTAAGCTTCTTTGTATGTTGGCATTCAGCTGCCATTAAAAGGGATTTTTTTATTTATTTTTTATTTGTACGCTGCCGGTGTAAGCTGAGTGCAGCAGTGTACAGCAGTTCAGTACTGTACCGTGCAGACCTAACCCACGGCCGTTTCAGAGCCACAGAGCTGTGCTAAAAAGCATCCCCGGGGACTGAAGTAGAGCCACGGACGGTTTTTAGAAGTTACGGGTTCACATTTACCAATGACTTTCTCCAGGAAACGCTTTTATTTTAGTTTCAGATCTCTTAGGCTGCTTCTACTGACATGACATTCAGCAGAAAATAAATATAAGTACTAGGAGTGCACTGACTGGAGTTTTCTGGCTAAATCTTTACAAAAGCCTGAGCTGCCGATTCCGATTTTGGCCGATATTGATTTTTTGGTCAAAAATGTTGCTAAATATAACAAGAAAGTCACTGAGCTGGTAACAGTGGGGTGACTATTGTTAATTGAAAACATCTAGACATGACATGGTGGGTGGGTCTATCAGTCAAACCTCTCTCATGGCAGAGCAAAAGAGGACAGTGGTTGATTTTTAGACCTTTGAAGAGGTAGATAAGCTTGGTGGACAAGTATTGGCAAATCTCTGGTCTCCCACCATTAAGGAAATCTGTGACAATTTATCAATGCACCCCTAAAAAATACTCTGCACGCTCTAGTACAACACAAGTTTACTTCACAAATATGTTTTGTGCTAATCCAGTGATAATTTCTACTTTCACAGGTAGTTGGAGGCAAGATGACAGAATCTGGCAGACTTTGTGCTTTTATCACTAAAGTGAGGAAAGGAAGTCTAGCAGACACAGTTGGACACCTAAGACCAGGTATCAAAAGCACACCCCGTCTGTTGTTTACATTCCATATCTAGAAGCAAATAAATGATCTCATTTGGTGTTTCTGCAGGTGACCAGGTTCTGGAGTGGAACGGACGGATTTTACAGGGAGCCACATTTAAAGAAGTTTACAATATCATATTAGAATCCAAGCCTGAGCCTCAGGTGGAGCTGGTAGTCTCACGGCCTATAGGGTGAGCACGGAAAATTAGACCTCAGTCCCACACCCGCTGCTAACATCCATTCAAAGTGAACTGGGACTGTCCTTCCTCCCTCAGTTAACAAACAAAACTGTTCAGTTAATTGGTATTTCTAAATTTCGCTTATGAGTGTGTGCGTGTGTATGGTGGTTTGTCCCGTGTGTCTCTGAGTTGCCCTGTGATGGACAGGGGACCTGTCTAGGGTATGCCTCCCTTCTTGCCCAATGAGCCCTGAAGATAAGCACAGCCTCCCCCAACCCTGGAAGGACAAGCAAGTAAAGACAATGGATTGATGGATGGATGACAGCTAGTCTGGAACTAGTAAAAGGCTCTCTGCTAGTGGCCTCGCTTTGCTTGGCTAGGATAGGTTCTCTCAGACTGCTCCTGGCCAGGTAGGTGGTTTCTCTGTGGGGACTCCCCCTGGTGTCTTTGGAGACCTCTGAGACCTACCTGGCCTTTGTTGGAATTGTGTTGGTGTGGGTAGAAGAAGAGGGGTGGTGATTTGAGAGCTGGACCCAGGGGTATTACTGGGAATAGGGAAGCTAAAGGCCTGGTTATTGAACATAATTGGTGGGGACTGTAGGTGTAAGAAGGCCTGGAGTCAGTGGCGGCATCTTAGGGAGAGGGTGGAGGGGACAATGGGCTCTTCCCCTCTTAGTATGGCGTTGTTTGTGCAGGTGCTTGGGTTGTGTCTCAGAGCCATAGGTCACCGCTATCGGGTGACCTATGGCTTTGGGGGATGTATTGGGGGGGCTATGGGACTTCTTTGGACTCAGATGGTTATCCCTCTTCCGTGACCACTCACAGGCTAGCTCACCAGATAGAATGGTAAGGATGGCAGGGCCCTAACCTGGTACGTTGGCCCTTATCTCTTCCGAAGCCATGAGAAAACCTTGTTAGAGAAGGCATGACGCAACAGACTCTTTGAAATACCAGGACTTTCAAATCATGATCTGATATAGATTAACTGCAGTCTTAAAGCAATGAAATTTGTAAGACCCATAATCAACCTTATGCCATGGCTTTCACAGTATCTGGTTTCCATTCATTGTCTTTACTCAAATATCCTTGTATGGTCACTGGGAGGCCAGTGCACATCTCCAGCAGTCATTGAGGCCGAGGTACGGTAAACTCTTGTCAGGTCAGCACAGGGAAACATAGAGAGACACACAGGACAAACAGACCATTTATCCTAACAGTGTGCGGGAGGAAACCAGAGACCCATCAGGATTTAAACCCATGACCTTCTTAGTGCAAGGCATCAGTGCTATATGTAGTCCACAAATCACAAAATCAAAGTTAATTGTCTCATAATCTTGGACAACACATCATAGCATCACTCACATCAGTGACTTTTATTGACTTTTTCCTCGATGTTGCTCTCAGACAGAGCAGGGGTCCTCAAATCCAGACCTCGAGGGCCAGTGTCAACTTTTAGATGTGTGAGGAGGTGATTCTGCGCTGAGGAGGTGATTCTCAGCGCAGTAAAGTCCGCCAGGGTCCTGCTAACGGCCGCCTTATTTGATTCAGGTGTGGTGAAGCAGGCACACATCTAAAAAGCAAGACACGGGCTCTCGAGGTTTTGAAGAGCCCTGATATAAAGGATTATACTTCACAAATTTTATGTTGAAGGATGAGTTAGGGAGGTTTTAGGCTCCACCTCTGTCTGTGATTTTTCCATTTTGATATGTGTTAAATAGATACTCTAAAAGCAAATTTTTGGGAGCAAAGCATGTTATCTTAAAAAATTAGCTTCTAAAGGGCCAATGCCACATTGCTTTATCAGCATATTTTCCTTTTATCTTCTGGCTTTGTCATTACCAGCTCTGTATGAAATTTACCAGAGTTTCTGGTAAAGTAATGTTTTTGAACAAAAATTATTTAAAAACTGGCACTTTACTTTGTCAGTTTCTAATCTAACCTACTTTTACCTGCTGAGGAGGCTGATGGCAGAATGAAGAATAATGTGATACAGTGTATTCAGCATTAGCTTAAATTGATCCACTCAGTTCTTTTCCATATTGTACTGTTCTTTTCACTTCTTGTTCATATCTGTTTTCCAGAGATATTCCGAGGATACCTGACAGCACACATGCACAACTGGAATCAAGTAAGTATTCTCATAATCTTTAGCAAGTATTAACCCACACATATGTATTATTAAACAGTCTGTAAATATTAAGATTAGAAAATACTCATTGCCAATTCATAAACCTTTTCAGAACTCAAATAGTTCTCTTGGGCAGTCATGGACCAAATATAAACAGAAACCAGTCCTGCTACAGAAATAGAACTTTTGCGCGGTCCCTGTTCTAAATGTGTAGCTCTTAGAGGGTAGATGCCAAACATTTCCCACTGGTTGAATATCCTATTAATCATATTTTTTGTCAGAATTAAATTACCTAAAGGTTGTTCTGTATTTTCATTTGCAAGCACACCGTGTAAACCCAGCCACCTTCCAGTGTTTGCAGTGTTTGCATTTAAATATAAGAAACCGCCGACTTCCAGAGATGGAGAGAGGAAAAAGGTTTCCATCAAAACCTTTTTTTCCAGAGATTTTAACCAGTAAAGTTTAAATATTTTTCAACGTTTATGTTCTGAAATGCGTACGACAGTGTTTACAACTGATTGGGATTGTCCCTGGTTATAATTTTGAATGGAGCAGACATGCAGAGTTCATTTAAAATCCACTGTACCTACACATTCTCACACAGTTTTCAATAGCAGTCCATGGCCTTCAAGGTGCAACTGCTATAAAACAATCTAATGTCAATGCTGTACTACTCCTTACTCTTTTTCTCTCTATCTAGTTTTATAGTTGTCTAAAAGCACAACATAAATTTAACATCAGCACTTCTTTTGTTTTAACTGTTTTGTTATCGTCTGCCAGGTTCAAGCTCTTTTGAGTCTCAAAAGATGGATCGTCCCTCAATCTCTGTCACATCCCCCATGAGTCCCAGTATGCTGCGGGACGCCCCCCAGTACCTGTCAGGACAACTCTCAGTAAGTGACGACAACTTTCCATACACACCAAGGCAGAAAGACCGACAATTTGTCTGTAGTTAGAGAGTTCTTTGTAAATGTGGAATACAACATTAGCATGTGCAGTGCCTTATGGAAGTATTCATAGCCTGTAAAATTGTCCACATCTTGTTATGTTGCACTTACAAGCTTCAATGCAATGGGATATTATTGGGATTTTATGTCAAAGATCAACACAAACTAGTGCATATTCATTCAGCACCCGATATTTTGCGGAACCATTTTCCCCTGCATTTACATGCAGGTGCAAGTCTTTTGGGTTGTGTCTCTAACAGCTATGCACTTCTAGATACTATGAAAATTAGCCTATTAATCTGTGAAAATCATCTTTAAGTCATGCCATGGATTCTTAATTAGATGTGTGTCTGGAAATTAGGCCATTTCAACACAAGAAGTGGCTTTGATTTAAACTCACGGTGCTCAAACTGTGCTACAAATCCCACTGGTGCTTCTTTGGCTGCTTTCTGCAACGTAAACTGTTAAATATGACGCAGACCAGTGTAAGCTAAACTCAAGATAGGAAGCTACAAATGCCAAAAGATTAGATTGAAATTAAAATGAACGGCAGTGAATCAAAAATCAGCATCTGGAAAATAATTGTTTAATTCTTCTCTTCTTTGTGATCATGCTAACTATTGAAAACAAATACCAACAACATTGATGTATTTTGTGCTTTAATACTGTAATAAGAGATGTATAATAAATAGTGAGTGAGTGAATGAGACAAGTGTAAATAAGTTGACTGTAGTTGTCACCATGTTTTAGGTGTGTGGCAGCCATATTGGATTTCAAGGCCTGGGCTGGTGAAAAATGTCCACCACAGTTTGAAGGGGATTTCCATTAATTTTTTTCAACAAATAACACTTCTTAAGCCTTAATTTCAATACTGGCTTTCTTCTTTCCAGTCCCCTATATTGTAAATTTGAGGAGTGAAGGAGTAGCAGTTGTCCTGCCAACAACTGAGATGTACAACACACGTTTCAGATTATTTAAAAGTGAAAACTTTAGAACGATTCATCGTTCCTTCTGTTTCACTTTGACCTACTTTTTTTTCCTTCACGTAAAATCCCTATAAACTACATTTAAGTTTGTGTTTACCTTTACAGTTATTTCTTCTGTAAAATCTCCATAAAACTATAAAATCTGGTTTTAGATGATTGTTGCTGCGACTGTTCTCTACTTTCACCAGTCAGTCTGTTCAGCTGGCCTTCAGCCAATCCAGGACAGGACTCTAGATCAGGTTGCGAAGTGCATTCTCCAGTATCTGGTATAAGAACCCTCCTGGGGTAAAATAGGTAAAGGGTTGCATTAAAACTAGGAACAAGTCAATCCTCAAGGGAAGGTGGTGTAAAAATAGTAACACCACTGAAACACGTCTTGCTCAAAGTTTGGTTATTTAATAGTGACAATTTGGCAAAAAATGTCTCAAACCTGAATTTTTAAAAATGTTTTATGTAAATTTTGTTCACGACAAACGTTGCAAGTGTTTCCTGTTGTTTAATGAAGATACAAGCATAGCAGTTGATCTACAAGCTACTAAATTGTTTCTCAACAGATGAGATCTTGTGTTCTCTTTTTGTGGAAAAATTTAGCATAAAACGGATCAATCTCACAAACAATTTGTTCAGTCCTCTTGGATTACACTTAAAGCTTGATTAGTAGATTTCAGGATTTTGTTGTGAGTATTTACAAAGCTAAAAGCAGAGAGAAAAACACCTAATAAATAGAGGTGATAAGGAGCAGAACCGGTAAACTTTTGGAGAAGCATTTTTTCTCCTTGGAATAAACCCATGGCCGCAGATGTTTGGTGGAACCTACAAACTCTGGTTGTTGTTTTTGAGTGCAATGTGAGATTTCTTTGGTTTTATTGCATATTCTTTTTCTTTTTTTGTTTCTTTTGCTGTTGAATTTTGCTTATCCAGAGCCAAAGCCTTAGTAGAAGAACAACGCCTTTTGCCCCTAGGGTCCAGGTAATGGCCCCTGTATAAAGGGAACACACTATCTCTTTGGTTTTTGCTCACTTACTGTCGACTGGCTTTCCTCCCCCCATATTTTTGGGAAATGCATTCTTGGGGGAAATCGTAGCATCAAATTTCCCTCTCAAAAGAGTGCATTGTGTGGTTTTTCTTAAGTTTGATGTGTTGGTATCATGGTTATAATTGATTCTTCTTAGTTGTTTCTCATTTTAACCCATTCACGTCATTATTCCCTTGTACTGTAATGCATGCTAAACTAAATTGAGCAGCTTTTGAAAGTTTCTCTCTCATTGCTTTTTGTTTTTTTTTTTTTTCCAAAATTGTTTTCAGTGATCTGCCCCAAGCTGAATAATTAGTTTTATGTTTGGCAATCAATGAGGTTGTTTCCATTTTTTTTCTTCTTCTTTATATAAGAACAGTGGTATGTGAGAAAGTATTCTCTTTCAAATATGATTTTACAAATGTATTACAAAGGCAAATTATTTAGAGTTGAGCTGTATTTAAAATCTTATATTATATAAATCGTATAATTGTAGATACAAGTCTCTCTGTTTGTTCCTCAAGGAATCTGGATTCTTACCTTACATTGGAGATTTTGTTGGACTTTTCTCAGTCCTACAAGACCATATTCTGCAACAGACCGACATCGAATGCTTAAAGGAATACAACAGGACATTTTGTGTTCCTGTTATCAAGTGAAGGCAATCTCCAGGTCAATGTGACCAGGTCTGTCCGCAAAGCAGATTTAAACCAGCGACCTCTGCCAAACCGCTACTTTTCTTCTCAAAAGTGCAAAATGGCAAAAGGGGGACATGACCAGCACATGCTGAAGTCTGGCTCTCTCGTTTCCTGTAGAGAAACTATTTTTTTTTTGCTTTCTGTGACCTCTTTTTTAACACCCCTCTAATCCTGATGAAAAGGTTAACTTCGAGTCTTCATGCTACAGTAAAACCATCCACACTGAAGAGTGTTCTGGTTAGCACAGTCTGATAGCAAGTATGCCTGTTTCTTTCTCACAGCAAGACTTTAAAATGTTTGCCGATATTCAAAACCTGAGAAACCACACACGGAGATTATAAGTCTTATGTTAGAGCAGGTTTTGGTCGTAGCCACACACAAACCAGCTCCACTCAACAATAGTCAGGTGTTGGATGAGAAATCTCGCAAAACCTCTGGAGACCAAATGTGAGTTCAGCATAAACAAACATGGCCGACTGGGAGGACGCAATAGCGATAGTTTGTGGACTTTCTTTAAACATTTTAAAGTAATTGCTGCATATATTTTTCTCTATATTTTTTCTTTTAAATGGAGATAGTAATGGTATTTTTATTTTTTGTTTTGCTTAAGTGAAGCTTACTGAAACATCTTTAAGTGCTCTTCTCGCATTGCTGCATGAAAGCTGGTATTTGTAAACAGTGGACTCCCTTTCCATGATCATATTTTAAATGAAGTATGGACAAATGTTTTGAAGCCTTGTTTCTCATTTCATCTGCTGTTCTGAAGGCTTCTTGTGAACTTTTCCATCTTTTAAGTGTCTTTCACCGGAGTCCATACTTCTCCTTTAACATTTGATCGGCATGATTGGTTTCTTCTTATAAGTCACTGAGGGGGTTTCTAAACACACTGAGACAACCTAATCAGTGATACAAAAACACTTCTTAAAGGAATATTTCAGACCATGAAACTTTTAACATTTTAGTTAATTTCAGTTAGAATAACATTATGGCTATTAGTGTTCATTTATATTACGGATTTTACGATACATTCCCCGTATGAGATGAGATGATGCGCGAGAACAAGACAAAGTTTCGGATTTTTAATTTTTTTTAATCAGTGTATTTGGATAGAGAATAGGCTACACAAAACACAGAATGTGTCAAAGGATCTCTGCTTTGTATCAGGTTTGACAATCTAATTTAATTCAGTTCAACTTTATTTATGTAGTACCGATTTACAACACGTCATCTCAAGGCACTTTTCAAAGAAAAATCAATTTAATTGATTCTTCTTGTCAAACAATGCAGTTAAGTGGAGGTCATTACTGAAATTGGTTTAAGAAGTTTTCTGTTTAAGAAAACTCAGGAGACGGTTGTCCTGTCAGACCGCCAGTTCCCGAAACAACACAAAGAAAAATTCTTGTTAAAGCTCACACACAGTCAGTGCGACCCCGCCAGACTGCGCACAAAAAGAAACTACTTCTGGGGTCCAAATGGCCCCGTCTCTTAAGTCCGTAGGAGGGTTAGCAGGAAAAAACCTCCGGCAGAACTGGAATTCAGCTGCGTCAGCGGCCATCTGCCGCAACCGGTTGGGGGTTTAAGTAGACAGATACGCAAAACAGAAACAGAATCACTGATCTGGGAGTCATTTCTATGTTAAGGAAAAGTAAGACATCACTAACAGAAATAAATTAGATTTTGAATCAGAGTTCATCAAATGCGTTACATAGTCATTGTTAAAATTGCTCCTTAGTTTTGCAACAATAGGAACCTCCAAAACCAGCCGTTGCAGTATTCTTTCGGTGCTTTCAGTCACGTTTTTAAGGTGACCAAAATCATACATATCCCAGAAAAAGCACATTCAGCTTATTAAGAGACGGTCTTCGTCAAATTAAGCAGAATCCAAATTCGAAATGAATCTGCAAAGACGATTCGAAGAGATTTGACGTCATGATAAATGTCCTGCTTAACGCGCGACTTGACGTCCTTTAAACATGTTTGCCCCGTCAGGTAGACACAGGAGAAAATCCTGGACTGAAACCAATCACTCATTTAAAAGCAAAACGGGCGTTACAGTCAGTGAAGCTAGACATCAATTGTTCTGTACTAACTTCTGCTCTGGCTTGATGAAGTCATCTTCTCCTGCATTATTCCTTATGTCTTTATTTAAATTTTTTTCCATGTGGACCCCTGGTAAGGTCTCAGCATGTCGTGTTGGCTCTGCCCCTACAGGTAAAACTCTGGTATGACAAAGTGGGTCATCAGCTAATTGTAACCATTCTGGGTGCCAAAGACTTGCTACCCAGGGAAGACTGCCGGCCCAGGAACCCTTACGTCAAAATCTACTTCCTGCCTGATAGAAGGTAAGACTAAAATAGCTTGGTGATAGTTCAAATCTGTTATATAAGTCTGTATCATCTTGTCAATAAACTGTCTGTATAGATATATTTGAACTTTGTAGATTATTGGATTTGCTTTTTGAATTGTTTTGGAGTTGTTGATGTGATGTCACAAGCTTGTGTTTTCATGTTTCCACCATTACTGTAAAAGCTGGACAAATACAGTATGTGCATGCAGAGTTGGGTGTAGTTACATTTAATCAGTTACATTTACTTTTGTAACTTTATTGTGGGGGCGGAGGGGTGATCACTTTTTTTATTATACTTTTCACTTTTACTTGAGTCATTTTAGTATGAAGTATCGGTATTTTTACTTGAGTAAAATTTCTGGTTACTTTACATATTGTGAGTAACTTGACTGGATAAATAACAAGCTCATTTTAACCTCACCAGAGACACGTCTGCAGCTTTTGTTAAAGTTTCACACGTTTTATATTGGAAGAAATTGATTTAGAAAAATGTTTTCTGTTGTTTTTTTTTTATTTTATTTTATTATTTTTGCCTGATTTCATTTTTGTAATTATGTTATTTATATAAATTATTTTCATTTTGGTCTTTAAAATACCAAAATTAACACATAGCTTTAAATTTTGGTTCCTCTGGTTATGTCGTTTTTAGATGTTGCTGTTTTTATCAACTACTTTTTTCACTCTTACTGGAGTAATTTCTTGGACGGCTACTTTTTACTTTAACTTGAGTAAAAATATGTTGCATTAGTGCAACTCTTCCTGTTTTAATAAGATTTTTGGATCCTCCCCTCTGTGTGTACGTTTCAAACTACATTTGGTTGTGTGTGTTTCTCTGGATCATTCGAGAAGTGGTTATTAGTGAAGCGTTAGTGCAGTAAACAAGCGTCCACTCGCTGAGCATGCTGTGGTGCTGTGTCCTGTGCTGTGTGGTATTGTTTAACTCTTGTGACCGCGGCTCTTCCCTATTGAGGTTCTAAATAAAAACAGTCTGAATTATTGTTCCTCCAGTGACAAAAGCAAGAGGAGAACAAAAACAGTAAAGAAATCCTTAGAGCCCAAATGGAATCAGACCTTTATGTATTCGCCGGTCCACCGGCGGGAGTTCCGGGAAAGGATGCTGGAGATCACGCTGTGGGACCAAGCCCGGGTCAGGGAAGAGGAGAGCGAGTTCCTGGGAGAGGTAAGGGAATCAAACCTCTGGGCCCGCCCATCGTCAAGTCATATGATAACCTGTCAGTTTCAGGGATTTCAACTCTGTGTCAAACAGATTGGGCACCGGTAGAAAATGCATCCATTTTCGCTTTTATTTGAGTTAGTGAAATGTCACAAATAACAAAGTGTCACTTATACCTGTGTTAACTAAGTGGAGCCCATACATTTTTTTAATCCTAAATTTTTCATAATATTTTTTGTGTCATTTAATCATTTTGTAAAAATAACATATAAGTTAAAATAATTGATTTGAATGTATTTTTGCAAAACACTGCTGCCAAAAAAACTATAAGAATAGTGGGAATAAAATAAATTAAAATATTTAATGATAAAATATTACTTTCTTAGGCAATGGAGTCATAAAAAATGATCTGATAATAACATTTTCCATCACAGAACTCATGGTCTTCTAAGGCAGCATTTATACTATATTATTTCAGTCACTATTCAATAATGTGGCAATTATTGAATAGTGACTAAAATACATTCTAAAAGTTTATGTTTCTTTACATATTTTGAATCATATTTTGCCGGTGAGTTTGCAATGGGGGTCAGAGGTCAAGCAAAGTTTGATGATAGATTGGTTTTGAAATTAGGTGGTTAGCCCAGAAATCTGCTTCCTTTGCAATCCTACAGTTACCTGCTAACATTGTAAGTGTTTCTCTTAATCAGTTTGAAGAAAGAAGCTGTTTGTTAGAAGTACTGTGGCCAAAAAGGCCCTGGTCATGTAACTTGACTTTCTCTGTAAGTCTAAAAATCTCATTTGCTCTCCTCAAGTTCCATTTGGAGCCATAAGGGAAACATGTAACCTGTTATTTCTTTGTCTGAAACAGAAAACATTTGGGCAATCTGTAACAGTTTTCAACAACCTAGAAAATACGTTTTTTTTATTATTCTCATCCTTTTTATTATTTTTTTTCCATCTTCTTTCTTTTCTCTTTTTATTTTTGTTTCCCTTTTCTCTTCTTTCTTTTTCTACTTTACTCCCTTTTTTCTCCTACTTTTTTCCCTTTCCTTCCCTTTTTTCCTTCCTTTCTTCTCTTTTAAATAGCATCGTTATGTTTTAAGTCTTACCACAGATTCTCCACTGGTTTTAGCTTCAAGACCACGACTGCTCCGTCAGCCCAGTTACAAGAAATCACATTTTTCTGCGAGCGCCTTGTTGCCTGACTATTGCATTTTCTGGTGGCAGATTCTCATCGAGTTGGAGACCGCTCTCTTAGACGACGAGCCTCACTGGTACAAGCTACAAACACACGACGTGTCGTCCATGCCACTCCCACGTTCCTCCCCAAACGCACAACGCAGGCAGCTCCACGGAGAGAGCCCACCACGGCGGCTGCAGAGTGAGAATCTCTACCAAAGTTTTCCCACTAAATGCTCTTTTCCATGTTAAATATGTAGTCTGGACACATTTTTGTACATAAAAAAAGGAGAGAGATTCAGCTGATATCAGACAATATGTCTTGCTTTACTTTCTGCCGCACATCAACATTACTGCTTCTGCTTTCACAGACAAAGGCTCGTATTCGTATAACTCAGGTAACGACCCCTGTGTTACCGGCCGTCACTGCTCTGTGGAGCGCCTTGTTCTTCTGTCCTCTTTAAAAATGCCTCCCTGTGCTTCAACTTCCCGTCTCTATTCCCTACAGAGTGCGTGTTTCTGCTGCCTTATATGGATTCTAGCACGCAGAGCCGATGTAAACTTTAACTGCTTCACGGTCGGCTCTGGGCAGCAGACACACGCGCGCTCTGGGGAAGCAGAGATTTACGTACACGGTGCTTCCCCTCTGTGTATTCACCTGTTTTACAATCCCACCCTGCAGCACTCATCCATAGCCTCAAAAGCGGTTTGGATTTTTTAAAATGAATTATTTGCTACTCTTCTATTAATATCGAGGCTATAAGCCAGTTGTAGTTGGCTGCACCTAAACACTCCTCTCCCCTCCGTTTTGTGATTGCAATTTGATCAGTATGAAGACTTTTCCGTTGTTAAGTGCATTTAGTGGTTTGTCAGCTTTCCATGTTTTGCTTTAGTTTGTTTTCCTTGAGTATTGTTTTTCTCTTAAAAAAAAAAGACTGAGAGGGTTTAAAAAAATTCAAATGATCCTATAACTCCAGGGTGTCCAAAGTGCGGCCCGGGGGCCATTTGGGCCATCAGCTCTTAAAAATAACAGGTTTGGTCCTGCTGATACTTTTTGTCTCGATTATTTGTGACAAAAAGTTTGGACGCCCTTGCTGTAGCTCAAACTCATCATCATAGATGTGTATAATCTAACTTTTTTTTTGTTTGTTGCTCCATTTAAAATCCAAATTGCACTTTTGTAGTTCTTCTAATATTTATTTTGTGAACTAACTGTGCTGTCTCTGTCAGCAACACCGCACTCCTTTTCCAGTGAGCAGCTCGCGGTTTCTTCCTCCTCACCAGAACAGTTTTCTGAGCATTTGTGTTAGTGAGAGGTGAAAGAGCTGACAGTTGTAAAAAAAAAAAAAGAGAAAAGAAAGAAAGAAAGAAAAAAAAAAAATCTCTGTCAGCTGAGATGAGAGCCTGGCAGCAGCACAGCACAGAGTGCAGCACTTATTTCTGAAAAATCGCGGCTGTCCTCTTGATTTAAGTCGACCAAACAGTGAAAGTGGATGCAGGTTGTAATGGATGGACTTATGTTTTAACTAGAGATGCACCGATCTGATACCAACATCTGTATCGGTTCTGACCTGGGAAAAAAAATCCAAGATGGGTGACAATGTGCCCGATCCATAATGGCAGATCTGTTCAGTCTAGTTCTATGCTTTGTGCTCTGAGTGAAGTCATGCTTTATTATTTATTTTACATTACATTAAGAATTCTTAATCTCACTTTCTGAGCCATTTGAAAGGTTTGTTATGATTTATTTTTACATGTTTGACCTATTGTTTTCATTTCAATTTCTTTATTATTTATTTTAAATTGGCCGTTTTACTCTTATTTGCACTGACTGAACAAACTAAAGTTGTTTTGTACATCTCTAACCAAGCTTGTGAAGCTATTGGTGTTTATCAGTGTGCTGTACTGATGCAGAGTTATCAAATCAATTACTAATTCAGTAAATGTATGTCTGTTTAAAAAAAAAAACATTTTAAGTGAATTCAGCTATTCTTCTGAATCGGATCGATACCTACCGATACTACACCTCTGATATCTGCATCGTATCAGATATCAGAGTGCGTCTCTAGGGTTAAGGATGTTTTGGGTGATGAAGACAGAGTTGTGTTACTTCTCCAATCCACACCTTCAAGATTACTCGAAGATTCAACTTGATGTCTCTCATTAACATGCATTAATGTTCAAAATTCAAAGAAAAAACAGTTCTATCTCTTTTTTAATTCGTATTTTGTTTCTGTTACTTTTTTTTCTATGAGTCCCTGAACTAATAGAGCTCTGATGCTGTGCAAAAAGAGCCCTCTCTCTCTCTCTCGCTCTCTCTTTCTCTCTCATATGTAAACTATTCACACCTTCACCTCCAAGAGAGATTTTTGAAACTTTACTTAAAGCATGTGAAGTTAACAAAGACAGCGGGGAACAAGAGAGCGAGGTTTCTGGTCGTATTGTGAGGAAGGCAAGTGGATGTCTCCACAGTCTCAACTGTGGAGACATTTCTAGATCTTTTCTCAAAACCCAAGGTGATTCTGCCTGAGCTTTACACTCTCCGACTGCTGATTTGAAGCTTTTTGCGGCAGGTTGGACAACTGTTGTTGTTTTAAATGCACTATAGACGTAAACTTTGACTTGTCCTGAGTCAAGTCAAAGTTTACGTCTATAGTGCATTTAAAACAACAACAGTTGTCCAACCTTTGACTTGTCCTGAGTCAAGTCAAAGTTTGACTCAGGTCAAATAAATAAGAGCCAACTTCTTCATCTTTGTACTGTATTTTTATAACAATAATAGCAAGAACTGCCGTCACACGCTTGCAAAACGTGCATGTAGGTCAGATGGTATCCGAAAACTAGCAGCAGAGCTCCACTGTTTCTGCCCACCCGGTGAGGTCATGTGAGTTCGGTCAGAGGAATCCTCTCTTGAAGGTGATGGAGGTCTGGAGGTGATGTGTTTCAGATTTACAGCAGAGCTGCTTCCACCTGCCACTGAGGCCTGACTAGATAAAATACGGTTTATCTACTGTGAGTGAACCCTTTTTGTTTTTGTTTCTTCTAACCTTTTCTGTCCGTGTCTGTGTTCTGAAGGATCCCAGAGGATAAGTGACAGCGAGATATCAGACTATGATTGTGAAGATGGAGTCGGTGTTATAACAGGTAAGTAGCTAGGTCACATTAATTATAAATCACTTTAAGAACAAAACGTCAGGCCTGAGATGGATGGAGCCAGTTTGGATGAGCGGTCTAATTTTCTGAGGTTTATTGTGTCATTGAATAATCTTTATTTTTTCAATCGAACTGGTATGAAATAGAAATATCATAATATTGTGGGGAAATTCTGGTGCACATAATACTCTAGTGACTATTAAACTTGAACCATATTTACAGTCTCTACACTGAAAAAAAGAGAATGAAGCTCCAACTTAAAAAAAATTAGTTAAATAGTTACATGTAATCAAATTATGTTTCTGAAATTGAATCTATTTGCATTTGTTTGACATGACAACTTAATAAACCTAATACATTTACTTGAATAAATGTAATTTTGAAACAAAATTTTTTTTTAGTTGGATCACCTGTTTTCTTTTTTCAGTGTATTCGTATCTTAGAAGGATAAAAAAGCTGCAGCCCGTCAGCAGAAGCAGAGTGAGGAACTCTGTCCATTCGACCTGCAGTAGCTGTTCTGCTGCAGAAAACCAGACGCAGCGTTGCTACCAGCCAGAACATCACAGAAACACTAAAGATGCACATACTTCAATTTTACCTCCCCCCAAAAAATCAGAACATTTTAAACCCACACACACACACACACACACATATATATATATATATATATAAGTAAAAATGTACAGAAAATTCATGCATTTAAAACGTTGACGATTCCTTTCATCAGTGTAAATACATACCTGTATTCCCTGTTTGCAATGTCTGGACACATTTTTGCACATTCTTTTAAAATTTACACACTAAAGAGAAAAAAATGAATATTTCATTAGAAGTCGCAAGAAAAGCTTCTGATGAGCGCAGGGAAAGAGGGCAAGAGCTGCCGGCTTGTTTGGCATGTTTCACCTCCCTATTTGGAAATGTGTGCCACAGAGGAGAAGAAAAGGAACCAGGCCTGGACGCAGACAGGGACCCAGTTACAGTAACCACTGACAGACAGACACAGGAAAAACACAGGAGCTCCACTCTGGTTTTGCTCAGATGAGCGAAGAGGAAAACACAATCAAGTCTGTTTAACATTCTCATCAGGGTTTGGTTACATCAAAAAGCCAGCTCTCCTCACTTCATTCACGCTGACAGAAACACTCATTCACCTGATGTTTGGACGCAGACGCTGCTATTCTGCTATTTTTCTTCTTTTCATTTGGGGATTTGTTTGGCACTGTAGGGCTTTATTGACAGTCACCAGACAGGAAATGGGCAGAAACAGAGAATATGTGAGGAAGACGTGAGTTAAAGGCCTCAGGGAAATTTCCATGTGAGAGTCCAGCTGTACTTTCATGTCAGTTTTCAGGAAATTATTTCAATTTTGTGGCACTTTCTATGGAGCAGATCTTAATAAATACAAGGTTTTCTAATATCTAGGGCTGCAGCTCACAATTGTATTCCATAGATTATTCTGTCGACTAATCTGACCTTTACTCTAAGAAAAATTCTGCAAATTTTTCCTTTTAGCACATACTTAATTTTGTAGTATTGAAATGCATAAAAATGCAAATAATGCAATTACTTCTTTAATAAGGTAATACTTTGCCTACATTCCAAAAACGTCGTTCCTTTTGTGAACACTTGATCATTTGTAGCAAATGGTGCTAAAGAAATACGCCCAACATCAACATGTAAAACGCTCAACCCTGATGCTTGATGCATCAAGTTAGCTTGATGCTAACTTGACTTAGCATCAATACAGTATATGACTGATTGGCTGATTTTTTTTTTTTCTTTTTGTATTAACCGATTAATAATTGATAGAAAAAATGATAAATCGGAAGTTTTCCTCAACAGAGTTTGAGCCATGTGAAGCTAAAACTGCTACTTGATGAGTTCTGGGTAGAACATCTTGACAGACTAAGATATTTTTTCTTTATCCTAAATGCAAAATGTAAATATTCTATGTCCAGTTTTGGCTTTATTACTGCTCCGACTGTGTTGCTCTTCCAGCAAACGTCCTTCATCAGAGTCGGTAATACTCCAGTTAGCAATTATTCACTTACTAAATTAGTTGACAGTTATTCCAAAAATCGAATCATCACGACTAATTCGATCAATTGTTGACATCTACTCTTATTTAGATTTGCTGATTTCTAGCATGACTGTTTTTTCCTTGTATTTGCAAACATTTTTCTTTGCTCCCACCTGAAGCCCGGCGTCCTACTTCTGCACGGACTCAGCTCACTCTTCCCGTTAAATCCTACCAACCGTTGGCAAAGGATTCAGTTTTTTGTACTGACGTCCTGCTCTCATGCACGAAGCTGCATGTCAGCAGGAAGAAAAGATTTTATCGTTAACTATCCTGCTGCTGCTGCAGACTCGCGTCTTCGATTCAAATGTTTTCCGTTTTGCGCAAAATATGAAATAAAGTGAAGACATTGCCTAATTGTTATATATAGAATAAATGTAATTAATTTACAACCTGGATACATCAATTATTTTACATTTAAAACTCATTAAATGTAAAGCAATTATTTAGCCCTTTATATCTCCTTATTACTAAAACAATTAGTTTTAAATCACTAAAGGAATTGCTTCAAATCAATTCCTTTAGTGATGTTCTATATATCTTTGTAACACTACATCCCTTTTTAAAAATCTTTCCTGCTTTTATAACTTTTGATTTAAGATTTGATTTAACTTAATTTAATGTGCTACACACTCTGCTGAATACAAATCAGGTTTAATAGAGCTACGCATTGACCTTAACCACGGCTTCTAACCACGTCTGATTATTAGTTAATGAACTCTTTCAGCCTGAATGGACTAAGCGATCTAGCAGAAAAGAAAAAAAAAAGAATCATTATTATGTTTCGGATTTTTTAAAAGGCTATTTTCATGTTTAATGAACAATGTTAACACAGCAGATAATATGCACTTTTATTGAAAGGTAGCACTTTCATTCTTGGAATAAAAGCAACTTGACATTCGGAGAACAAAGAAGTTGGAGCCGTTGCAGAATGGCTTTCAGTTTGGCTTCTTCTAACTTATGATGGCACGTCGGTTTGATTTCACGATCATTTATTGTGAATGTTCAGATTAAATAGATGAAAACGTAATGCGCTGAAAAAACACAAAATCTTACAAAGGATTTTTCTTCCAGTTTCTGGTGGCGATATCTTAGTGGACTTGAAACATGACAAAACAAACTTAGGAGTAACTTTCCAGCAAGAAATAGGAGCTTGTTTTAAGTGAACAATTCCTTAGTATTGATGAAGAAAATATAATTCCACTGACAAATTATTTCACTTCTAACATGAGAAAAATGTCTTGTCAATAATTAAGTTAATCTTGAACTAATACATTTGTCAATATTAATTTATTTTTTTACTTAAAACAAGGTGCTGTATCTTGCTGAAAACATACTTGGAAATGACTTTTGTTTTATTTCAAGTCAATAAGTCAGTCATGTTTAGTTGTATAGGACACTTCAACAACAAGACAGTTCAAAGTTATTTACATCGTAAAAACACAAAAATTAAAAGTCACAAGTCAAGTGTACTGAGATATTTGCTCTAGAAACAAGACTAAAAGTACTCTGTAAGATGTAGTGTTTTTGTGGAGTGTGTGTATTTAAGTATTGCTCTAAAAGTTTTGCTGAACCGGTGTGGATCCATTTATTACCCCTCTGTACCTCCGGCTATATGTTTTTTGTTTTTTCCAGATTATCGGCCAAATGGAAGAGACTTCCGGAGCTCCACGCTGTCCGTCCCGGAGCAGATGATGTCGTCTAACCACTGCTCTCGGTCGGCGGACATAAACCGGGCCCGGTCGCGCTCTCCCAGCGTCCCCCCACCCTCCAGGTAATCAGAGATTATTCAACTGGAGGATCGCTCTTGTTCAAAAAAAAAAAAGAAAAAAAGTTGAAGGTTTGGTTTGGAGTCAAATATGTGTTACTTTGAACTATTTTACATTCTTATTTTGTGTCTTGAACATTTTCAGGAGTAATTTTTCAGGTATAGGAAGGTACAAGAAACTTTCAGTCACCTATTTGACTCGCCTTTCTAAGCACTGCTCTGTCTCTAGTGATGTGTAAGTACACCGCTGTGCCTACGCAATTCAAGGTGACATTTTTAAAATCAATAAGATGCTTATTGGACAGTAGGGGACAATTTGTGATGTGAATGATGTCTACTAACCAACTCAGAAATCCTAATGCATTCTTCGTAAGAGAAGATGTAATGTAATACTGCCTTTTTACAGTTTCCAAGGACACACAGTCTTTACATACTGTATATGTGTACGGAAGAGGATTGGGGCGACTGAAAAAGACAAAAGAAAAGATTTCTGATGTTTTCCTCAAAATTCTGACATTAATGTCTGAATATTAAAGTCAGAATTCTGAAATAAAAAGTCAAGGCCACTGAAAAAAAAGAGAACTTTGATTTTAATCTTCTGAAATCAAAAGTTAGAATTCTGAGAAAAAAAGTGATTTTTTTTTTTTTTTACTTTTCAGTGGCCCTTATCTTCTTCTGTAGATATGAATATTCTGGGTTGTTTAAAATAAATAGTTGCTTCTGTCTCCCCTCCCCCTTTTAGCCACAAAAAACCTGAAGGTTTGCTTCACTTTTGAACAGAGTTGACAACATTTTTGCCAAAAATGTATATTTTCTGCTTTTTTTTGTGATTTCAATTTGCCTATAAGGCATTTTCCCCTCTACTTGAATGCAATTTTTTATCTCATTTTTCTCTGTGATCATTTGCAGTAAATGCTGAGTAAACTATGTAGTGCTGACATGTATTTCACCCTCTTTATAAAAGATGCCACCCTTGATGGGAAGGATATTAGTTATCCTTCCCTAGCACTTATTCTGTTCGTCTTTTTATTTTTTATGTTGGGTCGGAAAATGTCCATCCAAGAGTCCAATCACGGCCTTGGCACCGCCAGGCTGCAGCTACTTTCGCCCCGGCCAATCAACTTTATTTGTTATTTCAAAGGCTCAGCCTAAATCAGTGTCTGATACAGAACATGCACTTACCTAAATTGTCTGGGAGAGCACTTCCTTGAGTGTATTCCATCTGCTTTAATTAACAGCATCTGGTAATTTATTTAAAACTGTTGAAAATGACACTGAAAATGAGTCATGCTGAATTTGGTGGTGTTTCAGTCAGAGCACCTACAGTATTAAAGGAAGAATACCCTGACAGAATTTATAAGGTTTTTACAAGATTTCTTTTGTCAAATGTATGTCCTTTTACTTTTAATTCTTGCTTTTTGATGTTCTGAAGCTGAAGTGACTGCTCTACAATGTGGCTTCACGGAGAAGCAGTCTTCTTCAGAGCGGACCCACCCTTTGACAAAAGTCAATGAACTGCAACATTTTTGGTTTCAAAAGAAAAACCATTTTCTTTGTACACTCTTCTACCTGCTCACCAACCTTACGTCTTACGGTGGGTGAACTGCCATGACCTCCAGGTGCCTTGGTGCTTATGTAACCGACATGATGACATAGGGCCTCAGAACTGGCTTGAAAGTGTTTCCTGAAAACACTCATGTCACCACCCTGGTGACATTAGACCAGTTCATGTCTGAAGTGTGCCGCCCTGCCTACTCCTTTTATAGAACTGGTGCGTCATAGCTGCAGTAGGTAACTTTTTGCTAAAACTGCGACCATGTCCTGACAGTAGAATATGAGGTAGAAAATCTGTGAAGAAAATCGAGCTGCTATTTGCATAAATGCGCCGCTCCCGGTCAGAAACAACCAATCAGAGCCAGGAGGAACATCTCAGTCAACGCGTTCAAACTCAGGACTTGTGCTGCTGCTTTGCTAGTGACAGAGACTAGCAAGCTAACGACTAGCGTAAGCTAACGTCACAGGAGAACTCCCGATAAGTTGGGTTCTCGACGGGCTCCGCTGTGGGGAGAGGAGCTGTAGCGCAGCAGAGATAAAGGGGGAGGGGCCTGTAAGGTGTGCTTGTTCAAACTTTCAGCCTAAGTTTAAGGTTTTCTCAGAACTCTCTACTGCAGCCTTAAGTAGTGTTAGCTCCTTCTAATTTTTAGGACTCCTCTCTGTCCTTCCCTCAACTTTCTTTAAGTTTTTATCCACCTTTGAAAACAAAAATATACTTACATCTACTAAGCCCACTTCTATCGTCTTCAAATTCCATCTTTGGGAAATCTTTGCTCCTCAGCTCTCCATAACTCCATCTTTCTGCCCATGATTTTTCTTTCTGTCTTCCAAACATCCTTTCCTCTTTCCTGTCTTCATCATTGCCTCTTCTCTTTCTCCTCACCATACCCAATCCATCTCTGTCTTCTCTCCTCCCTCCGTGTGTCTGCAGCCATTTTCTCACCTTACCTCGAACCAGACACACTCAGCTTGCTGACGATCCTCAAAGGGACCTCAGGTATACTTTTGTCTGAGTTTGCATGAAGCCTCATCTCGACACATCCTCTCTTAGTTCTCCACCCACAACCCTTAAGGTGCCTTCTGCTTTTATTTGGTTGTTTCACACTTGACACACACACTACGGGATATTTTCCCCATACGCCATCATCAGTACAAACGAAGGTTATGAAAGTGCGCCAGTGGCGTTTTGTCCAGTAGAGGGGGTTCCCCAGCAGAGATACGTTTGATTCTAAATCCGTGTAATCGGATAAACCTGCAGTTTTTGACTGATGCCTCTAATGGAAATCCATAAGTAATGTATGATATTACCAGCTGTGTGCATAGAAGGGAGGAGGGAAAAACTAAATTGAATACTTATTTTATACCGTATCTTTTTGCCAGCCGCAACCACGGCGTGTTCCCAATCTGCAGAGAGGAAGCAGTCAGGTTACTGCGTTCCACTCGGATGACCCGTGCCTATTCAGAGGGCGCCTACTCCTCCAACTTTGCCTACCAGAGGTATTGAAGTGTACCACCGCAACATCTGTGCATCATGTTGTGGTCTCCTCGAGTCGTACCTCGTTCGTCTATGATTTTTTATTTTTTTGTCACCGTGAGAGTGATGACTGAAAATGATATCTTATCTGATATCATTTTTTTTTTTTTTTTAAGTCATCACCGCTCTGGAGTCGAGCAGTTGTGAAAACACGTCTACGCAACTGCCTCTGTGTGTGGAGACTCCGAGCTCGTGGTGCTGCTGGTGTCTGTGCCGTTTCGCTGGTTGTGCAGTTAACTGCTGGCCAATACTTTACTGTTGTTGTTTTTGATGGTGTCGTTTATTTGTCCATTTTCCATTATGCTAACAGCGGCACTCTATGTCAGCCCAGTGGTGTGGAGTCTTTTGAGTCTCGTCCTTTCTGTGCTATTGGCAGCAGTTTTTCACTCCACCAAAGTTTGGCATCGTTAAACACATGACTCTAAATTTGCCTTTTTCTTGTTTGTTGTTCCTGTGATGCTGTCCTGACATCCAGGCATATCTAAGAACATTGTCAGCGTTCTGGAAAATTACTTGAAAGTCAAGAATATACATCATTCGTTACTTTACGGAAAGGCTTCAAGTGGCTTAAGTTGCCTGTTTTTATGCCTATGAGGATGTGTGTGACTGTATAAATACAACAAACTGTCCTTAATACCAAGCTTTTCTTTAGGTCAAACTCAGCCTATGTGGACACTTTAGACCAGAAGCCACTACACAAACACAATCAGCAGGAATGTCATGCTAATTTGGGAGTTTACTTTTTTTGTTTTAAAAATTACACCATTCAAAATGTCAGACATTTTTTTAAATAGTTGTTAGGTGTACAGTTTTCAATTTATTGTGGATTCTCTTTAGTCCACATCAGATCAAAGTGATATGTGTAGGCTCAATAAGTTTCCATTAAATTATGAATTTGGATTAATATGAGTTACAGCAACATTTTATTTCTCTTTGGGATCAAAAACGTATTTTTGAATTTCAATTTGAATCAAAATGTCTCTTGGCAAGTTGCAGAGAAATCCTTAACAAGACCCTGATGTGATTTTTGTCTAAATGTTTCACCTCTCTTACGCTCATGTTCATGTAGACAAGTTTGTATCGCAGCGCAGACGCAGCTTTTCAGCAAAATCCATTAACTTTTATTAGGATGGACTAAATAAAACTAATACAATTTTCAGATTTTTTATCCAACCAGAATCGTATTCCTGCTGGGCAGAACATTTGCCCAACTTTCAGCCAATGAGCTGCTGATTAGCGGTCAAGTTGGAGAAATAACAGGAAGTCCATCTTTGTTGTTCTCTGGGAAGTTCGGCGGCTTGCAAAAGTATGCACACCCCTTGAACTTTTCCATATTTTGTCACATTACAATCACAAACACAAATATGTAAAATAAGAATTTTATGTGAAAGACCAACACAAAGTGATATACAACGGTGAAGTTGAAAGAAAATGATAAAACCTTTTTTATTTTTATTTTTACAAATAAAAAACTGAAAAGTCCAAGGAACACACCAGACAGGTCAGGGAGAAAACTGTGGAGAAATTTCAAGGCTATAAAAAGATTTCTCTCTGTATTTGTATTGTTTGTGTAGGCAGCTGCAAAACTTGCTTCTCTGTGGAGGCTGACACAGATGTTCCAGTGGCTTATATGACTGGACATGCATCAAAACTGTTTTTTTTAATAGATTAAGCAGACTAGTGTTAAGCTTCTCAAATGATCCTGACCTTGTGGAAAATGTGGGGACTATGCCAAGAAACAACAACAAAAAAACAGATAACCAGTCCAAATATATTAAATTTTACCCATCTTGCCAAGAGGATTGATAAGGTATTTGGTTAGATTTATGCCAGAGGCTTTGTCGATGGCTGCAAAAATCATTTGGTTGACCTGCTAATGGAGCTGAAATTAGTGGGAGCTGCATTTATATGTCTGTATGGTCTGGCAAACATAAATTAAAAACTGTCCAAAATTAATAAGACGTTTTTCCCAATGGTTACGGTGTGTGAACTTTTCGTCAGAACTCCATATGCCATGCAGTGCTTAGAAGATGTATTCACCTGTCATTGCTTTTACAAATCAGTCAGGACACAGTTTGGCTTTTTTGACATTTTTTTAAATAAAAAGAACAAGACTTTAATGTAAAAATTAAAACTAATTTCTACAAAATACTGAAAATAAAAAGTTAATCCGTTTTTCTTTTGTTGTTGGTGGTGTTTTTGACAACAAAAGTTTTGAGTTTTCTTGTAGATTTCTTTGTGAAAAAATTTTTTTTTTGCTTTTTTTTTTAAATCATAATTGACTTTTAAAGAAATGTAAAAAATATCCAAGGTGAATACTTTTTATAGGAATTGCATATGCTATATTCAGTGCAATATAAATGAAATTATGGATATCAAGAAACATTTGATCTTCGTGGCACACATCCTCTTTTTGAGCCATGCAGTGTAATTGTGTTAGGAGTTTGAGGCGGTCTGTACCGACACATGGAAACATAAATATTCCAAATTCAGAAAACTAAAAGACTCCAGCAGCGGTTGGAGGAATTCAATGGGGCAAAATGTGTTTTCTGGATGTTTTATCACCGTGGTAACCACTGAGATGTTGTTTTCTACCTGCTGTAATCTGAAAGGACATCTCCTCTACTGGACAACTGAACTGCCAAACTCAACCGTCAGCTGGAGGTTTTGACACGAGAAGGAAAATAGAACACATTGTTTCATTTCTAGTTTTAAAATCTTGGTATCAAAGTTATGGGTTAAAGTTTGATTGAATGTAACTTTTCTGTTCAATTTAATAACCATGAAAACTAATCTGAGACAAACAAACCCTCAGAGTTTTCTGTAAACATGAGTATAAAGGTTCATTTTGATGTTTTTGGATCTTTGATAAGAAGCAGGTAAATTCTGCTCAAGTATCAAACAACACGCATGGTCTAACCCCCTTACGACATTTTCCGTTTTTAGACTGTGATTAAGTTCTTTTGTGCACTACTTTCACACGGTTCAGTTTACTCCCTTTCTTTTTTTTCCCCCCTGTTTGTAACGGTTAATGAAACACGTCTGCACTGTCTGTGGCTTCTTTAACTAAATGTGAAACCTCACAATCTTTTTCCTTCTAGCTTTCCAGGACGATATTTTCCCTCCTTCACACTGTGCCGTGACTATAACACAAATGTTTTGGAGTAATAAAATGCATCAAAAGCAAATTCCAACTTACATGCAGTTACATGCCACATTTTTCTTCACATCTCACACTTTAGGTGAGAAATAATGCATGTAACATAGCTGTTCTTTCAGCTTAGGTCTTTCTGACTACAATGAATTTGTAAAGTCAACCATAAGATGAACAAATAGCAGGCAAATGTTGAAAAAAAAAACTTTACAAAAAGAGGCTTGTTAGCTGACCAAACAAAAAGCATTTTAGTTCTTTAAGACCGTTATCTACTGTGTATGCATTGCTGTTTTGGTTTTTAAAATTATCTTTAGGAAAATTGACAGTAGCATTTTGCATGCTGTTTTTAGATGGTTTCCGAATAATTTCTCAACTTGAACACTCGCATGGACAAATTTGTTTACCCTTCTGGTAAAAAGCCTTAAAATGAATTAAATTTTTATTCCAGTGACATAATTTAATGCTAGAAAAATCAATCCTGCTGGCTCAATTAGCAATGCACATAATGACCCCTTAAAAACACACATAACTGGGACGCGTGCCAGGAAAAAAATTATTTTCTGACCTAATGTCACAAACATAAACATACGGAGTTTTAACTGGAACCATATCCTTCGGTCAAGTGAGGCTAAGTTTGATATTTAGCATCACTAAACTCTCCAGGCGGGCTCGGAGCAAAACAAAGGGCTGAATATGAAAGCGTCTCATGTCCACTGTTAAGTTATGCGGAGGCTCTGTCACGCCGTCGGCATGTTTCTCCTCCAAAAGCTCCGGGAACCTGGCTACAGCTAACGGCGTCATGAACTCTTTGAAATACCAGAATTTTTTGGGTAAAGAATCTGATGCATATGGTATGCCTGAAATGATGCAGAAGGACAGAAAAAAATATAATTAAATTAAACAAAACAACAACAAAAAAAACCCTTGGTGGACCTGGTTAAAAATGCGTTGTCGATGGGTTTTACACTGGAAAAGTATCCTAAAAATGTGACCAAATAAGGGTTAAATCTTATGGGGAAGAAAAAAGTGTAATTTTTAGAGATTTGTTAAAACTGCCACCATGTCCTGACAGTAGAATATGAGACAGATAAAGTGCGAAAGAATCAAACTCCTCCACCTTCTTCCTGTGGTCCTGCTGTCATCTGCAGAAACACACCGCTCCCAGTCAGAATCAACCAATCAGAGCCGGGAGGAGGGTCTCAGCGCTGTCTAACAAACTCGTGTATGCGCTGCTCACGCCCTTCCCCTCAAGTTTTATCAAATATGAAAAAAGAAACATAATAAAATTTGCCTAGCTTTAAGAGTGTTCTTTTGTTTCACTTTCAGTGCGAGGATAAGCGACTGCAATAACATTAATTTAGTTTAAGGCTTTTTACACATACTTACCCAGGTAAACTTATACCTTTTCTTGGCACAGTAAATAAATAAATCACATATGTTAAATATAAACATTAGAAATACAAACCTCCAAATGAAAACAAACGATGTAATGAAGACACGTTCTTCATTGTTGGTGTATTTTTTTAAAATTAAGAGAAAGAAAAAGAATAAAACACATTCCAGATCCAATTGCCTATTAAAAGAAAAAGAAAAGCTTAGCGACTATTCATAGTCATAATAAATGTACAAAGCTGCCCTCCAACATACACAGAGGGAGCGAACATTTTCCTTACTCACCATGCCTTCTTTCAATCCAGCTTTCTGTCCCAGCCCAGCTGGAGTCACACTGAGTGCCTGCCTGTCTCTCAACAACCTCTGTAGGAACCACGGAGCCATGGATAGACACGAGTTTCACAGCAGGTCCCGCTCGGCGGACCAGCGGCCCACTATAGAACGCCTCTCATCCCGCTCGCGCTCCACCGAACGACCCCACGACTCTTCCCTCATGAGGTCGATGCCATCTCTGCCGTCCGGGAGGTCCGCGCCCCCCTCCCCTGCCATGACGAGGTGTGAGCCAGATTGGAGAGGCTAGCGAAAGCAGACTTAGCAGCTAGCTGGAGGTTTTGGCTACGCAGTCATTTTCCAGAGTCGGAGCTATACTGAAGGGGGTTAAAAAAAACAACAACAAAAAACAATAGAAATTTTTAAAGTAGATTTCTGTTTTGCCACCTAAATTAAAAATCGACAAACTTGAGTTTGATTAGCTAACACTGGGATGTCAGTAATAAAAATAAAAAAATTCTGTGAGGGTCTGTATGTGTTTGCTGTATATAGGAGATTGGATGAGTGTGTGAAATTAAATAGGCAGCAGTTCCATGTGATTTCCCATGGTATTCTGTGTTTTTCCAGCAGAATACTTTTGATATTTCAACTCTATTTTACCAATTTGCTGAAGGTTTTAGTTCTATACCATCATTTTGAGCTTTAAAGGGGCAGTGTTATGCGTTTTCCAGCCACATAGTGTCATTTTTTAGCACAATTGAGTAACTATGTTACCTTCAGTTCACATATGATGTAAAAGAAATGTGACTAAGCAATTTAAAATTGAAACTGGGCCTCTATTGCTTTGAGAAAGTCCTGCTCTTTCCAACACTGCACCTTCAGGTAGTCAACACAACATGGCTCCTCTATTGAGCCTTCAGTAATGTTTTTACCAGTGTTGCATTGAGAAGTAGCTCCTATAATGAGCTCAGCAGACACAGAGTTCCACCAGATGTTTGCTAATAGCTACTGGCTAGTCTGAAGGAGCTGAGTGAACGAGTCACAGAGGAGAGCTGCTCTGTGATGCGAAAGTTTGGAGGAGGAACTGCGGCTCGAAGGCGGAGCTAGGTCCACCCAAGCGTTTTGTGCTGCTTGAATGGTTGCCATGGAGATTAAAGGATTGCTCAAACATGCATGAAAAAATCTAATCAATTCTACAGGTATGTTTTTGATGAGAGAACAACATTACAACATGATGCAAAGCTCAAAAAAGTCAATTTTACGTAACACTGCCCCTTTACATCAACCAAGATTTTTTTTCCGCATCCTCCAGCATTGCTCAACTTCTGTTAAAATGTTTGTGCAGCTAAAATCTAGCGCAGCCTTAGAGACTTGTTCCCTGAAGCTCGTACCCGACCTATTCCTGACTAATTCATACTGTATGAACAACCAACCCTGCTTCCCAACTAAAAACACTCTCATAATACCCTGCCTTACTTTACCTCACCCTCCTCACCCCAGTTCACTCCATTACCCGTTCCCTCAGTAACCCCCCATCCCCAAACCACACCTGGCCACTTTTTCCCTCTTTATTTCCTAACAGCACTGTGGATGTTCTGTATTTTCTTTACACATAACTCAGGCACATTAATCCTAACCCCATTAAATAGCTTGCTACCTCTTTTTTTATTATTATTATTATTATTATCATTATTAATATTTCCACCACACTGCTCATACACTTGTGAGTATAGCAGTGATGAGGGTAATATTTTTTTTTTACTTTGATTTCATTGTTAACATCAACTGATGCTGGTTATCCTTGTGATGGCATTGTGTTTTTTTTTGTTTTGTTTGTTTAATTTACTTTTGATTTCAAGCTGTTGAGAGACGGTATGAACGTATGGTCGCACTGGTCTGCTGGATCTGCATTGAACTCTTTTCTCCCTGCAGCCCGATGAGTCGACTGTACATGCGTTCGTCTCACACCGAGCGTCTTTTATTGCAGATCAGCTCCCTGCAGTTGATGTGACCCTCAGCCTCCATATCATGTGCCAAAATGTCATCTGTTCAAAACCCAGAGAGTGAGAGTGAATTGAAGGGTTAAAATTGTCTCCTTTTTTGCAACACCACTGATGTACGGAAGAGGATTAGTGCCAATAAGAAAAAGAAATTCTGACTTTAATCTCAGAATTCTGACGGTTTTTTCCCCCCTCAGACCTCTGACTCTTGATCTCAGAAGATTTATGTCAAATTCTGGAAAAATAAAAAAGTCAGAATTCTGATTTTAATGTCCAAATTCTGAGGAAAAAAAAGTCTAAATTATTCTTTTTTTTCAGTGGTCCTAATCCTCTTCCGTACTGATGTGTCTGAATGACCTACAAATAATATTCAGCGTCATTTGAAAATGGACCAAATGAATTATCGACCCAAGATAAAATCATTTTCCACCACTGCTATAGTGGCATGACCTAACAAAAAGAAGGTGTTTTTGCTGTAAATCTGTGATGTGGGTGCAACATGGCCTCGCCCCACCTTCTCTTTTCTTCTGCTTCACGTTGGTTTCTTTTTGTCACTCAGGGCACATCCTCGCAGTGGATCTGTCCAGACCAGTCCCACCAGTACTCCTATGTCCAGTAGACGAGGGCGCCAACTCCCACAGCTTCCACCCCCAGGAACAGATAGAAGTAAGTCACGCGAAGTTAGCTAACCATGCTGCTTTGTTACTAGAAGCACTCGATGACTCCGCTGTTTGGGTGAATGGTCTACTGACATTCACGTTTTGACGTAAAAATGTGAGATTATTTGTCTGCAGAGTTGTTCCACGTATGGTTTGATTGATGCGTTTCTGTTTTCTCACGACAACACAATCCACCTTCGTTTGGTTTATTTCCGTTTCTCTCTCAGAAGATGGAAATGAAGGAAAACAGTCAAATGAAGGTTTGTATCTGGTTTGTGTTTTTTTTTTTTAGTCTATCAGGCAGAACGTTTTGGTTGAGTTGTATGTCTCTCTGTGAAAACTCAAACCTGGTCTGCGGTGCCTCATGTCTTCTTTGCACCCTCGGCTTGCCTCGTCTTCATTTGTTTCTGACCTCCTGATCCGTCTGGATCCTGCAGGTTCTTCATAAAGCCCCTATCTGAGCTCGTGGACTAGCGGACTAGGACTAACGACAGCAAAGTGTTGCTGCTCGGACACTTGTAAATTACATTTACATTGTAAATCAATGTAAATTATTAGTAATTCTATATGCACAAAAATCATGAAGTTCTTTAGCTTTGCACGACCTCTGGGGAAAGAATTGGACAAATTGAAAGGAAAAATAGATGTAGGCTTGAGTCTCTTTAGAGAAGGACTTTCCTTAAGTTCTCCAGATCTACCAGTGTCTACTTGAGTCATTATCACTTTCTTTCTTCCTTACTTCCTTTCCGTCTTTAACCAACTGTACTTCTGTAGTTTTAGTTGTTGTTTTTTCCAATGAAGCTTAATGTCAACTGGTTAAGTTACCTGATCTGAGGTAACTTAGCCTTCCTTCCTATGGAGAAGCTGCGATGTTGATGAAGTGTGCCCGTCCTTACCAGCTGTGGTTGGAAGTTCAGCGGCGTCTTGTTATAATTATAAAGTGAATAATTTTCTTTAAACTTTACGTGCCAGCTGAAGAGGCAGCAGGAACGGAGGGAGCAGGACCGGAGAGCAGGGCCGCTGAAGCCCACAGTGTTCCTCCAGGTGTGTTACCTTCCACATAGACCTGCTCTAAAGCGGAGTTCCTTTTGCAATAAAAACCGTTTGGGTCAATTATTTACAATGCTATTAAGGAAAAGAACTTACAAAGCAGGTCATGTCTGTGGACGAGATTAATATACACGGTTGGAGGTTTCAGTACATTCACCCATAAGCTTGAATGAATGATGTGAATGTTGGCAGAGACGTGGGTTCCCCACAGTTCCTACTTCCTGCTCGCCCATCTGTTTATGTGTTCTGTTTGTTTTGTTGACTGAGGCCGTAATAGTGCTAACTGAACCAGTGGACACATTGGGACAGACTTAAAAAAAAACACTAAACAATTTACCAAGCAATCAGAAATCATCAACAACCTTCATGGTTGCATGGTTGCAAACTGGCACATTGTCCCATCAGTCCAGATGGATTCTTGCTTTTTTATGATACAGGTTGTTTTTTTAAGCATTACCCTCAGAAATGGATCTAGATGCACTCTTTGGATTAGATGAGAAGGCAGAATTTACTGGCTCCAACTTGATAAACTTATAAAATATCTGCCTTCTCGTTTGTTCTTTCTAACTCTGTTATGTTTGGCAAACTCTTATCCATGAATTTACACACTTCCTGAAGTTATGGAGCTAAATTGGGGCCATAAAGTTTAACCAAATTAAAACTGGAAAAAAATAAATTAATTAATTAAACAGAAAAATTATCCAAAACTACTTTCAGATTATTTTTCTCAGTTTCAAAATATTTTTCCAGTTTAAAATAATAATAAAAAAAACTTCTGTTTTTTTATTTTTTTTATTTCTCTTTTGAACAAGCTTCATGGCCTCAATTTAGCTCCACAGCATAAACTCCACAGTGCGCATAACTCAACAAAGTATCATTCAAAGTTAAAACAAACACTCTCTGGGTAAGTGGTGTGTTTGTGATCTGATCTGTGGGACGATGTTCTTCATTGCTTCAAAGTTTCACGGCCTCATTGTCTGACGAGCGTCGATCTGCTTCTAGCTGCCAACAGCGAAGAAAAACCCCAAGGTCCTCCTGTAAACGGAAGGAAAGGCAAGTCCTCTGAATGCAGTGATGCTTTGGGTTTGCTGTGGAGCCTCCAGTTCTTCTGCCTCCTGTCCAGCTCGTGATTAAGGGTGTAACAACACATCAGTTTTAGGTTCAGAAGAGCCAGACCAAACATGATTTTAGCAGTATTTTGGGGTAAAACAAGAATCTAGTTGTTTTTCTTTTTACTAAAAAAAAAAAAAAAAATCTGTAATTTGTTTGGAACGTCCAAGTTTGTGTTTATTTGCCAGAGGTGAGTAGAGTACCCAAAATTGGTATTCAAGTGTGAATTGCACTACTTCAGCATGTTTTCAAGTAAAGGTTAAAACTAACCATCTAAGAAATCACCCAAGTAAGAGTTAAGTATTAAAAAAAAAAAAAATGCCAATCAAGTATTTTGTAACTATCCAAATGATCTGATTTAATATTTTAAAATTATGTCATCAGACAGAAAATGTAAAGTTGTACAGATTCTGGTGATTTAAAGACTTAAATGAAAAAAGTAATACAAACTGATAACCTGATTACAAATTACAGGAAAAATACATTAAATATCGGCTCAGATCATTATAAAACTTTTAGATGGTAAAACAGATATAATAAAATGCGGTGCAGTTTTTTTAATTTAAAAAAAAAAAAATCTGTCATTGGTAGCCAACAAATGTACCAGCTGCAGCGTTTTTACTGTTCTTACCAATCCTTCTCATATCTGCTATGTTGATACTGGTTTGAGCTTCTCAGTCCAGTCTTTATTTTTTCATAAGAAATATACTTTTTCTAACGTGAGATCTTGTTACACCTCTATTCTCGACGTCTACTTACTGTGATTTGTTTTAGTCTTATTAGTTCTGCACAATTCTACTTTTCTTTAACTTTGTTCTGTTTGTACTTCTTAGATTGAACAAATTAATCCCTGTATGTCTTAAGTAACCTGAACAAATAGGAGATATTCAGTATTTGTTTCTGATATTATTACATTTGTTGTGATTTCTAGCTAGCATGCTCACTTCTGCCTTCAATACGTCCTCAAATACCTAACCCACCCTTAATGCTAATGCTGAGTTATTTTACCCAGCTCTAACAATCATTTCTACCTTGAATAACAATTGTTATCAAACATGTGCCCATAATTTTAAAGTATTGAATAAGATTGGAACTCTTTCTGGAGTGCTATCAATTCAAGAACAATGTTTAACTTTTTTTTGCAGCTACAATAATCTGGTAAAAGTACAAAACATCATTAGTATTTTTTGGTTTCCTGCTTTGCTGCAGGAAAACATCATCTAAAAGAGGAAGCAGAATCGTTTAGAATAATAAGAGACAGTTTTCTCAGCTGACCAGCA
This sequence comes from Xiphophorus maculatus, assembly GCF_002775205.1. NCBI lineage: Eukaryota > Metazoa > Chordata > Actinopteri > Cyprinodontiformes > Poeciliidae > Xiphophorus > Xiphophorus maculatus. The sequence continues at coordinate 28,027,001 of NC_036445.1, forward strand.
GATGGCAGCATGCTCACAATCTTTAAACAGTCGCTGCTTTCTGCTCTTTCTCTTTCTTACTCGTGGTGTTTATTTTTTATTTACTTATCCTTTGGCATGTTACAACTCAGTTCTACAGTTTTCCCTCACATAAAATACGAAAAATACTTTTCTCCAAGACAATCTGGGGTTCTCTGTCCTCCAGTGAGTGTGTGTGTATTTCCCATAGAGGTGACATGGGAGGACCAGCAGCGAGGGCTGAATGGCTCTTTGTCTGACGGAGGGTCTCAGCCACACCCCTCCCTCACTGACGCAGGTTGGTGGGTTTGAGAGTGAATGTGTCCTGCTTTAAATGACGTTATGAATCTTAGATAAATAGTGAAAGTGCTTGGATTGTCAGTCATATGATGGTGTCAATAGTCCAGCCAAATCACGCTGAAAAGAATGCAATATCTCAGCAGAATATTGAAGCAGGTTCATCAGTGTGTTGTTTAGCAAAATAAAGAAATGATAGATCAGTAAAACATGCAGGAGCTTCTGCTAAGGGTTACTAGTGTTAGACGTTTTCTTTTGACACACTTTTAAGGAAAACATCGCTGTTATAATTATTAACTTTCAGATTCAGTAACATAATTAAATCTAAAGCATAGGGCTTTATATTTTATCCTTCTAAAGTGCTGTTCTCTGCTGGAGAACAGGGTGTACTGCATGTTATTGCTGTTCATGTACTCATAATGTAAAACAATAGCAACAAACAATTTTTACTGTTCTTACGTGCATGTGCATGTGTGTGTGTGTTTTAGTATTTCTCACCTTGTAAAGCCAGTTTTTCCAACACATAGTATATTATGAAGGTCAACTCCCCCTCATGGGGCCCCCTTTGCAGGCCCCATAGGAAGAAGTCCTGTTCTCATGTTCAGGTCAGAGTTGGGCTTTGGAAATGAATGAAACATTAACGGACATCAATTCAATATCTGTATGTGTGTGCGTGGGTGTGTGTGTTTGTGTGTTTCCACAGTGTGAATAAAACCAACTATTGGCTCCATTTCATAAAATTTATTTAAAGACATATTAGGCATAGCTTTTCTCTTTTGTTCCGGTTTTCCTATGACAATGATAATTATCATAGGAAAATGATATGAAAATGAAATGATAATTTATTTCAGACAGACATATCACCAACAAACATAATAAAGAAGACTTTCATGTTTCTAAGTGTAAATACAATACCTATCAAATTTACATATTTACATATGCTGGATTTGTGTGACATCCTCCTGTCTTGAGGTTCTGTGTATGCTGCATTGTACTTCCAAAGAATCCCATCTTCATTAACCTTTGAACTAAGTCTCTTTTTCCTCTTTGCTAATGTAATGTGTCCTCCAGATTCCATTGAATTTGGTTCTTTATGCTCCCACTGTCTTTTAGATTGTAGAAACATTTTTACCAAAGCAGGAGAATGATGAATGACATCGAAGCTTCTAAAGCTAAAAGGTTTTTAATTAACGTTGTTGCATAAATATACCATTTTATACAATTTGACAGTGTGAAAAACAACATTTGTACCGTTTTAGAAGCTTGACCCCTAAAATGAAATCAAATAAATAATTTTCTTTAGCATTTTTTTTCATGTTCAACAGAGGCCAGTGCTGTCAGCTCACAGAAAAAAAGCATTTTGTGATCAAATGTACCAGCTACCTGGTTGGCTTTGTGTGTGGGGCGTTCTGAATGCTGTACTATCAGCTGAATACTGTCTGTAATATGTAGGTAACTGACTGTTGTGTCCCTAAGTGATATATAAAAAGTCAATCTTTTTATATGTCACATTATTGCCAGTGAATATAATTTGATGATGCTGGCCGTCACAAAGAGATGAAAGCTAATGAGTCACCTGTCTCTGATTGCCTTTTTATTCATGCGCCACTTCGTTAGAAAGGCATTAATCGGGTATTAAAGAACCAAAATGCTAATTTTGTTGGACGGTGGTTTGAAAAATGAGTTGTGATGTGAGCGCTGCTTCAGATCAGGATTGAAGGTTGCGCGGTTAAGGGGTCAGAACGACTCTGAGGGGAAGCGGTCACACATGTGGAGCGTTGCTAGCTCATGTGCTAACGTCCTGCGTGCTAACGGGGTTCCTGTTTTCAGAGTCATGACTGCTGCTAGTGAACTGGAAGGTTCAGTTCAGTTTGTAGAGATAAAAAGTCGGTTCTAGCAGGCTGCAAAGTTATTAATAACGTAAAGGGGAAGAAAAATATGATTATGAATTCCGCATAAATATATCAGCGAGAGAGAGAGTGAAATGCCTTGGAGCAGGAACTTACTGCTGTTGCTTAACATAATTTCTGAAACAAACTGATTGACTTCTGCATGCGTCTGCTTGTCAATGTGTTTACATCTTAACACATACTTCTGCCTTCTACTTTGCTACAAGGTGACATTTTTACCAATTTCACCCTTTTTCCCTTTTTCTTTCTGGTAAGACACCAGCTGAAGGAGTTGGCTGTTTTTTCTTTTTGTGTGCTCGCTGCTCAGTGTCTTTGGTTCCTGCTGTGTTTTTCTTTTCTTTTTTGTTACTTTTCCAGGCTGTCTCTCCCCACAAGAAGCGACATCCACTTCTTCCTTTACTCCTTCTCCTCTCTTTCTCTCTCTCTCTCTCCAGTTTTTGTCAGGTTTGATCCATTAACATCTCTTTCCTGTTTCAGCTCTCCCCCCCCCAGATTTCCTTCCCCTCTTCAGTTTCTAATGACTAAACTCTCGGCCTCTGTCTTAGCCTCTCCCAGTCTTGCACCTTCTTGCTCTGTTTCGATTTCCCACAATGCCCATGGTGGAGTTTGTGTGTTGTTGGAGAATGTGATGATTTTTATTTGTGTCTTCTGTGTTTGCTGTTTTGTCAATGTTGTGTTGTATTGTTGTTGTGTTGTGTTGTGCCCTCCCCCCCTCCACCCCAAACCCCATCTTCCTCCCCGACCCTCCTCCACTTCCCTCTCATTCTAACCCTTCAAACCTGACACATTCAATGATGGCGTCACCCACCCCTCTACAAACACACGCACACGCCCCTTCTTCAACTTGGCACCCCTCCCTTTTTTACCCTTTGTGCATCTTCTTACATCCATGTTCCTCTCCTCTGTCTGTCCATTTTGTGATGTAAACCCAGAAGACACGGACTCACCAAGTTGGACGAACTCAGGTCTGTCCCTTCTTCTTCTGCTGCTTCCTCTTCCTTTCCTGCCCGCCCACCCCTACTCTTCCCCAGATCCCCATCCGCCTCCCCTCATCCCAGCCGTCTACTCTGTCCGCGCTTTGCTTGACTCCATTCTCTTGCACTCTTTTAGTTGTCCTGTAGATGGCGCTTCCAGCTTCTGTCACGTCTGTAACTTTATTTTCTGGGCTCAATGATAGCAAGTGTTTCCAGTGCTGTTTCTTTACAGCAGATACTAGCTGTGTTTCCATTACATATGTGCGCAAATCCTTGTCAATATTCTGCTGATGTCGAAAAAACACAATTTCACATTTGCCAAGTTTCCATTAAATAAGAAATATAATTTAAATCACACTTGAATAAGCTTGCTCAGGCGCTGAGTCATTAGCAATCATGTCAGCGACAAATGTGAATGGTGACATGAGATATATTTATAATTCATCCATCATTTATCAGCCATCAGAGGAGACATCTGCATCTTATCCAGGCGTTTTAGCAACAAGCTCCTTATACATGGGAGTGGCTACGTATGCTGCATTTTGGGTAAATTGTGGTGGCTGATTTTACAAAAGAGCTATGGATTCAACACAACTTTTTATGAGTTGTGTTACACTAAGAGAGCTCTTGTGGAGCCACATTGTCTGAAACCCCCCGCCCCCAAAACCATCATCCTCCAACTACTTCCTGTCGTCTTCTTTGTCATCTTCTCCAGTAGTAACATCTGGCTGTTGACTCATGTGAAATTTGCAAAATACTTCTATTTTGATATGGTTGAAAAACTACCTCATCCTAGCGCAAAAACGTTTTAGCGCGAAAACATTTGTTGAAGAATATTGGTGTGTTTCCATTAAGGTTATTTATTTCCGTCATTTCAGTTTACGCAGTTCTGGGGTTAATGGAAATGCAGCTATTGTTATAAGACCCTGTCCTACCCAGAAACAAAGTTGACAAGCTACTCCTTAGTTATTTGTATATTTTTTGTTTGTATTTTTCCCAGGCATGTTTGTCGGATTAATTAGTAAGATGTCAAAATCTGGAGAAAATCTAAAAAGTTTGGGGAAATTATCTAAAAGCTTCCTGTTCTCTTACACAATTAGGCGGTAGCTTGATGATGGCATTTAAAAACCTTTAAGCTGCTACGATTTTTGTTGTTTATTTTGATGTTGGTCTCAAATTTCTCATGTGAATCATTTGTTCACACATGAGAATCTTTTTACATCTTACAAAGAACTATGAATGCAAAGATTAGCCTTGAGAAATACATTTCATCAGATGAATCAAAACTAACATTGTAATAGCAGTTTAAATGTTTAGCCAAAATGACACAGTTTACTGTATCTAACATTGCAATGCAATGCCGCTTATATATCGCGGTAGACACATGACCAATATATAATACAACCAATGGAAATTTCAATAAGTTCACTGAGCTCTGATTCAGCATTCTACAGGATGTAGGCAGAGGAGAGATTTTAGCTGCTCCACCTCTCTGAACTAAACGAGATTGGTGGCATCTACTAACTCACTCACTCTTTGGTTACCTAGCAACCACTTGCTCATTAACTTAGCTGCTTAAAAATACAAAAACGACGACGTGGAGTGAAAGGAGAAAATGAGTACAACAGCTCAAGAGGAAATTGGATAAAACAGGAAAAGTCACATCATCAGTTTGGGAGTATTTGAAATATTTAAAAGAAAAAAATAAGAAACATTTATCGATCCTGACTGATACAAAACCAATATATTGTGATATGTTTACAGTCAGATTGCCCAGCCCTACTTGGAAATCAGGCAACATCCATCACTGTAAACTAGAGACAAAATTATTTTAAGTTGAGTTCATTACAGTGTTTTAGTGTTAAGTACAGTTAGCGCAGCTAGCATCACTACAACAGCACTTCCTGTCTGTCCTGTGTAGAGAACGTAGATCCTCACATTCACATTAATGAGTCCAGAAAACATGCAAACATTTCCTGATTTAACACTCTTGTGCTCCATTCAGCCTTCCTGTTACCTGCTGAATGTCCAGTCCGCTTTCACACAGCATCAGTCTGAATATAATACAAAAGACGTGTCGATACGTCTACACCCACATGTCCATGCACGGTTCCATTTAGTTTCCAGTGTAGAGTGACCAATCATCCTTATGGCCATCTGCTTTGATGTGGGAGACAGTCCCACACGCAAAGGTTGTGGGTCCAATTCCAGTCTGAACACACAATCCTCTTCTTGCTCCAAAGCAACAGTTCTAATAATATGAAAACACAGCTTTCTTTGGAGTAGGTTCTTTACACCTCTGTGCTAACTATGATTCTTCTTCCCTTGGTAACAACTTTGACACCGAGTGTTGTTAGCGCTTTGGTATGGTGTGTTCACTGACCGTAAAACTTAGGTTTTCTTTGTTGTTGTTTTTATATCCAACCAGTCAACTACAGTCACAGTTATCATCTGTAGTCAGATGGCTTTGTTTCTCTACATCTGTCAGCTGATAAAAGCTAAAAACCTGTTTTGTGGGTTGTGTGAAAAGTGATAGTAAGCACATACTTACTAAACATGATAGAGAATTAAATTAACAGAGAGACGAGTTCCCTTTAATTAGACCTCAATCTCAACGTATCTGTTCTACTTTTTATCTTTCTGTCGGTGTGTATGTGTCTGAATGTTCAGTCTCATTGCTCATGTGCATGGCACAATGTGTGTGTTTGCATTCATCGAATCATGCCATCGGATGATGCAGTGCAGCTGCAGAGACGAAGCCTGCAGTGGGCAGGTGGAGGTGTAGCTGTGCATTTGTTTTCGATCCAGGAATATTTTGGGACTGAACAATTGATGATGGTGTTCTGGTGGGAAGTTTTGTATTGACATTTGTAGTTTGTGGGAGGTTTTTCTGTGAATTTATTCTCCTTAGAAGAATTTTGACCATAAAAACACAAGCAGCAGTATAAATAGGCACATTGGAACAAACGTCAGTTTAAGGATATTGCTGGGTTAAGCTAAATGAGACATTTTTTATGTGTTTGTTAAATTACTCCTGACATATAGAAAGTTTTTTTTTATATCAGAGGAGGAGCAAATATGCAAAATCTTTGTGCAAATGGTTTAAGTTGGAGATTTGCAAATACACGGGAAATAACTAGCAATATTTGTGAAATACTTTAGCATTTTAATATTTTAGTTTGAATATGCTGCAGCTCAGGTGGAACAGGTTGAATGTGTGTGTGAATCCAGTCAACCATTATGCATTTTTTCCATTTTGACTCGTCTCATCACGGCTCACCAGAAGCTTGTCTCTCACCACGACGGAATGACCTTTCACCTGACCCGCCTCCCTCAGAGCAACTTCCTGGCTGACCAGCATGTGTCTCTGTGCTCAGGTATGGACATGGAGGAGAAGACCAGGCAGATGAAACTAAAGTTGAACATGTACAAGCAGGGAGCCAGCGCCGACTCCAGACTGGAACAAGACTACCACAAGGTACAGACACGCCCAGACGCTGGACTCCAGAAAACATCCACTTGGTGTCTGGTTCTCATTCAGCCCAAAGGCCACACAGTGTGCCAAGCACTGGAAGCTGTCGAGCATGATGCTAACCCACTTAGCTACATTCAAACTTGCTCATTGTTTGGTTCATGTCTTATTAGAGCATTTTTGTTTCAGACACAAAAATCTTTTAGTTCCTGTAGATTTCCCCCCCACATATCTCTGAAAGTTGAATAATAAATATTAACCCTTTGAACTTTTTTAAAATATTTTTTCACATTACAGCCACAAACTTTAAAGTATTTTATACAAATTTTTATTGATTGAACACAATATGATACTTTGCATGATCCCACACAAAGGAGTGCATAAATACATATACAGCTCTGGAAACAAAATGAAGAGTCCAATGCTCTTCATTTTAGTACCTCCTGGTTATTCCACCAAATATCGATTTCTGAACTCTTGCTGAGTGTTGGCATTTTTGTTTCTAAGTGAATATGAATTCATTTTCATCGCATTATTTGAGATCTGAAAGCACTGCATCTTTTTTGTTATTTTAACCATTTCTCATTTTCTGCAAATAAATACAAAAGTTTTGCTTGGAATTTCACAGACATGTTGTCAGTAGTCGAAAGAATAAAAGAACGATGTTCATTTTACCTCTAAAAAGTAAAATCAGAGAAACTGATCATTTAAAGTGATCTCTTCATTTTTTCCAGAGCTGCAAATATAATAAATTAAGCATTTATTTGTGATTAATCTCATGATGCCCATAGTTAACTCACAGTTATTTGCACATTTTTTAGCAGGAGGGAAGGTAAAAAATGTTTGGATCTACAAAGCTTGTTGAGACATAACCAAACAATATACATATGGGTAGGCCACACTTTTCAGGTTTTTATTTGTGAGTTTTTTAAGTAATTATTTTTCTTCATTTGTGTTGTTCTGTCACATAAAACCCCAATAAAATTAATTGAATTTTGCGGTTGCAATATGGCAAAATGCAAAGACTTAGGAACGTTATTAATAATTTTTTATGGTACTTGAACAGATTCTTACAGCATATTATTATGTGGATTGCTTTGACTAACATAGGGCAATGTGCTAAATACACACTCCTCCGTCGCTCTGCGCGCGCTAGACTAAACACAAACAAAAACCCTTTGATGTTTAACACATTAGTTTGGAATCAGGGATGGAAAAATAAAAGCTCACACAGCCCAGAGCTTCCTCTTATCATTTTCGGGAATGTGACACCAGCTGTTTCCATAATCAGTTGTTTACCTTTCTGCTCTGAAAAAGGCTCTGAAGACTTTTAGGGAACTTGGCCTGCTGTCTCACTGCGGCCAGGACAAAGATTCTGGCTCTGCTCTCCTTTTATGTCGGTGCTATGAAAGCTACTGAGCTGACAGAAGCTGCATGCTAACGCAAGTCTATAAAAAGCAGATTCAGGTGTGAGTCGTTCTCGTCTGTTGACTATTTGCTTTCCTAGAGCTCCCATTGACAGAACAATGTTCTTCCTGCTAGTAAGCTGGACTCAATTGGGCAACAGGGCAGTAACGGTAACACTCAGCTCAGCCGCCCTTACAGTAAACAGACCCTGAACAACATAAACACAGCTTGATTCAAACCGGCTGCGTGTCATTCCAGACCAGCTTCCAAGGAAGCCGCGGCGTAATCAAAGCATTCTCTATTAGCCAATTAATGGCAGCTGGTTTTGATGTACCATTTTATTGGATAGAAAGAAAACAGTAATTCTATAAACCTCGTGTACATGTCATTAGAAGGAATTGAGAAATATTGCCGGTAACAGGGTCCACTTGACTGGTTTGTAAACAAAAAGAAATATTTAATGTATCCCAAAACATTCTGTCGCTCTAGGAAACCACGAATTAGTACATTTTCTTTTTGTCTCTTGTTAGTTTAGATTGTGCTTACTCAGATTGTGAAAAAGTTAAATCTGCACTTTTTCAAAAACCTGACTCTGACCTAGTGTATGAAAAGGTTTCTTCAACCTTGCTGCTGTCTATTTATAGCTCACACAGAACGCTGAGCTGAACGTCTGCTGCTGGGAGCGAGAAGCGTAGTGCAAATAAGTATGTTCTAAACTTTCAAATTGCAAGGCTGCTACACTTTTCAGTGTTCTCCCTGGAACACAAACTTTGTATTTTCTTACTATTTCTAATGACAATAAAAACAAACAGGCGGGAGATTCACACCGCTGATTGATTATAACAGGACAAAACAACACATCGAAATCAACCTGTAAATCAATACGTTGTTAAACAAATACTCATGTATGAAATACTTTCAACAAAACAGAAAATATTATTTTTCCATTGTATCTTTTTAGCTACTTCCCTTTTCTAAATGCAAGAGAAAATAGAAATATTTTTGTGACTTTCGTCAAAGTAGGAAGTTTACAGTTGCTGTATTTCAGGTGATGATGACGTGGCTTCATAAGCTTGTGATAGGTCCATTTGAGTTAAATGGAGGCACGTCTCACACACGCCGTACTTCTGCCGTGTGTGATCGAGTGGATGACGATGAAAAACTCAATAAAAATCAGCCAGAATATCAAGGGAAAGACATGTGTCAAGCCAGTTTCCACCTTCATATTCCAGGACAAAACCAAAAGATCTTGTGAAGATGCTGTGTGAATAGAGAGAGGCTCATCATCCGCATTAGAATTGGTTCCTACTTGGTCAAGAGCCTCTCAGAGAGAAAGAAGTCATTACTCCAAAAGCCAGATTCCTGATTGTAAAAGCTCTTCAGGACAAAGACCCTGTGCTTTCTTCATGATGTGATGAAACTAAAATGGAAATACGTAGATACAATGATTACTCTTATGTTTGGGGAAAGAAAAGGGTGAGAGCACCATCCTCATCCCAACAGGTAACAGCAGAGCCTATTTTTGATGTCTTTATTTTTGGTGAGTACATCGCGATGAAAGGAACATTATGAAAAACATTGAAGTAACATTTCAATACGTAAAGCTTGGGCACAGATGGGAGTAATTCACCGCTTCCATCAGGAGAAATGAACCAAATTACTGCGAGGAGTTTGTTGAAACTGAATAACTTGGCCAAAAATTCTGCAAAACGCAGAATAAATGTATGTAAACTTCTGATTTTGAAGAAAGTTTTTGAAATTCCCTATAACTATTGAAGCATTTAGCAAAGAGAAACAGTTTTGGTGATTCTAACTGACCTGAAACAGGAACAGTTCAGTGATTCAGTTAGTAGAAATGACTGGTTTACACTGCCAAGCATATTTGTATTCATTGTACATGTTTATTTATTAGACGTGTGCTGCATCATACTGAGTTTATTTTATCTCTCCACCTCAGTGGTCAGTAGGCGGAGCTAACAGCTGTAGACAAGCTGATTGGTGTAGCTGACAACTTAAATGTTAAGTTTTGTTTGAGCTACTGTTTGAAATGACTCCATGATTGACTGTAAATATGAACTAACTAAATATTTACCTAAATGACTCTGTTTTAACATATAACAGACTCATTGTTTGTGTTAAATTACTGGCACTTTCCAATCATAATCTTTCTTTTTTTTTTGCTAATGCTAGTCTGTCGTTTGCAAATGTTCGCCAAATGCCTTGCTTTAATGAAATACCTTTTATGATCTGTTTTCCTTTGTGTGCAGCACTCAGGCAGAGACCCGCGGGGCTCTGACAACTTGTCAGCCAAGTCATCGGACAGCGATGTGAGCGACGTGTCCGCTGTGTCGAGAACCAGCAGCGCCTCTCGGTTCAGCAGCACGAGCTACATATCTGTCCAATCAGAACGGCCGCAGGGAAACCGCAAGATCCGGTAAGCTCACGTCCGCGTTAGCAAGACGAAATCACTGTCCTGCTTTTATACAAGGGTATAAATGATTACTCTCGATGTAATCATCGAGATTACATGATTACTCTTATGAAAAACTCAATAAAAATCAGCCAGAATATCAAGGGAAAGACATGTGTCAAGCCAGTTTCCACCTTCATACTCCAGAACAAAACCAAAAGATCTTGTGAAGATGCTGTGTGAATAGAGAGAGGCTCATCATCCGTATTAGAATCGGATGATGTTAAGTTAAGTTGTTAATCGGGAATGGGAAAGTTTTTGGGGTTTTTTTCCTGTTGAACCTATTTGAACCCAAAAAGAGAAATTGACTCTTTTATACAGCGTTTATTCGTAATTCTGTGTTTTTAGGACACAAGAATCAAACTTCTTGAACTTTGCTTAGTCATGCTGTGGCGCAGTCTCTGACCCAAAAGTGTTACGAAATTACACCAAATCTTTTAATCTTGTCTCAAGTGCGACTGAAACCAAATTCATTTGCATGGTGTTTTGCTCTAAGCTTGCTCTTCCTTTTTTTCTTTTTCTTCTTCTTCAATCATTTTGCTTATTTCATTGCACTGCATCTCTGGATCTCTTGTTGTTTTTATGTTGTTCATGCTTTCTTTGATTTTCTTTCTGCTTTGCATGTGCTGTTGCCTTCGCATCTGTCTCCGTTTTCAGCCAGTTGCAATCGAGAAGGCGTTCACGAGAAGTGGATGAGCAGTTAGGAGAGGTGCAGGAGGAAGATGAGGCTGGAGACAGGGGAAGAGAGGAAAGAGTCAGGCAGGGTGAGAGAAAAGAGTCAGGCAGTAAGATAGACAGAAACCAGGAGCTTCTGGAGGATTTGATGGATAAAGAAGAGGACTTTCACCAAAGGAGTGCCTCAGACACTAACCTCAGGTAATACATGTGCAGTGGCCTAGTTAAAGATAGCTACTAACTTTAGTAAGCACCTGCAGCCCCTCTGGCCTACTAACGTCTCCATGTTCCTATAACTGTACAGTGCTGCTCTCCACCCGTTACCCAACATGGTGACTGTGGCCCTGATATCCCTACTAATACTTTCAAAGTGGAGCAATGCCACTTGATAGAGAAAATGTGTGGCAAAGAAAGGAAGAAACAAATTCCCTTCCTGAAATCTTTGTTTCAGCAAGAGTATAAGTTATATAGGTTGCATTCACACCAGTCCTGTTTACTTTGCTTTAATCAGACTCTAGTTTGTTTGATTGGAAGGTCAGGTTGGTTTGGGGAGGTGTGAACGCACAATCAAACTCTGATGCGGACCTAAAAAATCTAGGTCTCAGTTCGGTTGAAGTGAACTCTGGTGCGGTTCAAGCCAAGAAGACCAGAGACCGCTCCGAAAGCAGGAAGTTTTTTTTGCGCATTCTGGGTAAATACAACTAAAACAAGTCTATTCATTACCACCTATGTTTTTTGGCACCTCTAGTACGAATGTGGTTATAAAAATAAATATCAAATAAATGGATCAATTGTTGCTGTAGCATGATCCCATTAAAAAAAAAAAAACCCATCAATTTAAACATATTATAAGAATAATTGTTTGAAGCAAACAGTGAACGTATCTCTCATATTAACTGTATGCCATGGTTAAATTGGAAATTATGTATTACTAATATGTTTCTTAATACTCAGATCATTAAATGTTAAATATCCAATCAGTAAAGAGTGAATCCTAAATTAAAAAATAGTTTTGTTTTCCTTGAATAAAACAAACACTGTTTGTTTCTCCCCTCTGTGTAAATGTACTTAATGGTCGGATCTTTTTTTCTTGAACTTCGTGACCTGAGATTACGAACCTAAACACTGTTAACACATCTTCACTAGGAGTGCCAATAAATGTGACCATCACCGTATGATAGGATGGTTTATTATCTAAGTGTCAGGTGATGAGTTTATGGAGAGCAGATGGTAACATAGCAACTGGAGATGGGATCTGTGTCACTGAAAACAATCACGGTAAATAACAGGCAACAGAGAAGACCCACATAAAGAAAACACAAAACCTGGCAACAATAAACACCTACAAGACAAAAACAGCAAAGCTACTGATCCTTTAATTACTTTAATTAGTTATTTTATCTTAAAGTTTCTCAAATGTCATTCTTGAAACCAGTATTTATTTCTTTATTTTTTAGTACCTCATATAGTTCACTTTTGCTAGGCAACACGTAAACGGCCTCAAATTATAATTCTAATTTTTGGTGGAAAAACGTGACGGACTTATTGCACTTTCACCTGGAACACGTGCAGAACCGAACAAAGCTATCGCTTTCATTTCAAACTGGTGCACAGAGATTAGGTTGTAACATGCTGAAATGAAATTTAAATTGGCACCGTTTTAGCGCGGCCACGAGAGAGAGAGAGAGAGAGAGGCGATGTCTTCGGTTGCGAACGCTTTCAGAATAGCAATTGTGAAAAGTATGTCAGGAGGAAACGGATTCCGAATCCCAGAGCAGAAGAAAAGCTTAGCTTGCGCCGCTAATAAGACGCTTCACCATCAAATTAAATTCACAGCAGGATCCAGGTTACTGCCTCACTCTCCGATATTAGAGCTGCCCCCTTGGTAGGCAGAGAAATCGCGCTGGGATTAATGCCATGTGCAGTTAACGTTACAGCAGGGCGTACAGTCGCTTCAATGAGCAAAACCGAAAGCATCTGCAGATGTGTAGATTGTTTCTGGATGTTGTTTTTTTTAGCGCTTCAGCAGGATGATTTGGTTTGCAGATTGAAGCAAAGAATATGAAGACTTGCTGTTCGTGCTACTCTGTGTTTCAATGTCGCATCCATGTGTTGTCTGTCAGACTGCATTCATCACTTGATGTTTGTCTCTCTGCACCTTTTCTGCTCAGACTCACTCAACACGCCATGAACGGTTTACGTTAAAATGTTACTGAATGGATTCACTTTCAGAGAAGGAACTGGTTCTGACCTGATGACTCGTTCCACTGTGTGGTTGGTTTTTCCATGACAGCTGCCGGTGTGCCTACAGCGCCTCGCCAAAGTACTCCTACCCGTTAGACCTTTTCACATTTTGACACGTTGCAATTATTTTATGTGACATAAGCACAAAGCAGACCGTTATTTTGAAGTAAAAGAAAAAAGGGTCAGTGGTTTCCTGACATGTATTTTTGTATTCAGCCCTCCTCAGTCGAGGCTGCAGATCTGCTTTCACTGCTGCAAGCCTTTAGAAGTCTGTCTCTTCCAGATGAAATTATTCCAATTCTTCACAAAATAGCTGAGATTCAACCAGACTGGATTGAGTGTGAACTGCATTTTTCATGTCTTACCACTGACTCCCAATTAGATTTGTGTCTGAACTTTGACTGGGTCAGTGACCCTTTACAAATGTGGGCAAAACTTTGTCAATATCCCGCTAATGTTAAAAAAAAACAAAAAACAATTTCTATTTAATAGGAAACACGATTAAAATCACACATGAGTAATTTGTTTATCCAAAAAGTCAATAGAAAACATGCAGCTCTGTCATCTGCCAACCACTTCCTGTTGTCGTCTTCTTCGTGGTTTGAGCCAGTGGCAGCATCCAATTAGAATAGAATAGAATTCAACTTTATTGTCATTGCACTGTCACAAGTACAAGCAACGAGATGTAGTTTGCATCTATCCAGAAGTGCTCTACGAGATATAAATATTTATTTACAGATGTACAAGACTATGTATGTATGGACTATAAGGGGTTATAGCAAGAGATATAGATATTGTGTATAAATATAAATATGGGAGCTATTGTTGATCATGTGACTCGTGTGATGCGAAAAGAGTGTTTCCTTGCCGTTTTGTGGAACAAACTAATTTTGATACGGTCAAAAAAACACCTCATCAACTTTTTATCAAAAAACAAGAGCTTTTTAAAAAATTTCCATGGTTCCATTAAGCAGATTTATTGTAAATGTAAAGTTGCGCAGTTATAGGGTCAATGGAAATGCAGCTAATGTCACACCTAAATAGGCTTACTTTCCTTAGGTCAATATTCTGCTGAAAGTCAACTTCCACCTCAGTCTCCACTCTTTTGCATCTTCTAACAGGTTTTCTTCTAAGGTTGTCTTATATTTAGCTTCATGTATATTTCCATTCACTCTGATTAGCTTCTGTGTTTCTGCTGATGGAAAACATTCCCACAGCCTGCTGCTGGCCAGGATCACCGGCCTTGTCAGTTTTCAGTATCATGTATGTAGGTCACTTGGATGTGAATGGACTCCTTTTAGGTAACTTCTGATTGGATCGCTGTGGATTTTATTTAGGGGCATCTAATAAAGAGGTTTGCATAAAAATGCACACCACACCTTTCAGATTTTCCAGACTGCGACCTTTACATCACGAAGAAGCCAAATAAAACCCGTTTAGAACCGCGAGTGTCACATGACTTTTTGAAAAAGACAAGTTATAATTTTAGACGAACTTGATGTCATTTTTAAAGAAACACAATTTTATTTGTAGTTTTAGGATTAAAAACACACAAAGATGCAATTGTGCAAAAAGAGGATGGAGTTATTTTCTTCTGTGGGACAGATTATGATGTAAAAAATAAATAAATAAATAAATAAAAAGCACACAGATTCCAACGTGATGACAAGAAAATCAGATCTGAAATAATTTCTCCGGAACTTTTAGTTTCATGCTTCATGACCTGCTATAAGAGTTATACAGCACTGAATGCTTCTGGGTTGAGACAAAAAGATTTATTCTCTGACTAAAACTTGGCTAAAACACATACACATTGATCATCATTCAGCCCAAAATGATGATCAACTTTCATCAACCAAAAACCTTGTTTTGGTTCAGAGGAATCATAGGAAACATAGAATGAATACCAGTGTCTGTTTTATTATTTCATTTTCTTAAAAATAATGCATGTTGATAATTACGTTTACCCTTCTCAACAATCATATCAACATCTTTATTGATATTTCAGTGGTCAAACTTGTTTTATAATTACTAGCCACTTGTTGCAAGGAAAGCCTCGTCCATTTCAGTCGAATCTTTAACTTCCTGCACGGATCCTCAATCAGAACAAACATGTTTGTAAAAAAAAAAGAAAAATAATTTCAGCCTAAATATCCCAGTATGAATAATTCTGGTCTTCACTGAATCTAACTCGTCACATACATCTACAGACCACCCTGAGCTCACCTCTGTGGACATCCTGCTGTTTTCATGCTCAGCAGTTTGCTTCGCTGTTTTGATACGACTCTTTGATACTTTTGCTCGTACCACGAGCTTTAACTTTTGTTCCGGCTAATTTCACGCAGATAAAACATAAATATCCTGCTCCTGTGTTCCCAGCTTTAGAAGCAGGGAACACTTTGAAAGCTAGTAGCCGGGTCAAAATAATAATAATTTTTTTTTAAATTGAAAAGCAATCACATGACATCCCAACGTGAAGCTAGCTTAGCGCTCTGCTGCCAGTGTCGAGGAAAAACCAGAAAAGCTCAGTCAGGTGGCGTAAAGATTGCCACAAGCTAGACTCTACATTTACTGATGACTCATAATTTGTGTATTAAGGTCACGTTGTGCGTCTTTTGCACATTAAACACGCCTGTTCTCTGTAATCAACTCTATTTGTTTTCAGACCAAGAGCTCTTCTTCCCCTGTAGAGAGAAACTAATGTGCGCCTGACGCTTCAAGCTAATGCCGTTTTCACTGTTTTTAAGGACTAATGAATTGTCCCAGAAGCAGTTTTAAACCACATGTAAAATCCTAGCATTTCTTAGATTTAATAGATCATCTTAATAGTAATTTGTCTCTTATCTGAGGTAAAGAGGATGACTGCTTTTGGCTGTTTGGAACGACAAAAAAATCATGACAGACTTGCATTTTATGAGTCCAAAGGTGTTTAGAAAAACATAAATAAATGCCTTCCACAAATCACTTATTGTTGTTCACAGGACAAAAATAAATAAATCACCTGCAAAAAGTTATCTTCAAACTGATATTTTTCTAATACAATTTTCATCTTTACATCTTAGAGCGAGATTTTCTAATGTGGGATTATTCATATTTATGTACAGCAGGCCGGTCTGACCGTAGAGAACAGAAATCATATGGCCACGCTTTGTTTGGCCGGGGAACATCTTGGCCTGGTGAGCAATCTGCATGATGAGGCACACACCGTTCTCTGGTGCCACAGTCCCACTTTTCTACGCAGACACACTTATACAGCGTGTGTGTGTGTGTGTCTGTGTGTGTGAGACTCTGGGCCGGAACCTGTTAGGAGACGGGTGAGACAGTAAAGAGACGAGGTTCTGCTGGAGCGGGCCATTCTGTTTACTCAGGCGTCAAGTCCAGAGTAACATCATGCATCAGTAATCTGGATGTTTACCAGTACTGTAATCTGTGTGTCTTTACTGTGAATTTTACTTTTGATGCATTAAAGGGAAGATTTTAAAAAAGTTTTTATACTTTAGCAATTTTTCGCATTTTGTCGTCTTGCAGCAAAAACTTTGATCATTTGTACTTTATTTGGAAAAAGATAGGACATAATTGTGAGTTGGTTTTCACAAACTATTTTTAAATAAAATCTGAAAAGTGTGGCTTGAATACCTATTTTTCCCCTTTACTCTAACAACTCTAAATTAGATTTGAATTGATCAATTCCCTTTCGAAGTTATCTGATTAGGTTGACCAGAATCTAAAGCAATCTCGTTTTAAATTTACGAAGAAATGCTAAACAGATTATTTAAAAACAGAGAGTACGGTCCAAAATGTTTTAGCCCAGATGAAAAAAAGACTAACATTGCACATGACTCTTAAAGGGGCAGTATTATGTAAAATTGACTTTTTTGAGCTTTACATCATAACGTTATTCCATTATCAAAAATTATACTTGGAGTGTTGCTTGGACTCTTTAAGAAATTCTTTCTGCTCATACAAGCTGCTTCTCAGTCCAACACTGGTAAAAATGTCGTTAAAGGCTTAGTAGAGGAGCCATGTTGTGATGACTTTCTGAAGGCGGAGTTTCCAAAAGTTTTTAAAGAAACAGAGGCCCAATTTCAAGGCAAAGTCAATTTTGATATATGTAACATTTTTATAACAACTGACGGTAACAGCATTTTTATTATGCTATAAAATAGCGTTATGTGCCCAGAAATTACACAATACTGCCCCTTTAACATATCATCCCCCTAATGGAACATGGTGGTGGCAGCATCATGCTGTAGGGATTCATTCATCAAGGACTGAGAAGCTGGTCAGAGTTGAATTAATGGAGCAATCCTGCAATAAAACGTGCAAAAGAAATGAGACGGAGGATAATAATAATAATGTCATAAAAATATCACACACTTCAAGTTTCTGCTAGTTAAAAAAATCACAGAATGCACTAGCTGGCGCTGGTCAATGAAATTAAACATCAATAAAATACATCAAAACTTGTGGGTGAATGCTTTTCTTCTGCACTGTATTTGATAAATGAAAGAGGCAGCATTATAACTGTCATGTTTGTGAAGCAGCACATTTTTATGTTTGAAGCTTCACTCCCACAATTCCCAATAAATGTTTGAAACCTGACAGAACCAAAACTGGTAGTGGAAGCATCGAATAAAACCATCGGTAGCACTGTGTGAGATGCTTTCAACAACACATTAGGTAATAAAAACAAGTAGAGTTTTATACTTAAAAAGATAGAATAAAATAGTAAACATTTCAATCGCACTGAGATCACTTTGCAAATATCCAGTGGATTTTTGAATCACTCAAACCAGCGAGGAGTTTAACCTTATAAACTTTATCGTATAGAAACCTCGACATCACGAGGCCTGATGTTTAAAAAACCACCGTCAGAAACGGGTAATAAAATCACTTCCTAGATGTTCAACAGCATGTCTCTCCATAAATTGTCTCCATAATCCCGTTACGTGACGGAGGTCAGTAATTAATTAATGAACGGTACCCTAGGGGAGTTACATGGACCTCATCCTATTAAGAGCACATGATCCAGAATGTAATTTGTCTCTTAAAGATAATTTCACTGGCAGAGCTAAAATAAGACTTTAATTTGGACTCTGGCCTACATTATTCCAAACGACAAGAGCAGCAAAATAGTTCAGCTGAGGAAAGGCAACTTGTCTTCTGTGCTCAGTGTTCGCTTTTCGGCCGCGATAGGTACGTTGTTCTACGTAAAAACAAAAGCATTGCGATTAAACCTGCCGATTCATTCATTTTGCAATAGACTTGCACTTTCAGATTCAGGTTTGGAAGCAGGAGACTCAGTCGTAGTTGGTTTTTTATTGCATGTAGTCAGTGGAATGTGCAACAGAGTCTCCTAAAATCCTTAACTATCCTGTAAGTCATGAATCTCTATACCTGAACTCTGTCCTTCTCTTCTTCTCACCCCACTCCTTGTCCCATCCTCCGCCCTTCCCACCTCCATCCTCTCCTCCCTTCGCCTCCCCTCACCTGTCCTTCCACATCTCCTCGTCTGTCCTCCGTTCTCCTGTCCCTCCTTCTTTTGTCTTCGCCTTTACCTCCTCCCCCCCCCGTTGCCGTGTCAATGGCGGTGGCTGACAGTGACTTTGCATCCAAAATGAAAAACAGGCAGATGGGCACATCCGGTGGGGTGAACATGACCAAGAGCACAAGCATCAGCGGTGACATGTGCAACCTGGAGAAGACGGACGGCAGTCAGTCGGACACGGCGGTCAGCACGGTAGGCACCGACGACAAGAAGAGGCGCTCCAGCATTGGTGCCAAAATGCAGGCCATGGTTGGCATGTCACGCAAGAGCCGGAGCACCTCGCAGCTCAGCCAAACAGGTAGGGAGCTCACTTCCACTAACCTTCCTGTCCGGTCGTACTGCATTCTGTTTGCTTATTTGTGTGTCTTGTCTGTGATGAATCTTATTTACTCCTTTCTAAGTTCTTTTGTTTCCTCCACTTTTTCAATCCCAGGGCTTTGGTGCCATTAAGAACCGTAACGTCTAACCACTCCATGTTTTACTTTCAAGGTTTCTCTCTTCCCTTCTAGGTGAATGTTGTCCTGGATGCGGTTCTCTTATTTTACAATGATAATCCTCTGATTTATTGAGCCTCTGCAGATCTGCTTTCCCTCTCCTTTCTTCAGTGTTTTTTACTCTTTCCTAATAAAACCGCTTGTTGCTTTTCTTTCTTTTTAGCGCTTCTTTTTTGGGGGGGTGGGGAGGATTTTCAATGTTCAATAGTGGAAAACATTTTGTAGTGCAACATGTGACTATATGCAGATTGTTGGTTCTTAGTTTCCATGTACATTTATGGATATGGGTGCTTAGATTTTTCTACAGAAATGCACGTTTTCTTAATCGGAATAGATGCAATGCCTTTTCTCTTCTTTTTTGCATGTCTGTTTTTAAAGGCCTTCAGCAATAATTTACAATAAATCAGTTACACCACCGGATGCTCCACTGAGGTTGACGTAAAGTCTCGCAGGTGGCGCGCAGGGATCTTTCTTAGTATTTATGCAGCTCATCTCCCGATGTGATTGCTGCGAAGAGCTAATTCCTCTCCACCGTGACAAGATTTTTGACAATTACTTCTACACAGTGGCGCATTTTATCCAGATTTACCGGAAAAGCATGATAGACGGATGGCGAGACAACTGTGTGCTCTCTGCACACAGTCGCCGTCCTTCCTGAGCTGTCCTCAGGAAGGACGGCTCATCCTTCCTGAGCTGTCTCACTCAGGAAGGATGAGCGAGACAGCGAGGCGCTGCGCTCACGTGGCACGGCGCTGTTCCCCGTCTCATGAAGTAAACGGCACACAGCCTCTGTGGGCAAGCAACTTGGTAATCTCGTCGGTTTTATTGTAGCGGTTTTCAAGTTTTCAAGCGCGTTGTTTCCGACGAGCGGCGAAGAGACAGTGGAGGCTTTTGTTGTCGCCTGCTAACGGTACAGCAGCGGTCACCAGCAGGGCTCTGACGTTTGTGTGGCCAATACTTTTTATGAGGAGCTTTCAGATCCAACAAAACCGCACGTGGACACATTCTCCTCTCCCTGCAATATGAATCTCCCAGAGCTATCAATATTTCACTGGGTTCCTTCTCGGCGCACAGGACGGAGAGAGCGCATCTCAGTCCCTCAGAGTGACTGAGATCAGTTTTAACAGGAACATGTCCAGGTTGCCCTTCGCCCTACTTGTTCTGAATGGCTCGGCTTCCGCTTCATTGGTCCTTCAAAACATGGTGGATTTTTTTTATTTTTTCCCCCAGCAGTGTTTGCCGGTGAGGTTTGAGCAGTTCAGTGAGGCAGCATAAATCCAGCTTTCTCATACACAACTTAGTTTAATGGACGTGGTTCCCGGTGATCACCTGGAACAGCGAGTACACGTTTTGAAGCTCTGGACTGTCTTTTTGATTTGCTTAGTTTTTTTTTTTTTATTTCAGCTTTTTGTGAAAAAAACAACAACCTTGGGTTTGATGCTGATAGCAAATTTCTTGTTTGAAGCAGATAAAGCACATATTTATACATTTTAGGGTCATCTCCATCAGATACCAAAATTCGTTTCAATCGTTTTTGAATGATCTGTACCAAAGTTCTTAGTATTCCATTGAAACGATCCCCAGATTTCCCATAACGCTGCAAGCTACAGAGAATGGCTGAATGTGTCAGAATCTCTGATTGGACTAAACTCCCTCGTGGCGCTATTGGCCACATTTTATATGAAAATATATTTCTTTGTGTCTGAACTATTTAAACATCATCAGCTTCCAAAACTAATGGTCAAAGTTATTCTATGCCAAAAGTGTTTTTGATTGTTTTTCTGTTGCCTAAATCATCTTTTGGAGAGGGGGGGGGATTTTGCCAATGTTTTAGGAAGATGATGACATGGAAAATAAAAACAGAACATGCAAGTAGTTTATCCAGCACTTGTGAACTTTGCAGTTTAGGTACTTTCTTTAAAAAAAAAAAAGAGAGAAAATACCTAGCAGTTGTAAGACAAAATTGATCACAGAACAGGTCGAGGAACCTGTCACTCTGCCATATCAAGTTGTTGGAATATTTATGTTACATAGATGACACGATGCTACCTGACAGCTGGATAAAAAAGGTTAGCTGATGTTGTTCGGTGGTTGACAGTTTGGATGACTGACCTCATGGCCTGCTGGACAGAATCTAGCTGTGATGCTTGCAGAGAGGAGGATGTCTGGTTATTCCAAGCACTTCAGACTTCTTCAGAGCTAATGACGTGATAATCCTTTATGTATGTAGTGCTGGTGGTAATAACTGGATTTGTGTCTGCTGTGAAAACTGCAGGTATCGAATCTTAAATGTTGGATACCGTTGTTGAAACGAAAGCTCTTCATCAATACAAAGTGGATACAATCATACAATACAATCAAGTGGATCCTGAGTCATTAAGCGGGTAAATTAATTCAACATAAAGCCATTTGTCCTTGCTCATTTACCTTGAATTTCTTGCACAAAAAGAGCCAATAAAAATATAAGTTGAGTTGACATTTGAATGGACTTTACTATAAGGAACCATGTTAATGGAAAAATCTTTACTATGAAGCTATGAATAGAATTACTATTATTGTGTGAGGCTTTTTTGTTGTTGTGCAAACTACAGCATGAATAACTGGATGCTTTTCTGGTTTTTTTTTTTTTTTTGCAACTTGCATTGGATTTTTAAATAGATTTTCAACACTTAGACTGATTTTAAAACGAGAGATTTTTTTCATATCACTTCATGAAAAACATATTTAGTAGCATAATTGAAACAGCTGTCTGCAAAGAGATAATGTTTTTCTATACACAAACATAAGAAATGTTATTGCTCATTTCTAATTGCTTAGAAAGACTAAATCTCATTGGTAGGAAAAGTTAGGAACTTTGCAGTTCCTCATTGTCCCAGTTCTCTTTTGCTAACGCCACTTAGTTTTGGACCTTTAAACTTGTATGTGAGGCTGTTTTTAGACGAGCAAAAAATAGCTGAACTCTGAGCGTCTGGCTGTGGTGATTTATGTTTAGTGTTGAGTTTGGTGCCATCTCAGCAGCTTCTCTGCTTGCTGAGGCTGCTGGTTGTTCTGCTTCAGAGCTGCAGCAGACGTGCAGATCTCCGGGTCCTGCATGACCACAACTCGGCAACATGATTTCACTCATCACCTTTATGGTTTTAGATACAAGGTTGCTTATCCTGCTACTTCTTACCTCTCCCCACCCCCTATGCTTTTCTTTTATTGTCCATTCGTTTATTCACTTATAGTCTAACCTCGCTTTTGTGTATTTCACCTTTTAATTCCTTATCTGCTCCTGTCCTCGTTTCTTGACTATTAAATTAATTCACAGGAGAGTCGTTAATCAGGCTGAGCTCTCCAGTAAGCCACTTGTGTGATGGCCTAAATATGGTGGTGCGACGGAACATCTAGCCAGACCAAAAGTATTCATACAGCCCAGTCGGTTTGGTAAGCACATGGACCAAACAAATACAGCGTTGTTTTATACCTGAACACAGGCAGAATATTTCCGCAGGGAACCAAGTGGGCAATGCAGCGTTAGAGGACTCCCAGCTGCCATTAAACTCTGTTTACTGGCAACTTTTAGGGTTTTCATGCAGCATCAGTGGAGAAAGGAATGTGGGCCGAACCACATCCGCATGTCAACGTACAAATTTTTGCAACAGCAATAAGGTCTGAAGTTTGCTTTGCACTCAGCTGATTGCTCACGTGAATCAATGTAAGGCTGTGCGTAAACATCAAAGGTTCTGTAGAAAAATCAGCTGCAGTCCATATCCAGCTGCCTGCAGCGTTCAACCAGTTATTGCTTATTATAAACAAAAATAATAATAATAAAACAGTCTATGGTCAGCTCTATTAGTGCCACTTTTTATTTGAATCTCTTGATTGAAGCAAACTGAAAATGTACAGAAACATGACTCGAAATTCAAAATAGATATGGAACTGTGATTTTTGCATATCTTTACTCCCTACCTAAACACATGTATCCTGCAGGGGCTGGGAAGTAACGCTGCTTCCCTTGTGGTAGTTTCCCATTTTCCCATTTTCCTTCTAGATTGAAACCAAACAGGTGTTGGAAAATACTGAATAGATTATGTTGAATCATTCAAGTTTAATTATTAAAGTGTAATAAACCACTACAGTGTCAGGATCTGTTTACCGTTGTTTTCCACGCTTGGTTTCAGGTATTAATGTTTCCAAAGTGCTTAGCGCTTTAGCTAAACACATGAGCTAAAGCTAACTTTGAAAACATTAAGCGCACTTAGCTACCCCTAAATAAATTTTCAGGATAAATTTTCTCAACATGTTTGATACCCACCGTGCATTAGTTTCCACTAAATATCATGTTGGTATGGGGCTTTATGCTTTAGCGTAGCTTTCGTTAGCGGTGCCCACTACTGCATATTGTATTTGTACAGTTGTAAGATGAACTTAGGTGACCTGGACCACAAATTCCTCATCATTTACTTCTTCTTAATATAAGCATCATATTCACATTCAGTCGTGGTGATTGAAGCCGCCTTCATTGCTGTGTGTTACACAGAATATAGTAACTCCATCTTTCTAATTTAGCCTTTTTAAAAGTTAGATTCTGTGTTTTTGATACACGGACAGGTTGTGCATATTAACCTTTGGATTGCTGTTTGGTCCTTTCTTCTCCTCTGTCACTAATAGTGAAAAAACAAGTTTTTGACTTTTTCCTAACAGTTATTATGATACACTGTCCTTTCTGGGTTCATCCAAGCACAGCTATTAATGCCATATCCATACTACAACTGTATGGTCTTCAGCTTCTCTAAATGAATTACCACATTCAAATTAGCTAATACAAATAAAACATGCACAATACATCTTGCATTCAAATGCGACACGTTTCCTTTTTTCCCCAAAATCTACAAATAAACTTCCAGGCTGCATTTTTAGATATTTTTTTTAGCTGCTGCTAAAAATACAGTATGGACTACCTCTTTGGACTGCGGCGAAGACGTCGGGAGCTCTGATGTCACAGAGGAAGTCTGATGAGACATTGAGTAGAAAAATACCGTGGTGAGGCTAATCATAAACCATGAGTTTGACGCTTCCGCTTCCCACGAAACTGGTTAAGATACATTTCCTCTTTTTTTTCTTTTTCTTTATAAGCTGTCGTGTTATGGTGACGACGTGTTTTCTCATGAAAGATATCAGCTGGCTTGATGTCAGCGGTTTGTATCATATTTTTCTTTGTCTTTTCCTAAGGTTAGGCAGTACTCAGATCCCATGTCATTCCCCTGTGATATCTCCATCTGTTAGAATTTCAGTATGTGTTACTGTGAGAGGAGCAAGGCAGCCAAGAGCCGGCCCGTTCCAACATCTTCTGAAGTTAACACCCAAATGTCTGTTTTACCTCAGAACATCCGCTGAAGGTCTGAATGTTCTCAGCTGAGAGAAAAGCCAGAGAATAACCTAGTTTATGACAAGCCTGCTCAACTTGAGCTGCAAGTTACTGCAAAGCTCTTACAAGTCTATTACTTTCAAATTAATTCCCTTGGGTAGAAGATTCCCATACAAGTTATGACTATTAGAGATCCAACGATGGTGCACAATCTCCAGTTTTTGTAACTCTTTTGCCTCTTTTTTCTCTCTAAAAGTGGAAGATATAAGAAAAGTATTAAATGTTTTAAACATGAGGGCATTGGTAAATCAAAACTTGGCATTTGGAGAAAAAATGAGGTTGCACAGTTTGGGAGAGAGCAGGAAATAGGTTTATCCTATGGTTGTGGTAGCTAGTGCAGTTAGCACATCAACAATGTGGCTAGAATTCCTAAAGTCTGAGAGTATTTTAGAAATGCTAGCTAAGATTACCTAACATTTACAAAAGGATGCTAACACATCCAGATATTGCATGTTCCATTATAGACACAGGTTGAAAGCTCAAAAGGGCAAAAACAGAGATGTACACTTTAGCTGTATTTCAGTTAGCCTTCCTGTTAGCTTCATAAAGTCTCACTCTCTCACAGACTGTATAAACCCCAGTCATAACTCAACATATAATTTAAAAAGAGTTTCCTTTTAAATTATTTCTTAGATTTCTGTGCTTCCTTTGACTGTTTTTTTTCCAACACCACTTTGTACTGGTTGTACTTTAGGTTTCGCGTCTTCGCTGGTTTATAATCTGTCCGGCTTATTGTTGAACAAACTGAAAGTCATTTTATTCTTGACGATTTCTTGATGCAACTCCATTGATGCAGCATCTTGTTAAGCAGCAAAGATTTTAATCATCCTAATAATGGACGTACATAAGTGTGTCTTTGCTACACCAGTTCTACTACGTAATACTACCAGAATTTTGACCTATAATACGTCAGTTTGACTTTACTATGTGCTGAGGGGACTGCTAATTATAGCGCCGTCTGTAACGTAGCTCTGTGCCTTATTTGGTTACCGAATTTTGTTCCCGTACTAATTGTCATCATATCTGAGTTAGACGAAGCCGGGGAAACTGCATCTCCAGACTGCAGGACTGGTCTGCATCATGAGCACCACGAAGAATGTAAACTGAGAGAAGAGAGCGCTTCACAACTCTGCGCGCTCACTCTTGGGTATCCTGGTTTATGGGCGCCTAAGTGCTCTTTTGTGTTTGTTTGCCTCGGCTCTCACATGTGAGTCCCGAAGTCACAGCCCTCCTCCCTCCATGCCCCCCATTACGCTGTGTTTACACCGCTGGAGGGCTTCTCTGATGCTTGACCTGGCTTGGCCTCATCACTTTGGAATGCCTCCAAAGTTCTTAGACTGTGAGTGCTACTATCTTCCAGGCAGAGTACGCCTGTGACTTCTGGGATATTAGAGTATTTTGTTCTTGTTTAAAAAAAAAAAACAATTGTTCAGATTTTTTCAATTCTTGTCTTCTGATGTGCATGTGATGTCCAGCTGCGTGCTCCCTGTCGCAGCGGCTTATTATGGAGTTTGAAGTGAGACCGAGTTTGATTATCTTCAAAGGATAAGAAGTTTATTTTTACAGCAACACGCATCAGATCTTCTGACTACGACAGTAGTAGACTAAAGTTCGGCGTTTTTGAATTCCGCCTGAAGCGGAGCGGCGAACACAACTGAGCGCTCTGTGTTTGTTTGAAATCGTTCAATCTTTTGCTGACGGTGTTGTTTTTTGCTAATTGTGTTCTGTAGGACATAGGAATTAGCACCTCGCTTGTGGCTGTTGAAGCGAAAAGCTTATTTTCAGTCTCAGTGATAAATGGATTCACAAAGACAACAACTCAAATTATAATCCTTACATGTTCAGCTCTGCGCACCAGGTGAAGTGACAGCAATGGGAGGAATAAAAGGTGTCTCTCTGTGGTGGGTGAAAAAGGAAGAATAAACTGTGTCAAAGATACAAAAGATGAAGTTGGCAGCACGTGCCGACTGGATTTGCAGGAAGGAGCGGGCACGTGCGCCTCGATACACGAGCCTTGGCTGAGATGGAGGCAAGGAGAGGAGAGCTACCTTCGCTCTGTTCTATTTTGGTTTTCGCTCGGGATGAAGAGCCAAGCTGAGCACCATCCTCTAAATAAGTGATGGGAGAGGATGTGGATGCTTTTTCTTTGGCGTTGGGAGGATTTTATGCCGTGATCCCCGCTGCCTCGTTGCATCGAGCAGCCTAATTTAGCAGCACAGTGCACTGAAAAGTGTGTTACTAAAGGAACAGATCCGCAAGAATGCTTCACAAGTAAGATATTTAAGATTTAGACGTAATTATTTTTGCCTCTTATTTGTCATTCTAACAAGGAGTAAAATGTGTTACAGCCAGTGGTAAAAATGTTAGGATGGTGAAGTCAAGTCCAGCAACAAAAATGTTCAAAGTGCTTCACATGATAGTGTTCCATACATCTCATATACTCAGCTTTAAACTGAACATTTACTGCCTTTATTGTTTATTTCAAAAGGCAAAGTGCAGTTTGTCAGGCCTATTTGATGTAAACAATGGCAGATTTGACCTTTCAAGTTAACCTGCACAAACAGAAATCAATATGTTATGTTAGAAAGCATATAAACAGAAATAAAAAAAAACAAAACAAGCTAGCAGGAAAATAACTAAACAAACCATTTTAATCAATATATGCATTATTTTAGTGTTTAAATTATTATTTTTTAATGTCTAATTTGATATATCTCACGTATGGCTTGTCATAAATCATAAAAAAAAAAACATAAGATCAACAATCCTCTACTGGAAGCGGTAACTGGATGTTGAGTGGAAACTTGCTGGGATCATCTGTAGAGCAACAAAATGTTCTTGTATCTTTTCAGCAGTGCTGAACATCAGATTAGACTCTTAATTTAATCTGTACATTAGATTAGCCTGAAATCTGATGCACAGATACAACCCTTTGTTTGAGCAAATTCACCTCTTTTCTCTGCGCTAAACAGCTTTATCTCTGGAACACAGGTTGGTTTCCTCGCATGAATTATTTCCTTCAGGTCCAATTACAACTGTTCTGTCAAAATGGTACCAGAATCTCGACCATGACGTTCCACATCAACAATATGGGCGATTCTTCTGGGACAGAAATGGAACAAAAACAGAAAGACCCTTTATTTTCCCACACTGGGGAAATTGAGGTGTAACAGCAGCAAAGTGGCAGAACATGGAGAACAAAGTTCTCCATCGCTGGACTTGTGAAGAAGAAAAAACTGAGAAGGAAGCATGAAATTATTTCTCACCAGGTTATCAATGCGTTGTTTGTGTCCATGTAGGCCATTAGAGATAATGTCCCAAACACATTTAGTTTTTTTGTTTACACCAATTACTATAAATTGGAGCATTGTTGTTGCTGTTGACAAGTACAACTTGGTTCTAAATACAGAATGTCTTGATTTCACGTCTCTAAAATCAAGACCATAAATTGTCTTAAATTCATTGGATACAATACGTTGGCCTTAATTAAGTCTTAGATGTTGTTGTGGCAGGTCTATTTCATCTCTTGTATTCTATGTAATTTTCTTTTTTCTTGTGGGTCTTCACTGTTACACAAGAGTTTGAGTTTGCATTCACTGCGTTCAGCGACTCAAGACTAGCTAGCAAGGTGTATTAGCCTTGCTAGATAGCAAGGAGCTGCAAAAATTGTGATTAAGACAGGAGAAAGGCCTGAGACGCATGAACATGTTAGAGTCAGTAATCCATTTTCCTAAAGTCTTCAGAAAATGTTCTGTTTATGCCAACATTTACCTCCTCAATCACTAACAGGAACATTTTATAGATTCCTCTTGTTGTAATTCAACCTTAAAAGATGCATTTGAGGATTTTCAGAGAATTACTTCAATAGATAAGCACAACTTTTATCCCATTTATACACTTTAACAGATTATAATGTGTTGGGTGATTTATGGAGGAATTAAAGGACTCAGAAACCTTTATGTATCGTCAGATGAGAAAGCAAATCCAAATGTTTAGAGCTTCAAACTATATTGCGGTATTTTTTTGTGGCCAGAAGAATGAACCTCCACAGAGCTGCTGATGTGACCAATGCTAATATTAGCAGCACCTAAAAACCTGAAAACGACACTGAAACAAAAGTTTTCATCTCTACTGCTAACAGTTTCCAGTTCAGATCCCTACAGAAACTTTTGACTCAGCTGAAAACCGACATTCGTTTAAGGCCGGTTCTGAAAAACGCTCACACTTAAAGCTGACCCACCTGCAGATACTGTCACTGTTCAGTTTCCCCTCTGGCTCTAGAAGGCTTTCTGCTCTTGCTGACCTAGATGGAATCTGCAAATGGACTCCATGCAGTATGCAGCTTCTCCGTGGAAGTAGGCTGCAGTGTTTCACACAGAGGAGCAACTTTATTCTGAGCAGTAGTGCCGCCGGGAGCACAAATCTGCACTTATTCTGTCTGATAGTAGAACAACAGTTTCCTGTTTGGGATTTTTGAAGCAGTGAGAACTGGAGGCGGACAAGTTGATCCAAAATATTGATAATATTAATGCCAATTCTGTATCTGTACTAGATCAATATTAGCGTGCTAAGACTGATACATTAGTTTCAAGTTCCATCTTGAATTTTTATGTTATTTTTTAATTGAGGGTTTGGTTTTTTTTGAGGTTTCTCAACTCTACCTCAAAAAAACCTTCTGATTTGCTCTCAAAATTGCTCTTTGTTTAGGTAAATTCTACACAAATCATGTTAATACGTTATTGATGCATTTTGTAGATGCCTATAAAATTTCTCCAACTTATATCCTCTGTGTGAACAGAAGAATTTAAAGAAAAAAAAACACAAAAAACCCTAAAGATCAGAAGTTTGATGACATATCAAACTTAAATAAAAATGTATCGTATCGGTATTAGTATCGGTGATACAGGCCCTTTAGTTACTTTATATTGGATCGATACCTAAATATAGAGTGTTGCACACCTCTATTGAGGACAGTTAATGTTTCATTTGCAGTCATTCTCCACATTCAGCACTGATCCATGATCTCGACTGTTTAATACAGACTGCATCAGTATCTCTGGCCCAGGCAGAAACAGAAGAAAACTCAAATATTTTGACTTATTTTGATTTATTGGCGAACAGCTGAATAAACCAATTACATCTAACGTAGCCTCTTTGCAAAAGACGATTCCCAAACTCCTTCAAGACGAATACATCAACTTTATACGCCTCTCGACTTGTTGTCCAGAGCGATTGTGACAGCAGAGAAAGCAAAGTGACTTTCTCTGAAAACAAAACACAGCTGTGACGATGTTATTAGGGAAGAGAGCAGGGGGTCGGGGGAAGCAGCGGCAGCCACGTGAACTCAGAGTGACTGCCAGGTGGCTGTGAGAGATGCTGGCAGACCTAATGACAGCTTGTTTTCATTGGCCTCCGCGGATAGGACAGGGACGGAGCGGGGATAATGGGTCAGAACGGGGAGAAAAGGTAAATGGCAGTAATGTTCTGCTCAGACGAAACAAACCAGCCAGGCTGTGGGGGAGAAGGTGGGGGAAATAAGCGAAAAAATACAAGAGGAGGAGGAGGAGGAAGAGGGGGGCTCAGTATCTCCGGGTAGAGCTTGTTCATCTGCAGACCAAGCAGAGGTGCGGCTGAGCAGCCCCGCGCTCTGATTGGTGAGGCGAGACACTGCTCCATCCCTCCCTCCTCCTCCTCCATTACCCCCACCCCCAGCTGAAGAAAGAGGTGCAGCAGCAGCAGCAGCGTCAGACCCAGACGGCACAAGACTCCAATCCAGACGCAGCGATTTTTTTTCTTTCCCCGCAGCATCTTCCCTAGGATGAAATCTCCAGAGTGTCTGCGGACAGGCTTTGTGTTTTTCATCACTGCTACCCAGCTCTGAATAACCGCATCTCCATCTGCAACCGGGCTTATAGATTTTTTTTTTTCTGTAGATAAGCTTTTTTTGTTTGTTTTGTTTCCTTTAAAATTAACCATCCTAAAAGGAAAGGACAGCCGAGATCTTAAAAAAAACAAACATTCGTTGGCTTGCGCTGAAGAGGAAGACTCCGGGTCGCCATGGGCAGGCAGGGGAACGACGCCTCGGCCGCGGCTCCAGGGATGCGCATCCAGTGCTCCCAGAGCAAGATGAGCCTGTCTGCGTCGTTCGAGGCGCTGGCCGTCTATTTCCCCTGCATGAACTCCTTCGATGAGGAAGATGGAGGTAAGACGACATCTGGGGAAATGTCACGCGCGTTCAGCTTCTGCTGGCTTTGGGGTTGGTGGCGCTGAGCGAGCAGCCGGGAAAGATGCACCGATTTTTTCATTTTTATTCCAGTTGGGAATTACGGCAGGTTGAAAGATGGAAATTCAGTTATCCTTGGTTTCGGTTATCATTGGTTGATAATGAAGTGATGTTTATTTTTTTCTACTGACACCAGTAACAAAGATGATCTTATTAAAAAAAAAAAAAAACAAGAAGAAGAAGCCTGACTTTGTGGGTTTGAGGATTATTTTCTGTGTTTTGCTTAGGTCAGGACCCTTGACACGTTGTGACATTGTGCCTCAAATTATTTATTTAATTGTTAATCATTTGATCAACACTCGAAACTAAAATTTACCCCAACAGTATTCGGAAGTAACATTTGCTATTTATCAATTTTGAACAAACTCCGACTGTCTGAATGCTGCCTCTCGCCTCATTCTGACTGTAATTTGCAGAAATGATTCGCCTGGTTTGAAATGTTGTGGTTTTGAGGTTTATTGATGAGATCCGTCTCGTCACTGATTGGCAGAGGAGGTTCGCTGCAGACGTCAGAGACAAACCTTTGTCGCTGCATCTCCTATTGAAACTTTGTGAAGAGCAGGAAGAGGAGGCCGGCTCAACAGCTGAGCTTTCAAGGCTGAAGAGGTTCATTACTGCAAAGTGTGTGTTTGCACAAAAGACCAAGAATCTTCTAGACACGTGACAACTACACACACTGGCAGAAAATGACAGTGTGTAACAGAGAAAGCATTAATATAAATTATTTATGAGCAATTTGTGTCCTTCCAGGGTCAAGGGTGTTGGATTGTTGGACTCATTTTGAAGTCATGTGACTGCATGAATAAAGGTTTCACCATTCACATCCTGTAAATCATCTGACTCCAGGAAGAATAAAGGAAGTCGTACACCTGAAGATGCCATGACAAGAAGAGGCGCACTGATCAATCGGCCAGAGATTG
The DNA here is from genome assembly GCF_002775205.1 of Xiphophorus maculatus. Lineage (NCBI taxonomy): Eukaryota > Metazoa > Chordata > Actinopteri > Cyprinodontiformes > Poeciliidae > Xiphophorus > Xiphophorus maculatus. Next base: position 28,059,102 of record NC_036445.1, read on the forward strand.
GAATCAGTCCGTTTACTTTTTCCTCACTGGAGGTTGTTTAGCAGATCCAATACTGAAATTTTTTTATTACAGGCATCAAAACCAACAACTTCCACAATTTCTTGATAATAAACATAAAAAGTACAGACACAACAAAACTCAACAAAGCTAATTAAACTTCTTTGAGTTTAATACATATCAGATAACGGTTAGGTGTCATACTCATACACCCTAACCTGGATAAATGTGGAGAATTTTCTCATGAGTTACTTTTGGATTCAAAACTATTTCCTCAATCAGAAAAAAAACTAAATAAAACTCTGGCACTTTATTTTTCTTTAATGTGCTATAGTCCTTACAAAAATGGATGTGGTCAAACTTGCCCATCAAAGATCACCTGACATTGGTATCAGCCATGGAAAACCTTGATTGGTGCATCTTTACAGACGTCGTCTTGTTTTGCTTTTATGAAAATAAATAAGGCTTTTGGGTGGATAGAGAACACAGAAAGACGTGGAAGTAGCAATTAATTAGCATCACAGTTGAACACAGGTCTCGGTATATTGTAAAAAGAAACATGGATCTGTGCTGGAGTTCATCTGTTTCTGCTACCTGCCTCATCGGCGTACCATAATGACAGATTTTCAAATACGGAAATGTGAAGGTGACTTTTTTTTTTTTTTTGAACAGGTGATAACTATATTTGTGAGTGGGTGTTGGGTCACATCGGCCTGTGTGGTAGGAACCTTTCTTTGTGTGTTCAGGTGTTTCCACCCGGAAGGGGGAAACGGTTTTTGGTTGCAGAAGTAACTAGGGGTTGTCGAGACGCCGAGCATTTGGAAACGTGTTTGGCTTCAAGTGGACACTGACGAGATATAAAGAAAATAAATAGATGACCTGCATAATGAGCAATGGCGGCTCACTTTAAATGACAAGGCAGTTTTCAGTGAGTCAACAGGTGTATCACCTCAGTGCCTTAAAGGGGCAGTGCTATGTGTTTTCCAGGCACATATCACCATTTTATAGTGCAATTATTTGTAACTATGTTACCTTCAGCTGTAACATCCCATGTATATTAAAAGAAATTTGACTTCATAATTTAACATCTTGAAATTGGGCCTCTGTCTCTTTAAAAACTCCTGCTTTTTCTGAAACTCCACCTTCAGGAAGTCATCACAACATGGCTCCTCTATTAACCCTTTAACAACATTTTTACCAGCGTGTCACTCAGAGGTAGCTCGTATAATGAGCTCAGCTGATTGCAGCTGGCTAGTCTGAAGGAGCTGAGTGGGGGAGTCGCAGCGAGGCAGGAGCCTTTGAACTTCGAAGCTGCGGCTTAAAGGCGGAGCTAGGTCCAACCAGGCGTCTTGCACAGCTGAATGGTTGCCAAGGCAAATTAAACAATTTCTCAAACATGCATGAAAGAAACATTATAACAAGATATAAAGCTCAAAAAAATTGATTTTACATAATACTGCCACTTAAAAGCATTAGCTTTGCCTGTGCAATAAGAATTGGTCAAGTGATGAGAGCGATACCTGTAGTTTGTGTAGGTATGAGCACTGCAGTAACCATAGTAACCGTGTGATCGTGGACTGTGGATGAGCAGAAGCAGGTTTGATGGGGGAAGGCAGTCAGCTGTCTTCTTGGATCAGTTTGAAGGGTTGAGCTGGGAAGCATGGAGGATGGCAGCGGATTATGAACCCACCGCGGTTCCTGTGGCAGTTGGAAGTACAAACTGTACTTGATAATCTGCTTGGCATGATATCCACACAGCGCCACCGGCGTACGGAGATTTATAAATCGGAATTCTTATACGTTTGTGACATGATCTCAAAACCATCACTCGTGCTGGCATTAAGCAAGAGTCCAGACAAGGTTCTCTCTTATGAATAAAAACAAGCACAAGGCTTTTCAGCAACCGTCCGCGTGAATAAAGCCTGACTCGATTCGCCGTCATGAATTCATCTCCCTCTCTCTGTTTCTCTTCTGTCTCTTGTTGCCACTGTGTGTGCAGAAGCAGGAGGTAAGAAGCTGCGGAGCACCGTCCAGAGGAGCACAGAGACGGGGCTGGCGGTGGAGATGAGGAGCAGGATGACTCGGCAGGCCAGTCGGGAGTCCACAGACGGCAGCATGAACAGCTACAGCTCAGAGGGAAAGTAAGAGGACAGACAGACGGACAGACGGCTGCAGCCGTTGCATGATCAGTTCAGACTGAAACTGTGAAATGGTACCTGACCTAACGCCGTCTTCAATCTGATCTTTGGCTTTCAGCCTCATCTTCCCCGGAGTGAGGCTCTCCTCAGACGCTCAGTTCAGCGACTTCCTGGATGGTCTCGGACCCGCCCAGCTGGTTGGACGGCAGACTTTGGCCACTCCGCCAATGGGTGAGAAGAAACTTGTGACGTTTTGTTTTTATAATAAAAGAAAACTAGTGATAATAAAGCTTTTGGCTTTTTAAAAAAATATCTTGTTCTTGTTCCTGTTTTTTAGGGGACATCCAAATAGGCATGGTGGAGAAAAAAGGAGCCCTAGAGGTTGAGGTCATCAGAGCCCGGGGCCTTGTGGGTAAACCAGGATCCAAGGCACTGCCAGGTAGTTCATGTTTTCAGACAGACCAAATGTAACTAACTGTATCATTACATATTCAAAATCAGAAAGAGGATTATTAAATAATTTGTCAACTGTTCCAATGATAAAGTGATATTTACCAAAACATCTTGTAAGTACTTAACTGCTTCATCTGAACTGACCTGAGTTGAATCCTCAGTTCAGGTTTCAAATGCATGCATTTTATTGAATATGTAAAAATTAAAGTTGGCCGCCGAGGCTGGCTTCCTGCTGTTCACGTCAACCAATCAGATGTTGGCGTCTGTATGACGACACACTGTCTCAGTTAAATGACCGGAGCACAGGAACCATCAGAGCCTAAAATTAATCGTGTTTGGAATAATGAATTCTGGTTTGAACTAACGGACTTCAGATTTTCTTATTGTGTTTTTAATAAATAATTGGTACATTCAATGAATGTGTTTAATGTTATTTGATTTATAAAAACTATAAATGAAGGTTTCTTTTTAGCGGTGGAACTTGCATAAAGTGGCGGAACTTTATGTAAATGCAGGGTCTGTAATTTATTAATCAATTGCATTGCATTTAGATCAAAAACCAAATATTTTGGTTTGCAGCACTTTGCATCATCAGATTGGTGCAAAGTGCTACGATAGGTAATCAGCTTTCCAGAGGTCCAGGAACTCCTGATTGTTCATGAAACATCTTTAGTAAATTCTTAACTGTGGACACTGACGTTAGCGTTTCTGTGCAGCTGCTACATGTTTAGCATTGAGATGCTATTTTAGGCTTGAATAGCTTTGCTAATAGGCTAACTCCTTTAAGCACAACCTGAACACAACGATAGTCTTTTCCAGCGTCCCGTCAGATGTTTTTTTGAAGCAATAATTGACTCCCATGAGCCAAGAGAACAAGCTAGTTTCAGCTAGCAGCTAGCTAGGCCCGAATCTGTTTTTGCTTTTTGGGGGAAGGAGGTTAACCCACTGCACTGTAGCATTTGGGATTCTTAATACACAACAAGCAGCGTGTCAAAACTGTAACTCACCGTTCTCTCTTTTGTCAATTCCAGCACCATATGTAAAGGTCTACCTTTTGGAAAACGGAGCCTGCATAGCCAAAAAGAAAACAAAAGTAGCAAGAAAAACTCTGGACCCTCTCTACCAGCAGCAACTGCCGTTTGAGGAGAGTCCAGGAGGGAAAGTTTTACAGGTGACAAAATGATTCTTTTGACTGGTCACCTCCTCGTTTGTTCAAGATGTTTAGCATTTTCATCACTTGTTGCGTTTTTTTTTTTTAAATTTATTTAATTTTTTACATGTTTTTTCAGGTCATTGTCTGGGGCGACTATGGCCGCATGGACCACAAATCCTTCATGGGAGCAGTCCAGATCCTGCTGGACGACCTGGACCTGTCCAACATGGTGATCGGCTGGTACAAGCTCTTCCCTCCTTCCTCGCTAGTGGACCCCACGCTGGCCCCGCTGACGAGAAGAGCTTCCCAATCCTCGCTGGACAGCTTCTCGCGATCGTAGCAGCGTTGCGGACCTAACAGCGTCGTTGTAGCAGCAGCCGGTGTTGCGATTTGCAGGTCACGAGGCCCCACCCCGGTCACACTGCATGCTTGATGTTGTGTCTTCTGAGCCTGTTTCTAGGGGCGCAAAAAAAAAACAACAAAAAAAAACCAACACAAAAGAATTAATAAAACATGATCCTGTGTTTTAAGCAAAAACGTTGCGCACATTGTGCACGTGGCGAAGCGCGTTTGCAAGCACCCAGCGGCAGGGAATTGCCAGGTGTTGTTTGTCATTCGGAGGAAGCCGGGACGAACTCCTTAGCACGAGGAACTCATCGTTTCCGGCTTTTTCTTCCAATTCGAAGCCATGGGGAGGGGCCGACACCGGGAACCACTAAATGAGTTCCGGCAGAGGCCCCTTTTTAGAATGAAAAAAAAAAAAAAATCAATGTTATGTTGATTTTTAACATTTTTTCCTGTTCTTTTTTTTATTTTATTTTTATGTCTGTGTACTTTTATCTGAATGGGGGTGAGGGGGTGACGGTGTTTCTAACCAGATGCTTGGTCACACCATGCCAACAAACCTAGCGACATAAATGCAGTTGTGGAGACTAACACTTTCAAAGAGGGGGAGGGTGTGTGTGTGTGTGTGTGTGTGTCTATCTTCCTACATGCAAGACAAATGCATTGCATCCTCTGGGTTTATGTGCTGATCCATCTTTGCTGGTAAATCACCAGTTAATCAGGGGCAATACTGAAGTGGCCACCCACCAACACTCCAGAATACACAGTAGCAATCCCAACCCCATGGAAAAACACACACAAAAAAAACGAAGTACGACCTTTTATTTTCCTCCTTTGTTGATATACCGTATGAAAAATCGAACTATAGTTTTTTTTTTTATTTATTTACCCCTTTTCAGTTCATTTGCATGGGCACAAACTCTTAGCTGAATTTAAAAAGAAAAGTATATATATATTTATTTTCTTGAGGCTGTAACATGCAAAAACAAAAAACAGAAGAAAAAAAAGCTGAAGAAAACTAAATGAAACAAATCAGCCATTTTCAACGATTTATATTATTTTTAAAGAAATCTTTAACTAGTGCATGGTTTTCAAGGGGAGCGAATGCAACATTGTGGCAAAAAAAGAGACGTTAGTTTATCATTCTTTAGACCATTCATGGGTGTTTTGTTTTCAGACAGACAGATAAGGGAACTTTAAAAAAAACAAAAACATTTGGAGTTATTTAAGAAAAAAGTGACAATGAAAATAAATGTTATTTATTTCATTGTAAAATGCTCCAGCCTTATAAAGAAACATTATGTGCAAATTGTACATTTTTCTTTTTCTTCCTGGTCCCAGGGTACTTCTCTTTGTAGTATTCACTGCTACCACCACTTAGTTCCCTGATATGGTCCTAATTTTAGGACTCAGTTACTTTACAGTTCTGCATTGTTTTGAATACCTTTTCTTTTTTTCTTATTTTGTTTTGAATTGAATTTGATTTCACAAGCATGTTGAAAAGGATTTTCTGCAACATGTCTTGGGCACACCTTACAGTAACTCAGCATGTTTTGATAAAGACGATATTTGGACTTTTTGCAGATTCTTGTACAGTGCATGTGAACTTTATTACTTTTCTCCCTCGCAATTAATTGAGCAGCAAATTAGACGTTGGTCTTCCGCGGCCAGTTATCGAGGTCTAAAACAAGATAAGAGAAAAGAAGAAGAAGAAGAAGAAAAAAAAAACAAAAACAAAAAAACATTCCATCCCCAAAGTCATATTTTCTTTCAGAATTTTTGAGGGAAAACAGACAAAACAAAAGAGAAAGAGAAAAAAAAGTTTTATATTTTCTCAAAGCAGGCAAAATAAATGTGATTTCCACGTATATTTATTTCGACGCTGTCGTCGACAAACATGCAAAAACGATCCTTTTTGGTGCACCGAGGCACCCGTAGCGTCATTAAGGGGCCGCGGCGGCGCAGCGGGAGGCTGTGGTTCGGTTTTACAAGCACTCTTAGTGAAGACGAGCAAATCACAAGTTTAAATAACACTGGGGGATATTGCCACAGAAATCATTGTTTGTTTGTTTTTTGTTTTTCTTTATTGGTTTTTTTGAATGAAAATGATATTAATTTACTATATTTTTGTTAATTTCATTTTAAAGCCAAGACCAGTTTATTTTTTATTTTCTATTTTTAGTAATTACCAATACTTCCCGTGTCCGGGAGGCATACGAGTCTTACAGTCGCAGTATGTCTGAATGAAATGGAACTGAGGCATCGTTCCTTTCTCCACATGAGAAAAATCATTTAAAAAAAAAAGATGCATTTTAATATCTAAAAATCAACTTCGTCCCTGTAACAGAATACAGTATATATTTTGAATTTACTGCTCACTGTACATACCTTTAGATGTCAGAATTTGAATAGACCATAAGCAGATACCTATGTTCTCTATTTGGAGCAGGAAAAATGCCTCAGGATGACAAAGACATATGTTGTTTCTTTTTGAATGCCTTTTTGATTTCCTCTTTTTTGGTGCAATGTGTTAATGCCAAGGCTATGTCTTGGTGAAGTATGGTTGAGTACAGAGATTTATGTAAGTTATTTTTCAAATTAAAAATAAAAGAAATTGATATTACATTGATACAAATGGTTGCGTTTTGATTGAGCGCGGACGAAAAGCACCAGAGGAGCAAATGGAGTCGGAGAAACAGAAAGCGCCATTTACCTTTCAGGTCTGATTTGGGGAAAACCTAAAAGGAAAAAAAAAAAACAGCTGGAAGGATGAGCTCAGAGGAAAAGTTAGGCTTTACATTATAATGCCGCATTTCCGCTTCGCTAAGCATCTTCGTAAAGCCCCTGCAGCATAAATCATTTAGCCACAATGGCAGCAGCAACAAAACAAAACCTCCTAACCGAAGCAGACTCTTGTCTCGCTGCCAGGACTGACCTTAGCACCCATTCATCTCCTGCAGTTGGTCAGACTTGCTTGCAGTAATAGTGCTGACCTCGACGGATCACACTGTCTCTGTTTCACTCAGCTCAGCTGGAGAGTTTAGTTTCCAGCTGAAATGCGACACAGCTTTTGAGCTGATGCCACAATGTCGGGATTAAGGGGAGAAGCATCACCTCTGCTGTCATTTACACATTCCACCAACATTGTTTCAAGTCTTGGAGCGACAACGGCAAGACGGCCAACATTTATCAGCTTTACATAAGGATTCTTACTCTGCCAGGATTGGATTAGAATTTCCACTTTTATTCAACCAACAAGTTTTGTTTCTTAAATGAAATTGTCGTAAAATGGTAAACTGCAGAACCCAAGGTTTGGGTTTCCATGATTGTGTTGTTAGAAGTGGGGAGGAATCAGCCAGTGGAGATAGTATGTTTAGCCAATATTCAAGAATTAATGACTTAAAACAAGCTCCTATATCTTGCTAAAAAGTTACTTGTGAGTTTTGTCTTATTGTCTAAGATATTTGCACAAGAAGCTAGACAAAAACCCTTGGTAAGATTTAGTGTTTTTGCAGTGTAGAGTACACAGTTAATGTGGGAAACAAGGAATCAATGCAAGTACACATACAGATGCCACCCAAAAAAAACCCCAGAATCATGAAGTGTAGGCATATCTCAAAAATTAGTCAAAATATTGAAAGGAAGTCTGGATGACTCACACTTCTCAACAATCAACTGAACATTCTTTATCAGTATCGGAGCGATCAGTCACTTCTTATAAACGCTGAGGATCTTTTTACAAATGCTTCCATTGGTAGTTTAGAGATTTAGCTTTGGTAGTTCATGACGGCACAGACTGACAGATTCATCCACAGATTCTTTAACGGAGTCGAGTCGGGGCTCAAACCAAGCCACTACATTTCATTTTTGGGGGGAGTTCTCTGGAACATCTGGGAAGTACTTTGGATAAAGAAGGATTCTTTATAAAATCAAGAAAATTACAGGCAACCCAGAGCATTTATGAGTCCGCGATACAACCTCAGAGTGTCTTCAGTCATCGGCTTCTTCAGTCTGTAATACAGAAAACTGAGAGAGCAAAGTAATGACTGTAATAAATTAATACTGTTGTTATTGAAGCAACAAGATTATACTAGCAAATCAAATTAAATTAATAGCATTTCAATACTTTTTAAATCAAATTATACACAGACAAACACAAAACCTTTACTCTGTTAGTGGAACAAAAAGTCAATGGCAACAAATTGTGATTCACCCCACAAGTCCTTATTTAGTGTGAGGCTCCTGATGTCAGGGCCAGTCAAAGGAATATTTCAACTGATTTAAATCTCAAGCACTTTGGAAACAAAGAGACTTTATGAAAAATTCAATCAAACCCTTCATGGCCAATCTCAAACTGAAAGAAAGCTCAGTAAGAGTTATGTTCGGCGTGCGCTCCGGCAGCCATAAAAGGCTGGACATTGATAAAACTCTGTCTCACGTTAGTTTGTGTTTTCTTCCATTATTGTGTAAAAATAAACATGACTCGCAGATGACTGAGGTTTACATGGGAGGAAGGACTTCCTGTTTATGTGGTATAAAGGGAGAATACCCAGTGCCTTCCTTCAGTTCACCACATCAGACTGATGAGCTGGATCAGACGGACCACGTTCTTACTGCTCTGAACTGGAACTAAGCCGACTGGACGCAACTGGATTTATCTTCAGTATTTGGAAGTTGTATCTCTTGTGTAGCCACTGACTCTGTGCTCGTCAGGTTTGTGATTTACCCGACATTTCCTGAACTAAATATCTACGTAATCAAAATCAAATGAGCTGTTTTGAACTGTTCTTCTTTCCCTTTGCAGATTTTCCTTTCTAAGGATCTGTCTGCCACGATGCTGCTGTCCTGGAACTCTGTGAAGCAGCACCTGGAGGAGACGGCCTCCCAGGCCTTAGACGTTTTCACCACCGGTGAAAGGACGACCTGGAGGAGGACCGTCCTCCTCCTCCTCACCTGCATCACGTCGAGCCTCCTGCTCGGCTCCCTGCTCCTCCTCTACCTCCTCTTCGCTGTGGATTATGAAGTGGAAGTCGCAGGTGGCATTACGGTCTGCTTCGGGGTTTCACTAACCGTTGCCCTTTTCGTTTCAACCAGAGCGAGATGTCTGGGGACTCTGTTTGTCGTTTCCATTTTCATGAAGAAGAGCCGGAACCTGCTGCTGACCGCCGGAACGAGTTTAGTCGTTCTTAAAAACGTCCGCAACACTCTGCGGAACCTGACCCGCCTGACGGGGAGCATGATCTGCAACCTGAAGGCAAAGAAAGAATCCGTCGTCGCTCCATTTAGCAACTATGTCAAGATGCTGGAGTGGATCGGAGGCGTCCTCAAAGGGGTCACCGACCTGGGAGTTGTCAACCTTGACTCAAAGCTGAAGGTTTCGCCGAGAATAGAGTCGGACGTGTTGAGGTTGAGGCTGAGCGAGGCCGAGCAGAGGCTGAACGAGACCGTAAGGTATTTTCACGGCGTCATGGAAACGGTCTCCTCGGTGACGGACAAGATGCTAACCGCCGTCAGCTTCCTGGTGCTGTTCATGTTCATAGCTGTGCGCATCAGAAAGTACCGCAGCGACATGAAGTACGAGAACAGCTTCATCAGCGCGCGGTTTGTCGAGTTTGACGAGAAGCAGAAGGCCGAAGGGAAGCCTCACGTTCTCCCGCTCACCCCGAAGGAGGAGAGGCGCTACGCCGCCATTCCCTCGGTGCGTCCCACCAGCAGCGAGGGGAAAGCCATGCTGAAGTTCGGAGCTCCGGTAATCTCCCACTTTGTGACCTGGGCCCTTTTCATAGCGGTGGACGCCTTGCTGTACTGCTTTGTTGATATTGTTACCAAGAAATTAACGGAGCTGAAGCCATTTCATGTGCCCCTGATGATCAGCTTCAAAGTAAGTTTTGGGATTTTTAATATAGGTTGATTTTTTCTTTCTTCTTACGATGACGTAAAAAAATGTAGATAGAAAAACAGAGAGTAAATCTCTGCAAAAAAACAAAAACAACTCTGAGATATATCTCAGAAATTTTCTAGAAAAAAAAAAGAAGAAATTTTTGAGTTACAAAATTGAAATATTTTTGACTTTTTGAAATTTTCAGTTTTTTTTCCATAACATTTCTGAGATTAAGCCTTTAAACTTTTAGATGAATCCAAATGTCCTTGTTTTTCTAGAAAATTTCTGAGTTTTTTGTGTAAGTCTTCTCCTTCTTACAGTGGCTCTAATAAGTCATTGTAGATCTTCCCTTTAATAACTTGGTTAATCAGAAGACTCGCTCTATTTCCTTTTCAGGGGATTGCGACCTTGATAGGCATACAGATTGAAGAAGAAAACCGTCAAAAGGATTTTTCCTACTCCGTGACTTTGTTTGAGAGGAAGTGTCTCCCTGAACCCGAGCTGCTGTTGTCTAACTCTGTGCTGCCGCTGAGCGCCATCCTCATCACCCTGATCATTATGGCTCTGATGGCTTCCAAAGTCTCCCAGCTCAGACTGATGGTCTGCGATCGGTTCTTTTCCGATGCCAGCAATGCAAGGGTGGAGTTCCTGCATCGCAAGATCCTGAGAAAAAGATTGCAAACGAACAAGAAAGAAAATGAAGGCAGCATTATGTCATTTATTCTAAAGGTTAGCCTATAAAATTATTGCACTATGCTATGTGTGCTAAATGTACGTTGAACAATGCCTCTAACAGGAAGTGTTTTTTTTCTCTCTCTCTAGCTACGTTTCTGGTGTCCGATGTTCTTCCGGCCCAAAGATGAGCCTCAGAGTATTGCTTAAAGATATGGTTCTGTTTACCCATAATGCTATCACGTTCAATCAGTCGCAGGTTTGTTTAAGACACTGACTGTTTTTAATTTTTTTAAAAATGGTCCATCTTCAGGATGGAAGAAACACGGATCATGGTATTTAAAGAATACATTTGTGTGGATGCACAAAACCTGGAATCAACTATGTTTTCTCCTGGTTAAGATCAGGAATGCTCTGATCTGACCCAACGTATCGACTGGAGATCGAAATCAAGACTTTTCGATGACAAACCTCGACCTCCATGACTCATTCAGCAGGTCCAGTGGTCTATGTTCTTGTTAACTGCACCTCCAGAGAGCCATGTGTCCCATGTGAGGCCGGATGTTTAAAGCAACAACTGAGAACACTACACTAAGTGCCGTACACATTACTTTGTCGCTCTACCAAGGCTGGGTCTCTAGATGACACCAGGAGCTGCTCCAGCTCCTGGTCTGTGTCATGTGACTGCGCTATGTTGTGTTCAGGTTCCTCTGGCTATTTGAGAGGAGCTGCACAGAGAGCAACTCAAACACTTGTTTTGGAATTGTATCATGTTCGATGCAAAGCACTACGTTTCTAAAGCAGGAGTTCAACTTTTTCCTGTAAGTTATTATTATTATTTTTTTACAGTGAACAACGATGAAAAGTGTTACAAACTGTCGGATCAGCAAGTCAAATCAAAACAGAGCGCAAACAAGCTAAAGGTAGCTTCAGTACATCACCGACAGGAGCAAGATGTGAGATCATTGCAGATCACTGAAGACTGTATAATGAGAAGACTGTATAATAACACACTTTACAGCATATTGTCTGTAGCTAGCTATTCTCACCAAAATAAACTACGTGGGCCAGCACATTGTTGACAGTATGTTTCTGTCTGGCAGAAACTACGGTTCGGACAAAATATGTTCATAGTCAAGGAAAACTGCTACTCCAGTGCCCAAAACTTTATTGGTGAGTGAGTTAAGTAGAAAACAATTACATTATGTTGACTGACACACTGATAGAATAGAATATCTTTATTTTACAGGAACTTAGCATTGCTGGAAATTGACCAGAGTTTGCCAAAATGCTCTTTCTAATTTAAGTATATATGTATGTAGGTATGTATGTATGTATGTATGTATGTATGTATGTATGTATGTATGTATGTATGTATGTATGTATGTATGGATGGATGGATGGATGGATGGATGGATGGATGGATGGATGGATGGATGGATATAAGGCATTGAATTTAAAAAAGCATCAGACTGGAACTGGGTAAATATAATTAATTGTCTTGGATAAATATTTGGGGCAAATACATCCTGACTGAGACATTCCAGTATAATCTGATTACTTGCATGAATGCCTGCAGGTCACTGTGTCCAGCTCCCCAGGGAAAACGTTGCATCAGGCTGATTTAAGCAGTGTTTGAGAGGAAGGGAAAACTGGTTGACATTGGTAGAGACAATGGAAATCAGCCAATACTCCAAGTTGCCTTATTGAGTTGAAACTGTAACTCATAGTTTCCCTAATATTTTTTTTGCACCAATGATAAACAAGAAAACTGTAAACTATCTTTTTGTGTATTCTGAAACACTAAGCTGACAGATCTGATTGAGCTGACGTACTGATGTGACAAAAACTATGAACATAATAAATATGACGTTCCATTAAACTGTGCTGTTTTCATTGCATCTGCTGCGATATGTCTACACACGTCTCTCAAACCGATGACAAACCATGAGTCGGTTCAATTCAGCTTCACCGAGTTCTCACTTTCATTGTGTAAGGAGACAGGTAACATTATTTTTAGACAAATATCAGACCATATTTCACATATAAATAGATTTTTGTGTGTTTTTTCACACAGAGAAGGCTGCAAGGAACCTCATTTTCAATGCGAAGCGTTCAGATGCTACAGTATGTCTGTGCATGCTGCAGAGTGTAGAGCAGCTCCAGTTGCTTATATAACCTATGACAGATATACCCTACATGTGCAGCAAGCAGCGCTATGCTCTCCCTTTTCCTGCGCTGTCATTTCCTGTACAGATCTTCCAGGAGTTTCTTCGCCTCTCTTAGAGCTCACAGCCAGCTTCGACTCCGAGAGGTGACGGCTGAGTAGTAAAAGGTCAAAAACTGTAGACTTGCATGCTTTTCTTTGGCACTATTTTCTGGTAGAAAAAATATGGATGGTACGATGTTTGCAGCATAACGCTCCAAAGGGGGGAACAGACGCATTAGTACATGAACCATCAATTATTAAAACACGTGTAAGTGAAAAAGTCAAAAATTTGCTTCACCCTTTAAAAGAATTCAGCATAGATGATGATGATGATGATGATGAAGCCCAAAATAAACCTTGATATTTTGTTAGATTGTATTAAAAATGTCTTGAGCACTTTGATTTTTTTTTTTTAGCTTTAAGTTCCGTTTGTTGATTTATATTTTTTGCCACTATTGTGTGTATTTAGTATTTAGTTATCAGCATATCAATCATGCGTAACGTCAACAACTCATGAAATTACGGTTTGCAAAGCCTGGTGGCGTCGCTTCAAACTTGTAGATGAGATTCACATGTTCCCTTTTTAAAATTTCACTCAAAATTAGCATGACAATCAAATGGATAATAGTTAATGACTAAAATAATAATAAAAATGTTTGTAGTGTACATAACCCTTAATTATTATAAAGGCTTTTAAAGTATGTAACTATTAAAAGGCCCAGTTTTATGCAGATTTTCCTGTCTGCACGTTTCTGTTCTTCCATTTGGGTACTGCTACCAGAAACAGTCCCAAAAAAGAAAAACAAAAGACACCTGGTCGTTTTTGGGGAATACGTAAATGTTCTACAGGTGTCTGCAAAACCACCTGTTTCAAAAAAAACCTCTAAATTGTTGCACAATTGTATTATTTAGCAACTCCCAGCCCCTCACCTGGCTACCTACCCAAGTTAGGCTCCTCCCACTTCCTTACCAGACCGCTAACTTTGTGCTGCTGAATTGCCGCTGCAATGGCTGCTGGGAAATGAAAAAAACGTTTTGCTCTTGGCTGCAATCAATCAATTCTGAGCGTTTTGTCCATTTTCTCCCAGTCATGGAGAACAGAGCTGGGTGGCTTCATTTGAAGTTTTGCTTGAAATGTCCCTGTGGTGTTGACAGAGTTCAAGGAGTCCTGTGAAAACCACCAACAGCGCAGCAGGGCTCACCAAAAGACTTCGACTAACAGGAAGGTTCTGTTCGTCACAAATCTGCAGAAGTCGGCGATGTAAGTACATAGTATAATTATGTCTTGTGTGTTTTGCATTGATGTCATTTAGCCCGAGCTAACACTGGGATCAGCTCTGCTTGTATCTCACGTTACGTCACCCACAATATCTGCGCACTTACTGTCGGAATTGTAGTTAATTGAAAGCGATACTGTACATTGAGACGATGTAGTGTTTGTGAAAACATGTTGGACACAAAGATATTACTGATATTGTCATATTATTATTATTTAATTTTTTCACTTGTTGAGAGACGTGCTTCTCCTCAGTCTCATATTAAAAAAGTCGCATTTGTGGGGAAAAAGAAAAAAGACTTATGAATAATTATTGTGCTTATTGTTTCTCTGCGGGTTCAAAGATGTCTGTTTGTGCCACTGTTTCTGTGTTTGGAGCCATTTCCTTGTGTCTGAGGTGCGAATGTGAACCTGAGTCGGGAGGGCGGGGCCAGCAGCAGCTTATTGGCATAATCGTCACTAGTCCTAAAACATGAGCTAAAAACATGCGGAACTTATGGGGTGAAATCTTAATATCTGAGAATGATTTTGTGTATTAAGCCTATTGAAAATGTTTTGCATAGCCCACTAAACTATCCTAGCCTGATAAAGGAAGCACAATACTGGATCTTTATTAAAACAAGATCTTTTATCAATTGCTTTAAGTCTATGAAGATACTTGCAGTAGCAACTAGACTAAAAGTACTTGGTAGATATTGCGGTTTTTGCTGTGAGGCGATCGGCCAGGTCACCAGGAAATGTCCCACAGCTTCCAATGTTCAGTCCGCCTATGCCAGAGAGGATTGGTTTCATAGAACCTCTTTACGTAACTTAAAGAAAATGAAAATGTTTTGCCTCATTTTTATCTGTTTATTTGAATTCAAATGGCAAATCGCGGTCGTGTGTTTATGCTGACTAATGGAGCACAGCTGGTTACATCATCCGGAGCGTGGTGCTGATGTCTCGTAGAAATGCGTTATGGTACAGTAACAATTCATAAACCACCACTTCCCTCATCAAGCATTGTACTGCCAGAGACAAGAGGAAGGAAGTAGCATTTGCTCAAGCATGAGTAGACCTTCTGTGAGTCACACGCCGCCACTGACCCGTGTGGAAACCTGATCACGCTGTGTCTTAACTGGCCCTGTGGCCTAAAACCACGGCGGCACGCCAAGCCCAATGGGAAGCGGGCGCATGGTGCTCAGTGACGGCTGCAGACCTTTTCTGTTTTTTTACTACCAAAATGAGAGAATGCATCTCCATACATGGGCATAGCTGCAGCGCATGGGGCCCGCTCAGATCCCGCCTGATCAGCACGCTCAGCCCGTCTGGGTCAATCAAGTAAATCTGAACACTTTCATGCACATGTCTGTGTGTTTTTCATGAATATTTCATCAAAATGAAAAGATGCATTCGGGTGAGAAAAATCAATCCCGTTGCCAAGGGCAACAAGCACTGGGGAGAAATGGGGATTAAAGATTAAGGAAACTGGCATGAAAGAAGAAAAGAAGCAGATGCAAGTTCACATCTAGATGCAGTTTTATTGCACAACTACCACAATATGCAGTGTATGAATGGTACAACTATTTGTTTTCCTACCATCTTATAAACATAAAATCGTGCTAAAACATGTCACCTTGAAATATTTTACGTGACTGCATAGCATAAGCATGAAAGCTAAAAACATTTAGTGGGTTCTACAGACCAGCCCATTGAGCAGACCCATCCTGAAAGCCTGACACAGCTGAAGAAATGTACCACAGTTTTATGTTCCAGCAGAAAGCTGAACGAAGTGTTGAGTAGTGTTAACATAAAGGGAACTCCTCCACCGTTACTGCAATAGATTCACTTTAAATGTCTAAAACTGTCATATCTATAAGAAACATCTCTTCTTTACTGCTTTGATAGCATCTTGGTCATACTGCAGGGACACAGCTGGACATCCAGAGAGACTTTCATGTTCTCGGTCAGTTCAAACGGAGATGACTTTGCCTTCATAGGGCTTTCTGATCACAGCTGCAGGTCTGTCCACCTGCAGGCGACACACAAAACCAAAAGAAAGGTTAAGTCTCTTTTATGCAGCTCAGTGAATCCACCAGTAGCTGTGTTTCTATTGGCCATAGAATAACATAATTTGACATTTCAAAAATAAATGCGCTTAATAGAAATGCGGCAAATTTGAAGAATTCTAGTTTTTTGATAAAACATTTTGGCGCTAGGAGGAAGTGAGGTCTGTTTGGTCGCCACTTGTGCAAAAATGCAATGGCAACACTTTTTTTGCATCACACGAGTCACGTGATCAACAACTGGATTTTGCCACTGGCACAAACCACGTAGAAGACAACAATCAGTAGTTGGAGAATGATTATCACACGAACAAACTTATTCACGTGTGATTTAAAAAAAAAAAAAGCATTTCTTATTTAACGGAAACTCCGCAATTGCAAAATTGTGTTTTTTCGACATTAGCTGAATATGATTTTTATTTACTTATAGGAAACGGAGTTAGTGATCACTAAGTAAGGTTATGTGGGTATAAACTGTTGTAGATTGCCCAAAGAGTTTTAAATCAAACTTTCAGCAGGATGTAGTTAGCAGACAGTGACTGTGATGAATTATTTGGATGTTGGAGGTATATATTGAACCGTACGCTGTGCTGTCTTGACGTCGATGCGTTCATCGACTCACCTGGTCTCGTTGCCTGATTCTTTTGTAAACGAAGTCGGAGAACGGTCCTCTGTGAATGAACCTGCCCTGACCCGGTGAGATGTGGAGCTGCCCGTCCTCATAAACCACTTTCCCTCTGGAGATGGTGACTATGGGGACGCCGTGGCACTCCATGCCCTCAAAGATGTTGTAGTCCACGGCTTGGTGGTGGGTCTTGGCTGATATCCTCCTGCAGAGTCCGAAACATCAGAACTTTTCAGTAATTGGCCGCAGCTGAGAGGAAAGATCTTCAGTGAGACTGACTGAGTCAGACAGCAATCACTAAGGTTTAATGTTCATGACTTTTTTTTTTTTCTTACATACAGCATAACCAAAGCCTCTTTCTGTCAGTAAAAAGCATTTTCACATGTATTTATTTCTTATTGCGTAACTGTCCATCAGTTCAAATACTACTGGAGTATTTACACATCATAATGCTAAAATTTGAATCTGGATATTGAGTGTGGTATGTTTGCATAAAAATATGGAATGAGTATTTTTCAATTTTCACCAAAACAAATTTAAAAATGCATCTATTACATGAAGTTTTTAAAAAAATCATTAATTTATGCAAAATCAGAACTCATGAACTTCTTTACAATAGGAGTGGATTTATTTTCCACAACCACTGCATTTATTTCTTAGTAACGTGATATAAGTGAACTCAAAGGTGTGTAATTCAGTTGAAGCTGATCTTCTTTCAACCCACACCTTTTTATTTATAAATTACATTTTGAGTTTTTCTCAGGAGATCCCACAGTTCTCTGTCAGATTCAGTTCTGGACCATTAAAAACATACAATATCTCCACATAAACTAATTATGTTTAATTTGATTGTATGTCTGGACTGAAAAATATTCTGTCTGTATTTTCTGGATTCTAGCACCACAAAGCTTTCTTCAGATCCACTTCGACACAGTCCACTACCGGAGTTCCTTCCCACATTTAAACCCAAAAATATTCATACCTTGTGCAGATTTGTACATTTCCATATACATTATATTCAATAGTAAATGGAAAAATCTTTAGTGGAATTATTTCAATCAGATTTAATCGTTTGGCATGTTTGCTGTGGTATGATAATGAGTTGATGATGATGGTATTGTTGCCATCACCCTAATTCTGTATTTTTTATAATTCTTCAGAAACAAGAAGTGGACTCTGACTGGACTACTTGGAAAGGTTAAAATTATTTCCAGTTAAAAGAAATGTGTTGGTAAAAATAAAAGATTAGATTACAGATAAATCTGTGAGGGGTATGATTCATTTTGGACTAAATAGTATCTTTTTAAAGAATCTTGGATAATGACTTAATAGGTCTTCTAATTTCCTTTTTAAAACAAGCATCACTGAAATTATTTAAATTAAATGTAGGTTGCTGGGGACTTTTTTCCCCCTAAGCTGCAGTAGTAAAACCTGGCGGAGGTGAGCCACCAGCCTTACAATTTAAATGTTCTGGGTGAAGATTTACATTCTGGATTAGACGTGAATGCTATTTAGACAGGAAGTGTCAAACAGTGTAACAGTCTAAGCAAAGCTGCCCGATGGTTACAGCACACTGATGGCAGCACCTTGCCAAGCTTTTAACACATCCTGAGGAAAACACAAGCAACACATCCATCATCTCCTGTAGCCTCTTAACAGCCAGAGGATTATCTAGAAGTGTGATTCAGTTTGAAATCCAAACTTGCCTTCACCACAGACCACACACCAACGCCTCAATACTATAATCTAGTATTGCTCAAGGAAGTAATTTTTTCTTTTCTTTTTTTTTTTTTTTTTAAATTCAGTTACAATAATTTGCAAAAATATGCATAGACTCCACATTATAAGTTAGTTTTGTCTTCACTTGTTGTAAAGATCGTATGCATTTTGATTAATGAATCCAGTTGGCTCTGGAGTTGTAGCTTAATGTATTTTGAAGCCCATTTGTTCTGCTTCCGGATGCTGGAGAAAATCTCTCCGTAAACAACCCTCTGCACTGTACGCAGACTGATGCTGCCCTACAAATAAATCACATCCAACTGAAAGACCAGATTGGCATGCCAGAGTAACACCAGTCTGACTCAGTCTCTTCTTTAAATATGTCGTTTCCCTCCACCTGCCCTCCGTCTTTCACATGCCTCCAAAGTTCTCATTGATACCCAGAGTCGTACATCACGGCCACCGCTGTGTGCGCTGCCAAAAACAAGATGTGTCCTCATTGCTCAAGCAGCTCAATTATGAGAAACGAGGCGACTCGAGCGAGTGTTGGTTACGCAACCGTTTGCGGTGCCCGGTCCCACCGGATGTTGTTGAGGCGACGCTTGTGCCGGGGGCGTAATTAATTACGCCGTTTCACAGATGACTTCACGGCCACGGCGGCTGAACACGAGGCGAGCGCGTGGTTGGAACGCGCAATGACATTGCACACACGCTACGACTGGAAGGACAGTGTGGAATCGAGAGAAGTCCAACATTGGCATGACTACCGGTGATCGTTTAAGGGTCACACCAGTCTCCAAATGTAACCAGTGTATTAATTTACAGCACATCCAATGGAGAGATGATGCCTTTGCTCCAGTTTATGTACAGTAAGCTGTTGCACTGTAAAAACTAAATCTTACCAAGCAATTTTGGTCTAGTTTCTAGTGCAAATATTAGTTTTATCGTATTTCAAGAGTACTAACTTACAAGTAACTTTTCAGCAAGATATAGGACCTTGTTTTAATAATGGTCCCTTAATATTGTTGGAAAAGTACTGGTTATGAAAGAAATAATCTCAGTGGAACAAGACATTTTAACTTGTATAATGTAGAGAAAATGTCTTGTTCCCGAGGCAGATTATTTTACTTATAACTAGTACATTTTCATCAATATTAAAGGGGAGGTACTATTTGAAATGTTTTGAGCTTTATATAATGTTATATTATTTCCTCTTCAAAAACATACCTGGGATGATGGATCCTTTCATGCGTATTTGAGAAATCCTTTAACCTCCCATGGCAACCATTCAGCTGGTCGAAACAGGGTGGATCTAGCTCCGCCTTCTTGGCGAAGCTCCTCCTCTGAGCTGTAGTTTCCAAGCTTACGAGCGTTCACTTCACAGAGCACTCCTCCCACCTACTTCCCCACTCAGCTCCTTCAGACTAGCCAGCAGCAATTGGCAAACACCTGGTGGAACTGTGCTTCTGCTGAGCTCATTATAGGAGCTACTTCTCAGTGCAACGCTGGTAAAAAGTTAAAAGGTTTTTTAGAGGAGCCATGTTGTGATAATTTTCTAATGGAGGAGTTTCAAAAAGGAGCAGGAGATTTTAAAGAGAAAGAGGCCCAATTTCAAGGCGTTGCATTACAAAGTAAAATTTTTTAAAAGTCATATTATACATTGTATTTTTATAATACTGAAGGTAACATAGTTGTGCTATAAAATGCCTCTATGTGCCCTGAAAGCGCATAATGACTTAAAAAGAGCTCCTATTTCTTGCTGTAAGTTAGTTTTGTCTTCAAGTCAACTAAGATATCTTCCTTATAAACTAGACCAAAACTACTTGGTAAGAGCTTGTGTTTCTGCAGTGTAGAGATATTCCCGGAGGGCTCAATCAAGATCCAACAACAAACGGAGCAAAGCGCAGCCTCTTGTTATATAAGTCTGACACTACATATGCCACTGGAATGCTTCCTGGCCCTCTGTGTCTGTATATTTTGCAATTGCTCCACAAAACAGCTACTGTTTGTTTTAAATCTGGAATCAGGGTGCAATAATAACTTGATTTTTATTTCTTTTTTTTTCTGTTTTTTAAATGCAACGTTATGACATTCTAAGCCGGTTGCTGAAAATAATCTGAAAACTGTGTTCTATGCTGTATGACTATTGGAGCTCCCACATGAAATATTTGTCACTTTTAGATCCTCACAGTTCCCCATGGGCATCATCCCACTGATAAACTGCGTATGTGGCTTATGTAACAGTAGTAAAAATGCTTCCCTTGAAAACATAATTTCCTAAAAAAGAAAAAAATTGATAAAAAAAAACCAAAACACTGCATCCCCCCCCCCCCTAAAAATGAACCATCCCAACATTCAGCTGGATTCAGATGTAAATTGTGTTCCGCATTCATTTGCAGCTGCAGATAAAAGATGACATCCAGACTTCTGGATGAAGCACATGCGTAATCAGCTTAGCATGTGTTAAGGTGGCACAACACGAAAGATACAGTGCTTCTTTTTTTTAGTTGCCTACACTTTATCTATAAAGTGTATGCTTTCAAGTGCTACAACTGTTATCTTATTGGTTATCTTTATGTGTTGAAGTCACGCATCTCCCCGGTGTTCCAGCAGCACCGTGTTCACTTCACCGCTGACAGAAGTGTTGGAATATTTCAACTGTAACATATGAGAACCTTGAGTTTTGAAGGTTTCCTAAGGATGGGGTCCTCACCTCGTCAGGTTGGGGTCCCACACCACCACATCAGCGTCTGAGTTTTTGCCGATGCGGCCTTTCTGTGGGTAGAAGTTGAAGATTTTTGCTGCGGTGCTGCTTGTGATGGCCACAAATCGATTCTCGTCCATTTTGCCGCTGTGCTAAAGGGGGGGGAAAGACAGGACGCAAAGAACGTGAGGGGCCCACGGCAAATGACGACAATATATGGAATTGGCACACAATAGGTCAGCACTTAACTTTGCAACCGGCAGCCCTCTCGTGCCAAAATATCATCTATAATTTGTGGTTTGTAAGCAATGTTGCTCGTAGTAAATCTTTCCCGCCTAGCTGAAAACACTCCCCACAGCAACAGCAGGAGAACGCAACGTCAGCAACTCTGCAGCAAATCTGCTGCTTTGTGACTTTATTACATTTTCTGATTGCGATGCAGAAAAAAACAGAAATGTGCTTTTAACATTACTGTACGCAAAGAATACACACACATACACACCCCAGTTTGCATTTCTACCCATATTAGGACTTTTCATTGACTTCTATTTATTTTACTAACTGCATTCATGCCTAACAGACATTTTACTTAAGCCTAACCATTACTAGTCTATTGCTAACCCTACCCTAACCCAAAACTTAATTCACACTGTACCTCTAAACTTAACAAGCAGAAGACAATAGAATTGCAAAACTAATAAGGACCCGAAAAATGTCCTCACTTCCACAAATGACCTCAATTTGTCGGTGAAAGTGGGGAAAGTGGTTCCCAATATGCAGTATATGCAAGTACACACCTACACACACACACACACAGAGTATCTATCTATCTTCACAGGGACTTTGTATTTGCTTCCATTCATCATTTATCAATTTCTATGGACTAACTGACGCCAACCCCAAACCTAACCTGGACTTAATTTACGTTAGCCCAAAAATGGCACCCCACAACATAATATGCATTAGGAAAATGTTCCTTACAGTGTATCAAGTACAAAGCCACACACACAGAGACTAGGTTGTGACTATGTGCATTTTGAGATTGGAGTTCCTTTTTGTCCTTTTCAATTCACCATGTTGGAGTTACATTTTAAATAGATAGTTACATACATAGCTCTAATTCTGACACACCAGTGAACAATGGGGAGTAACACAGACTGTCATTCTGCATTGGCTGCTCCTAAACAAGGAGAGTGTTCTTGAAAGCATGTACATACCACTTGAACTTTTTCACATTTTTTCCCTTTACAACCAAAAATCTTCAAATTTATAAAAAAATTTAAAGAGGTGTCATGCGATAGATCAACACAATGTAGTGCATAATGTAGAAATGTAAGCAGTTTGGTTCAGGTTAGACAGTAAGCTTAAATCTGTTTATGGTTTTAGTCTCTGAGCTGTTTAGTGCCACACACAGCAGATGTTTAATGCAGACCTACCACTCCTCTCTCCCAGATGACAGACATCCTGTCCTCCACACCATTCACGCCATTCGGGATCTTAGTGAAGTCGTCTTTGCCCAGGGCCTTCTGGCACACAGAAAAGGTGCAGTTGTCCGTTCCCGTGACACTCAAATCATCACTAAACACAAAATTATAAAATAAAAACTTTCATATTTTAAATCTGATAAATTCAGAAGAACTGTTAAAAATTAAAAAGTAAAAAATTGAGATACTGTGAAAGAATTCTATACTTTTAAAAAGTGAAACTCTCAATTTATATAGATTAATTACATATAGTGATATATTTCAAGTGTTTATTTCTCATAATTCTGATCATTACAGCCTGCAGGGAATGACCACCTGAAATTCTCTCTCAAAATTTTTATATTGTGAAAAAAGTTAAATATAAGTCATGGTATCACACCCTAATCAGCTAGTGGACTCCTAACACCTTCAATGCACTGAAAAAAGAAAATGGGCGATCCAACTAAAAACATTTAGTAAATTTGTTCCAAGTAAGCAAATCAAGCTTATCCAAGTAAATATATTATGTTTAATAAATTGTCATGTTAAACAAATGTAAATAAAGTATGTTTGTCAAACTTCATTTGTTATATGTAATCAAATTAACTCAACTTCTGTTAAGTTGGAGCTCCGTTATCTTTTTTCAGTCTGGGTCAGTTGGCTACAGTCTTCAGTACTCAGAGCCACTAAGCACAGATGAATCCTATAGTTGGGCTGCAAGGGCCTTACCTGGGTTAAGGAGAAAAAGAATGGAGCTGTTGCTCTGTGGTCCAATGTTAGCTTTACACATGAAAGTGACATTTGCATTTCATTTGGAAATCTAGTTCCTGGACTTCCATTACCTCTCAACAGGCTAATCGCCTCCGTGCCACGCTGCAATGATGCAGCACTTATGTGATACGTGAGTTTCACTTTCTGAAATAAGTGTCAAGGAATATCAAACTATGTGCTACATGCTAAATTGCTTGGCACATTTTGTCTTTATGTCCACCTACTTGGCCAAGAGGTCCATGAGGTACGCTGGGGTGCTGGGATCAGGTCTAAGAGGAGGGCCCATAACAAAACCAGCAGCATGGGCCCAGTCTTTGTGCCAGTAGTGGGACCCATCAGTGCCTAACCCAGCTGCAATTGGCTCCCCGAACACCACACGGCCTTTAAAACAGTCAACAAATAAAAATAAGACACACTTCAATTACAACAGAGCATCGTTTATTCGCATTTTCTATTTGGGCTCTTTGTCTGTTGTCATCACATCTGTGGAAAGGCTTATGATCAGATAAAAATATTTGAAAAAGTTTTCGTAAGACCACTAGACAAATTAGTGTCCTAGACCACTGTAACAAACAAACCTACTTCATAATTTTAACTAAAATAGTGAGGGAGAGAGTAGTTCAGTTATGCTAGCCTGACTTTGACAACCTTAACATGTAGATGTGCTGCAGAATTTGTCTAGGTACAGCTAAAACCCCCCAAAGAAATTAAGGTGACCCACATACCAACTCTCTGACAAATCATCAGAAGAGCTGGTGTTTTAAATTAGCTAATTAATCACCGCTGTGTTCAGAAGATCACTTATTAATAACAAAATAAACACGATACAGGAGTGAATGTTCTCTTCTAAGTGTGAAATATTTGCATGTTTTTTAGTGATGAATTTTGATGCTGTTGTCAGTCGGTTGCTATGGTAGCAAGTCTGTGTGTAGCGTAGCATTGTTGTGCGCATCTGCAAAATTTCTGAATGCGAACAATAACATGCAACATGTTTATGGTTTGCGGCCCCTGCCTAGTCTAGACACGCCCCTGGCGGCAGTAGCCCCCACTCACCGTCCCTGCGTGAATCAGCCACCACCTTGGCAGCAGATTTGCTCATGACATGGACCACGTAGAGCGGGCAGTTGACAGCGTGGGCGATGGTGATGGCTCGCTGCGTGGCCTCGGCCTCCACCTCCTCTGGCCGACAGAGTTCATGACCTTCAGGCCCCCTGATTCCCATGGACAGCATCTTCTTGGCGCCCTTTAGAGTCCCAGCAGAGGACAGACGCAACAAAGGCAGAATGAAGTGCAAAAGAAAAGCAGGGTCTTCTAAAAGTGTTTATACCCCATGAACTTTGGCTCATACTATGTCCAACCACAAACCGTAATATTCTTTGTTAGGATTTTATGTGACAGATCAACACAATATAAGGCATAATTGTGAAATGGAAGAAAATGATGCATTATTTTCAATTTTTTTGTGTTCGGCCCCAGTTACTCTGATATCCCTAATATACAAACCCAATGCAACCAAAAGTAACTAAATTATTGATTGGACCCACGTTAAGTGTAATTCGAAGTCTGAATAAAACTGCAACCATTTTCCTTCTGATTCCCAACAACTTTGTGTTTTATCTGTCAGATTAAATTCTAATAAAACACATTGAAGTCTGTTTACGGAGAAATCAAAGTAACTGGCGCTTTAAATGTTTTTATTTCATTGCAAAAAGTATAGCATGAATAAGAATTTTGGATTTAAAATTCAAATTCCTAAAAACTATTAATCATCAAAAGCTAATCAAAATTCTGCTCAGCAGCAAAAACTATTTATTTCCTCTTCACCGTTTATACAGGCAGCTTTTCTAGCATTTGCTTCCCCCTGGTGGTGGTTTGATTGAAAAACAGGATCCAAATGACCCTGTTCAGATCTGTTTAACAAGAAGCAGGTTCTGATGCAAGTCGGTTTTCTCAAAGTGATGAAGTTGGAATAAAGGCTGTTGAAATGTCTTTTAATGACCCACAAAAAATAACTGGGAGAATTTTTATTTAGCTGTTTTTTCTGAGTGCTTTTATTTTTCATGCGTATCCTTTCATGTAGAAGATTCAATGCTATTCTGAAATCAGACTTTTGTGAATTTAGCAACATTTTCCACTATAGTTTCTACCCTTGCTGTTTTCACTATAGTTGAAGCCCAGCTGCCATTAAGGTCAAACATTAACTCACAGCTACATCTGGCCTTGCATGTATGACATTGGACATATTAGGACCGTTGTTGATGGAGAGAAAAAAAAGGAGAGTAAACGCAGAAATATTTAGATTAATCTCAGAAATGTCCTAAAAAAAAAAATAAAAAAAAAAGAAAATTTTGAGCTTGAAAAGTCAAAAACTGGTCAAACTTTCGACTTTCCTTACTCAGAAATTTCTTTTTTTTCTTTTTCTAGAAAATTTCAGAGATTTCGTTTTGGCAGAAATTTACTCTTTTTTTGTTTTTTGTTTTTCTCTCTACAACAACCCCAACACACCGCCGTATTGATGGCTTTGCACTCGAGTCACTTTCAGAAGTCAAGCAAACGTCTCATGTGAAATCAGCGCTAGTGTATAAGTTCATATTGTTATGGGAAAGATTTTATTATGGAGTCTAACATGGAAACAGTCGATGTTTTTATTTTACGAGTAACTTCCTTTTAAAATTGGACAAAAATCCCCCCATAAAAATATTTGGAACAGCAAAATACTAAAACTTCTTAGAACAAAAACTGATACAAACCTCTGCGATCAAATCCCCATTTTCAGCATGCACTTGAGCTATAGCTCCAATCTCTTTACAGTGGGCGAAGGCGGCGTACAGCTCAGAGTCCTGAAGCATAAACACATCCTTATAGGCCATGAACATCTTGAAGGAGTTCACTCCCTTTTCTTTGGCCAGAGTTTCCATCTCTTTCTTGACCTGCATTTTGTTTAAAAGAAATGCAGCAGCTCAGAGGAGACAGCAGGACATTTGGAGTTTTGCCTCTTTTGACAAACGTAATGCATCAGCAGGAGTCTGTGCCTTCACCTCTTCGCTCCACCACGTGACGGCGACATGCAGAGAGTAGTCACAGCAAACTTTGGCGTCGGCTGTCCTACGCCAAGCATCGTAGGCCTCCAGGAGAGACTTCCCCTTTTGGGGGATGACGAAGTCCAAGATCATTGTGGTCCCTCCGGCCAGAGCGGCCTGAGGAGAGGCAAACGTTACCGCAGAGGAGGAAGTTGGTGAACAAGAATAGCTACACTCACAAGAGATGAATAGGTCACAAAACATCTGATCCCTTCACTTTGTTCTGCCGGGCATTTGATGCCGGAAAAGAAGCAATTTGACCCTTTGTATCACTTTCCTTAGAGCGTGGCCCACTCCACCATCAGAGACGTTCAAACAAGCTACGAGCGTCTTAACGCCTGTAAAGCTCGTCAACAAACACTTTTATTTAGTTGATTTCACTGTAAAAATGGTTGCATGGTGTTTCCATGGTGAGCTGCACAGACGAGGATGGAAATCAAACTTATTCCAACGTAAACATTTCTTTGAGGAAAGAAGACTGCAATGGATAGCGGCCATCAGAAAGACTGGCAGACATTAGACTCTTTGCTGCAGCCCCGGCTCCAGACAAGTTTAACAGGGGGGGCATCAGTTATTTTTTGGGGGGGGGGCAAAATGAATACATAGCAATAATAATATTACTCAAGTAAAAGAAAAAGGTACAATGCAGTAAAACTACTCGTATAAGTACCTTTTTTTCCAAAAACGTTACTCAATGTAACAAGTACTACACACTTTTGAACATAAACATCAGTAGCCTACAGGCTACTAGTTAACAAACCTAAGATGCTGTATTTGTATTAGCTAGCCATCATTTCCATTACCTGCATCCAACAGGATTACTCAACTCAGTCGGTTAGTTTGGGGGGGAAACTGTGCAAAGTTCTTTGCGTTTTGCTGGTTTGCTGCCATGATTCCAACGCACACCTGAGTAGCTCTGCACAGCAGCAGCAGGTCTCCTTCGCTGCCGGACAGGTGTAAACCCAGCGCGAGCCTCGTAGCGCTCTTGTTGCGTTTAAAGGCGGCTCGGAAAAACAGGTCACAACGTGTTAACAACAATGAAACAGTTTTAATGGCAGAAAAAAGTGACATAAGGTGCTGATATTGGAAGTGCGGAAGCTCCTACTGCATCAAATCGATATAGGAATAACAGAGAGAGTTTCCCCCTTTGATCAGGATCTGAGGTAAAAACAGCAAACAGCTTCCAGTCCTGGGTGGGGGGGGCATACAGCCGGGCCTGCTTTGCTGATTTGAAGCAAACTCTTTTTACGGGTTAAGAAGATTAACATTCATATATTTCATAAGTGACCTTGGTAAGATCCAATCAAATGTTGCATTATGGAAAAGGTACGCATCTCATCAACCATGGAGAAAACGCCCCAACATCATGTAGCCCTCCATGTATGAACAAAACTGGGTGACATCAAGACTTTTGTATGCTTTTATGTCTGCTCTGGTGTAAGAGAAAACCCTGTTTATGATATAGTGGTATAAATCATATAGCACAAATTCAGGCAGATTTGAGAGCGAAGGTATGGGTTGGTTTCTAAGCTAGTTACTTCCAACTTTTGTAAATTGTTACAAAAATGGTGATTAAACTGTCATGTTGTGAGCGTATAATATGAGACATATTCTGTGAAAAGATTGAGCTCCTCCACTTCCTCTCAGCACTACTATTACCATCTGAAGAAAAGCAGCAGTCCAGGTCTTAGCGACATCATGTGCATGCTGCTAAATATGCTAATGGGAGAGAAACAACTTACACTTCCAGGAAAACTGTTTATCCTCTGTTGTTGGTAGCCATGCTAGTTAGCCTTAGCATTTATAGCAGACCCCACTGTGGTAAAGTAGTTGTAGCATAGCACAGATGAAGGTGAAAAGGGTCAGCAGCATATACATGAGTGTGATTGACAGCACTAAGATTTGTGAACTGTATCTAACTCTGATTGGTTGTTCCTGACAGAGCCGTGTATTGGTGCAGCAAGACCATAAAGGGGAAGGCAAGGGAGCTTGATTTTTTAAAAAAAAATTCTGATTACTTGTTTCATATTATACTATCACAACATAGTTATAGTTTTAACAAATATGTAAAAAACAAACAAAAAAAACCTAATTCTAAAATATTTTTTAAATAAAAGTTACATATTGTAGTTTTAAGGAGGAACTGAGTTATTTGGGGCGTTCTGTGCCCAACTTTATTTCTCTGATTGTGTGTAATATTGAACCAATACTGCACCTTGGTCCCGATGTGGAAATCGTCCACAGCCTTGGTCCCCATGAACGCCAGCTCCATGTGTGTGTGTGTATCTATCCCGCCCGGGATCACCAGCTTGTCTGTGGCGTTAATCACACGCACTCCGGCTGAGATCTGGAGGTTCGGCCCGACTTCCACTATTTTCCCATTTTCGATGTAAACGTCGCTGATGACGGAGCAGTCCTCGTTTACAACTTTCCCCCCTTTGATCAGGATCCTGCTGGATTCTGCCATTCCTGCTGCAGGCGGCTAGATGCTGCTGCTGCTGCTGCTGCTCAGTGTTTGCAATGAGCAGCGGGGAGAGAGTTTGTGCAAACTGAACTCTGCTCTGTTCTCTTTGTGTGCGTAAGGTGAAAGTTCACCTGTCGGCTCCACACTCTGCAGGGGACGTGTTCAGAGGTGCTCGCAAAGGGAGGCGTGTTAAAAATTGGAACTGCAGTTTTACCTAATGCAACAAAAGTGATATATTTTCTTTAATTTCCTTAGATTCATTAATCTTTCCATAAGTCAATGTATTTTAATCATTTATGCATGATATATATCTATATATTTCATTGACCTAATGCGGTTCATTATCTCCTTTCCGAATTTCTAAAATGCTTCTTGACATGTACTTTTTAAAATGTTCCCCTATCACTTCATCTAAGCATTAATCTCTTAAGCAGAGTTCTGGACATGCATTGAGTCGGTCTGTTCCTCCTCAGCCTAGTTTGACATTTATAAGAAACTTATTAAAGACAGGATGTTATGACAAGGTGAGAGCGAGGCCAGCATTCCTCTCCTATTCCAAAATCTAAAGTTGTACCTCTGTAAAACAGTAACCAGGATTTGTTTTTAGTCCGCTGGTTTCAGGATCAGCTCTCCGTCCTTTCGCTTGTTGATTAATCAGTCGTAGGACATTTTACTCTAAAATATCCTCCAGCGCTCAGCAGGCTGTGTCCAACGTTTGGTTTCCTCCAATTCATCAACCATCATACCACCATTCAATGTGAAATAGTGAAAACATCTTAACTAGCAACTTGTACTGTTTGTAATGCATATCTAAACCAGAAAAAAAAAAAAAGAACTTGATAATTATTTCCCGTTGTTCCTCAGCGAACAATAAAACAATCAGTACCTGGTTTGTGTCAGGACGTCTGGGGAACTACTGAAATTAGAAAATACAATAACGGATCATTAGGGGTTTAATAATTTTCCAATTCAGCCCATCTGGAGGTTGAGTTCCTCTGACTGTGTGTGTGTGTGTGTGCGCGCATGTGTGTGTGTGACCTCAAGCAGCCGATGTCAACACTCCTGTTGCATCTACCAGCAAAAAAACTATTTTACACAGTAGAGCCACTGAACGTACTTTTATTTGACCTCTTACCTGGTAAAGTTTTAAGGAATTTTATGGAATATGCCACACTAAAATATTCAACTTGTTTAATTACTGGAAAAAATACAAAGCAAATATTATCAAAATAAAAATGAAACAGAAAGAATGACTGCAGCTGCTGACTAGTAGTAACTTATTGTCTCACGTTTTGCAGCGACTGCTCTCTCACACACAGTGTGACATCACCTCTACTTTATGATACAGGCAATTAATAAAGAAGGCAAGAATTAAAAATATTTTTAACACTGTTTTGACTTTTTATTTTATTTTTCTAATGTTTTCGTAAAAGGTGTGACGGGTCCAGAAATGTCTGGAGACGGGACAGCTTTACAACGTTTTCGCATTTAAAAATGTTTATTATCCACAATTAACCCTGATATGAAAATCAATCAGCATCTTATTCTCACTCAACAGATTCCTGCTGTAAATGCGCTATCTCAAATATTACTTCATATTCTGATAAATGATTCAGTCTGCTTGCTTGTTTGACTGTTTGTTGTCAATATCTGACAAAGAGAAACGGCGAGGCTCTAATTTCGCTGCGATCCCTCTGGAGCGTGCAGACGCCTCTCTTTCATGAAGCCTTGCTAACCACTGGGAGAGATTAATATTTTAACTGCAGTAGATTTGTTGTCTGCGGCGCATCAGTCCAGGCAACTTCCGCTCATCCGTTAGCGCATTACCAAAACAAGACACATTGGAGGGAGACAAAGACGCATGCGGTGGCGAGATAAGCGCGCACCGGGCTTAGGAACACCTAACCTTCACAGTCGCAATAAACAATAACATGTGACTTAAGAGGATTTACATAAGATGAGAGGAGTAATCAGAGGGAAGGGGGGGGGGGGGAAACCCAACGAGGCAGCAATGGCATCTCCTGAAAAGTCCCGGCATTGCTGACTGAGGGAAAGTTGTGTTTCTGCTGGATTTGGAGGAAAGCCTCTGTTATCATTTTTATTTCTGCCACACGCTAACATAGATGTCTCTTCCTTTTTTTTTATTTTATTTTTTTACATTTTTTGCCACAAAGTGAATTTTGGCAAGTGTGGAAAACTGTGGCGTCGGAAAGGCAAGGCGTGCAGCGAAAAGTGACATGAGATCATCCTGCAGCAGATTATCAGAGCTTTCCGATCAGGATTGTTTACTGGGTTTAGGCTCCGATTCACAGCGTCATCTGCATTCACTGCAGATTTAAAAGAAAAGAAAATCAAATGGCATTTATGTAAGACAGTATTCACATCCCCTATACTTTTATAGATACTGACTCATTATAACCACAAGCGTAAGTGTATTTATCTCGCCCGGAACGTTAGCTGGAGATAAGCACCAGCACCTCCCGACCCTACTAGGGGACAAGGGTGTAAGAAAATGGATGGATGGATGGACTTAAGTGTATTCAATTAGGAATTTATCGTAACGGACGTAAAAAATGGACTACATGACTGTGAAGCAGAAGAAGAAAATTATTTGTAATCATTTTTATAAATGGACCCTTAAAAGTAAAAACATTTGTTAGAGGCCATGTTTCATCTGGACAGATGAGACCAGTTGGCTGAAATTGGTCTCATTGGTGGTGGTATGGTGGTGGCAGCATCATGATGTGGGAAAGAATTTTGAAGTTGGGTAGACGCTTTATACAAGACAACCCCTCGAGGTAAACTTGCTGCAAAACACTCAATACCTGGGGGAGGATCATTTTCAAACTGGCAACCCAGTGGTTGAAGGATGAACTCCTACCGCCCCCCAAAAAACTCTGAAGTTTGTGTGCTATGCTCAGATTGTGAAAATGTCCACTGGACATGGATGCATCTGCCATAAAAGCTATTTATTTGAAATAGCTAAAATGTATTTGTGGAGAAGCTCTCCACAAACAAATGTTCCTCCTTTTTTTTTTTGTCATTTATTACTTTTTGTTTCTTGGAAAAACTTCTCAGATCTGTATGAACTGTTGTTTACGTCTGATCTGGTTAGGTTGGATTTTCTTTTAGGCAAAGTTCTGTTTTGGTTCAGTTCCGTTCTGACAGAGAGAGAGAACTTATTCTGTTACATTTCCAATAAAAAAATGAAGCAAAAATAATTCTAAGAACAGAGATTTTTTTTTTTTACATGTTTTTAATTGTATCAATATTTCTGCGTACAATAACCAGTCACACTCGCATGTTTGCAGCTTTATGTTTAATTTGACCCGTTTACAGAATGCAGGTATAATTTCTTCTCTTTTCCCCATATTTTCTGTAATATTAAGCGCTTGACTCAGATTCACCAACGCTGGTTATAGAACTGAAATGATTAATCAGATTAATTGTGATGAACCAATTATTTAAATCAACTAATTTAATAAGTGATTAATATTTAACTGAAGCATACAGACTCCAAAAAACCCAAACAATTTTCTGAAAGAACAACATATTCAGAGCAGTACTATGGGTACAGAAAAATATGTACATTTTGCATTTAAGATGACAAAACTCAGCTGCAGATTCATAATATTCACTAAAGGTTTGTTTTTGCATTTTAGGCAATAAAATGTTTATTTGGATTATTTAAAGAATTTCTAATATTGTTTAAAAAAGGCTTGAGTGGATAAAATGAAGCATCTGCAGAATGTGCCAATTTTTAAAATTCTGATTAACTGATTAATCATAAAAATAAACTAAAAAATCAACAGAATAATCGATCACAACAATGACTGATGGTTGCAGACTTAATCGAGCGTTTGTCAAAACGTTTTTGACCAGTGAGACTTAATCTGACTGATCGTGGGTTATCGGAAAAGAAAAAAAAAAGAAAGTAGAGCAGGGCTGCGTTGTCACGAATCACACACCAGAGGGCAGTGTTCTCCTCAG
This sequence comes from Xiphophorus maculatus, assembly GCF_002775205.1. NCBI lineage: Eukaryota > Metazoa > Chordata > Actinopteri > Cyprinodontiformes > Poeciliidae > Xiphophorus > Xiphophorus maculatus. Next base: position 28,092,087 of record NC_036445.1, read on the forward strand.
GATGAGCTGGGACCTGCTGCAATGTTTACTGTACAATCCTGGGGTAAAAAACAACAACATAAAAACAAAGCAATTCCAAACTATAGTAAAGAAAATAAGGCTCAACTTTCCATGATTGAAGGGAACATTTGTAATGCATCATTAAAACGATGAATAGAAAACGCATTAGTCACTCTGAGATGTATTTTCAGTCGAGGAAGACGTGGGGGCGGAGGGGGGGAGGGCAAAATGATGTATTGCTATGGAAAAAAAATTAAAAAATCAGTGTCAGTAATGACACCAAACTACTTTAGGGTATTCAGCACTAATTTGCAGCGTTGAAATAAAAACTATCTGCATAATAGGGCATTAAACGTAACTTAAAGCGGGGCAGGATTCCCCGACTCGACTCCTTACGGGAATCTGCAGCTCCCTCGCAACGTTCGTCAGTCACATTGTGGAGGCGAGTGCATCACGAGGCGGCTGCTGAGCAGACTCTGTTAAAAAAAAAAAAAGAAGAAAATGTTAAGCTTCCAACAATAGGAGGCAGAAAATGTGAAGGGAAACAATTAAATTACGCCTTGCATGAAGTTTGCTTTTCATTTTGTGAGGCAAATTTAGTGCCACGGTTAATCATTATGCTGTTGAACATGATTTGCAAAAAATATTCAAGAGCTTTATGTGCCTCAGTGCCCCTTCTGTATTGAAAAATAATGGGCCTCTATCCAATTAAAAATTGCATTAAATCTCTAAAGTATTACATGCACTTTACTGGTATCTCTTTGATGAGGCTTTTCTGCATGTGCAGATACAGACAGCACACTGAGAAAAAGGGGGCTTTGACGAACCCGCTCCCTCTTAAATTTGGAACAGGGGTCCTGGATTTTATTTATTTATATATATATATTTATTTATTCTTTTCATGGGTAATGTAGGTGCAGGTGTGCATTTGAGCTGAAAATGAAGCCGAATTCATCGATCTGGAAGAACTTCCTCATTGACATCCAAAGACAATTCACGCTGAAAAATCTGTCATTTAAGCAGCATTAGATATTTCATAACAGTGATCATATGTGTTTGGATAAAATAACACAAGATTTATGTTTTCCTTCCTCTGATGGGCGGTGAGTCATTGTTCTGCTACGCAGACATGCGAATGGATGATTTATGTTACCATCTGTTTGCTTTTGATCATAATTTCATCAACTTTTTCTGTTTTTTTTTTTTTTTTTTTTGCAGAATGACATTGCATGACAATATTTTTTTTTTTTTTTTGCGACATATACACACACACTCCCACATGGACGAGCTCCTCCCCTCCACGCCCCCCCCCCCCCCCCCCTTCCACCACCCCAAAAAACTTTACTATAATTACGCTCCCTTTCCGTCACCGTCTCAAAACCAACAACCCTTAAAAAAAAAACAAAAAAGACAAAAAAAAATTTGACTAAAACTATGATTACGAGCCACAGACGAGGACAGACTCGCGACCGACTTACACTCCCTCTGTCTGCTGGTGTTAATTAAAAAAGATTTGCAACTACATGTGTCTGCAGATAATCAAAATGTCTTCTGCAGCAGCTCTCCCAGATGCATCGGCACTCCACAAGCTCATTTGCTTGCTTGCGATCTCATGTTTGTTTCGAATTAATCAATCTAACCACAATTGAGTTAATTAATTAGTGTTTTAATGCTACTCTTTATAATTGCAGTCAGATGAGTCTGCAGACAAAGCAATCACATTAATGCAAATACAACTGATAATTGTTATCCAAACTCTCTCCCCTCTTCTCCACCCCTCCATGCAGAAGCTTTGGGGAAGAGCTCTTGTTGTGGTGTGAAGTCCTGAGGTTTCCTGCAGTGGCCACTAGATGGCACCATTGAGCAAAGTTTCAGTGTCTTCTTGCGGCTTCCGTGTTGAATTAGCTGTCCTATATTATCATTTCTCTAGTAGAGAGTGTGTCCACATATGCATTGAGGAATAAATGATGATACCCTCACTCATACATGGACGTCTACAGTCATAAAGCGACCTGTTAGTTTAAGCAATAAAAGTGGTGTAGCAGTTTGCAGGCATTTTGTGCGGGGTGTGTGGGGTTAGATTTTAAACAATTTTCCTGAGTTAAAATCCTGCAACTGTAAGAGCTAAAAGATGGTTAAATGAATAATTCAATTTAATACTTTATTTAATTTATTAGATCACCAAATTCAGTTTTAAACACTTTTAAAGATAATTTCGCACTAAGGAAGGGCATTTATCGTATCGCTTATTGTGATACAAGAATCTTGATTTATCGCTGTCACGATAAATTCCAATTAATTGTGTTTAAGACGCCTCAAAACAGTCCATGTTGTCTGGATTGTTAGTTTTTTTCCACTGTTTAATAAGTGAGAGTATCGATAAATTTGAAAATATGCTTTAATACAGTTACTGTGAGCAGTTAATGATATAAAATGCTCTTCTTTATGTGGCTGGCGAAGCATAATACAAATGTTTTTTTCAAGAGCATTATTTGTGTTTGTGGGGCTATAAATGCTTTGGCAATCAGTCAGTCATACAGATACCTATAAAAGAAGTAAGAAGTATTTCTTATTGTCACTTTTATTATCGCAACTGTACCGCAAATTACCTTGGTAAAACTTTGAGCCCGTGTCGTCCACCCTTATTTCGCACAAACTTATTTATCAGTTTGTTTTTTTCTGTGCCATTTAACATGAAGTTAAACTTTAGAGTTAATGGGATATTATTAGTTTGTATAATCCACAACTCTGGAACAAACTTCCAGAAAACTGCAAAACAGCTGAAACGCAGAGTTCGTTTAAAGACACGAGGCCCACCTGTTTAGAGTTACACTTGATTAGTAGTAACTAGAACACTGATCAACATATTTGATGTGTATTTGCTTGATATTTGACAAAATGTAACGTTCATGGCTTGTTTCACAATTAATAATTATATTAAGATGTTTATGATGTTTTTATGACATAAAGCTCTTTGAATTGCCTTGTTGTTGAAACGTCCTACATAAATAAGCTACGCTTGACTTAACTACATTGTAATAATCTGAAAATACATGCAGTTCACATGTAGTAAATAGTTTATAAACAAAAGGATGACCATGTGTTTCATGTCGCTCAGTGCAGACTCATCATCCTTCAAAGACGTTTAAAAGCTCAGATTACTCAGTAACAGACACACTTAATTAACAAGGTTTCATTGTGCTAGCTAAAACCAGCTGCATCCTCCTTAGTAACACAACTATCAGCTCCTTCACTGCTTTCTTTCATGAAGTCATCTGCTGTTTAAAAAAAGAAAGAAAAAAAAGCAGCAGAAATAGAAGATGGTTTGTGTTTCAGACACGCTCTTCGCCAAAAATATCAGTAAAGAATAAAAAATCGAATCATTCTGACTTGACATCCTCAGCTAACGTTGCCTCAGAGTGCGACATTAGCATCACTGCTGTCATTTAAAAAGAAACGAGCTTAGATTCTGCTTCAGCACGGAAACTCTGACAACTAAAGGTTTCGTGACGATACCCAACTTTTCCTGGATTATGACAATAACTCAATGCAACACATCTAAAACAATCAACCTCTGTTAAACGATCAAAATCTCTAGGATTCATTATGGAAGTAAAGCAACACGTGTTTTGAATTGAACCATTGATAATTACAGATATGCTTAAGTGAAATCTTTTCTAAGGGTAATATTTACTGAACGCCAGATTTTATTTTACAGTGCAAGTGAGTCTGACTTCCTCATTACAGTAAACTCTTTCTCAGTAACAAAGTTTCATGACAGTTTTTAGCTTCTACTAGGTTGATGTATTCAATCATAACACCTCGTATAGATCAGTGTCTCTGTTGTGTTATACTTAAGCCTATAGTTGATTATAAATGCTAATTGCGTGAATATTTATGCCTGAAACTCCTTTTAGGTGCATCAGTATAAAAGAGGGAGGTGAAAAGTCAACAGCTCACAAGTTCATCAATCCTACAGAGTTGAAAAAAAATCTCCATTTGAAATCTATCAATTTGATTAAAAAAAATTTGAGCACATATGTTTTTTTTGGTTTTTTTTTAGTGACTAGAAGTTGATATATTTTTACAATTTTATTCTTTTTTTTAGGGGCAGTTCCGCCAAAGTTGCTCAGTTTGTGTCTGGCAGGTTATTATTGAGCAGAAATAGTTTGTAAAATAAGGGGTCATAATAATAGTAATAACAGTAATAATAATGTAATAATAATGTAACGATCTTGGTTTTCTATTTTAAAGTTTAAATAAGGCTCTCCCTCTAAGTGTCACCTCCCCCTTGGCGCGAAAGCAGCAAACTGTTTCTCAGTTGCCGCCTTCGCTCCCTAAAAACGTTCAAATCTAAAAGTTTTCTTGAAACATTTTTATAATCATTAGCGCCATCAGTAACTGGCTCATTTTAAAAACTCCTGGCTTTGCATATTTAGGGGGGGGGGGGTGAGGGAGGAACGTTTTGTTTACCCAGTTCCTGGTGTTTTTCAGGAATACACTCCCATCATCCAGCAGAGAGAGAGAGAGGGAGCCATTATTCCCTCATCTCTTTAGTTTATCTCCTCTGATGATCTGCTCAGATAGATATGACAGCTGAATAAATATGCAAACGCAGAGCCGCGGCTTCCACACACTCCAGCTCCGAATTTCCATTCTGCTCTCCGATTTAAGGAGGAACAGTGCATCGCGATAACAATGGGACTCCTCGGGGGGAGTCGGATGAATGATCCCTTTTCTTCTTTACCATCTCGCTGATAAAACACAGATATCAGCCGAAGAGGAAGAAAAACTCGACACACTCCTCACTCATTCGCTAATTAAAAATCTCTTTTCACTAAATCTGCCATTGATACTTTCTGAGGAGATCTTTGAATATCGCGGAATAAAAAAATGGGATTCGTGAAATCGTCTTTAATTAACTTCAGTCGGCGGTGTCACTACTCTTTCTACCAGCTCTGCTGTGTCCTTCAGAATCTCCTCCGTTTGAAGTCGGGATGAAGCGATCGCATCACAAATGTTTTTCACTTAATTACCTGAGAGCTTTTACAGGACGGATGTGAAATGACAGACGCCATAAAATCAGATTATTAGACTGTAAAACTCTCATTCAGAGGAGAATATTCAGGGTTGTTTTTTTTCCCCAACGTCTTTTCTTTCAATATCAACATTTTATATCCTTTTTTTCCCCACTATGTTGAAAAAACACTTTTTAAGCTCTCAATATCAACATTTTTCTTTTTTTTTATTATACTGCAAACATAAGCGATCAATGTCCACATCTTAAACAATAAATGAAATAATTTGGAACTTTAATTAAAAGAAACTAAATATAATTAAAAAAAAATCATTTTAAATGTTTAAAGAAAAACACATTTTTAGAATTTGGATCATTGCTGCGCTGCTGGACTTGAGCAACATATGCTGCCTTTTTATAGCATACTGGTGACTATCTCAGCTTTAATACTTTGGGCTTTCGCCTGGCCCCCAGTTCCCAGCATGCTTTGAAAACATGCAAGTCTCTTTTCAATCAGTTCTTTTTTTTTTTTTTTTTTTGAGCATGGCATCGATACTGGCTACATCTGTGGCTCTCTTTGGCAGAAGCATCGCCTTGGGAGGGGGGGTCAGATTGACCCAGCTTTAACGCAAAACTGGGGGAAGAAAAAACAACCAAAAATGAGAGAGATGGCAACAAAATAAAGGGGAAGGAAAAAAAAAAACACGGCTTCTCTATATTTAACCAAATCTGCAGCTTACTCGGGGAAAACACATGATGATGATATCCTCTTAACAGACCTCGCTAGCAGAATTACAGCAGCAAAGCGGGGCGGGGGGGGGGGGGGGGGGGTAAAAGGTAGGACCAGAGAGGAGGCGCGGTTATTACAGCGCCGTCATTATGTTGTGACTGTGTTTCTGGCCTCTTTCACCTTCTGCGGTCAAAAGATCAGCGCTACAAAATTAGCAATTAACGCAGCAACACTGACTCTTTCAGGGAAAAAAAAAAAAAAAAAAAAGAAGCTCAACATTACCATAACATCCCTAAATAAGCAGTCGCTATGTGATTATTTTCCTGTTGGGTTGCTGCTTTTTTTTTGGAGAGGGGGGGGAGCGGATTTATTATTATTTTTTGCCTCCACACACTCGAAGAAGAAATAAGTGTGGGTTTTTCTACGTCCAGCTGCTCTGACGTGGATCTAAAATTAGATCCCTCTTCACTGGCAGGTTTCGTGTTGTTTTTTTTTTTTGCTGAATCTTAATTAACGATTAGTTAAAATAATTCTCTAACTGCTTTTTTTTTTTTTTTTTTTTTTTTTGTCCTCGGTGGAGGATGGTCTGTTATTTTAATTAAGCAGAGGTCAGATTTATTAACTCAGCAGGAGAGTGTGTGGAGTGAAACTGTGAAAATCAGCAACAATGTTACGCTCTCTGCCACTCAACATGTCGATGTACGTTTTTCTTTCTTTTCTTTTTTTTTTTATCTCTCCTTCGACAAAACTGTGAAACAAGGAGGGAGGGAGAGGCATTCTGGGGAGGGAGGCGATGTTTTTTATGCTTTTGTTGTTTGTGGATTTATTAGAGTTTCTGTTTCCCCCACCTGATGTTTGGGGGGGAGCTGAAGAGGATGACGTTTCTATTTATTTATTTTTTTACATTTTCTAACATTTTCTGCATTTTACATTTATAACACGCAACAATAAATTTTCCTGCCAACACGCGGACATTAAAACGTTTTTTTCTTCTTCTTCTTCTTCTTCTTCGACACTGAATCCATTAAACCCAAAATAGAAAGCGGCTCCAAAAGCCCCACAACATGCGGTTCATGTTTTCTGCATTCGTTTGTTAGAAATCTCTGCAGGGAAAAGATTGCAAAGTGCGCTACACGTCTGTCTGCGGCCATGCAGCAATTACTGCCAGAAAGCTTTTGACTCCTCGTGATAATGCGATGCCTTTCAGAAAATTACACAGATTTCACATCAAACGCTGAGCATACCTCGGCGGCAGTTGGGAGCCTGGAAGAAAAAAGGGGGGAAAAAAAAAGAAAAAGAAAAATCCTGACATTCATTCGCCCAATCCTGTAAAGCCCCCTGCACCTCTACACGCCTCATCCTCCCTGAATCTACAGTAGGCTTGATTTGTCTGAGGGGGTGAAAGACAAATAGAAGGGAAGCTGTTTGCTCTCCCTGGTCAAAACTGTAAAAATCTTCTTAATGAGTAATTTAGCGTCTTTATTTAGGAAAAGCGTTCCTACAAGCATAAAGTCGCAGGCTGGAAGACGAGCTCTCCGCTCTATAAATTTATGTATATTAATAAATAAGACGTGACAAGGTCCTACAAATTACATTTGTAAATGTGTACACTGTGAAATACTTAAACTTACTTTAGCTTAAAAATGAAGGTTCAGCTAGAAATTAGTTTTGGTTTTCACTCTGAATTTGAATGTCAAGTTGATTTTAGCAAGAGACACTTTGTCCAAACCTTGATTTTTAAGATCTGATGGCTCATTGATCTTTAACTTAATAGTTTTCAATTAATACCGTAAACCACGTAAATATTTCACAATATACAAGAAAACTGCCTTCAGTTAGTTGAACAAGAACACATTTCTGTATTATTTCGCTCGTGTGATCAAGTTAAAATACATACTTGTTTTCAGTTAGCTTAAATTCTTCAGTCGTAGCCAACAACAACTTGGGCAGTTCATTTCTCTGCCGTAACACATTTAGCAGCGAGTACACAAAGTTTATGGCATCAAGACCCTCCTCCTGGCTCTGATTGGTTGTTTGGTGCATTTCTTCATACGGCAATAGTAGCTCAGGAAAGAGGAAATGGATCGATCCATTCAGATGATCTGTCCCAATACAAATTGTCATGACATGACAGTTTTAACAAATATATGACATATTTTTATAACTGTTACATAGTGCAGCTTTCATAGAACATCTGTTTGATTCAGGTCTGTAAACAAGGGAAACTTCTAAAATATGCAGGAAACCTTCAGGCCCTTCAGGACCAACTCTGGGCACCACTCATCCATACACACTACTCTGAGCGATCAGCCAGGATACTGGACATGGGAGTAAAGTTGGTGCACTCACTTTCTACTCTTAATGATTCGTTTTTCTGAGTTTCAAGCCATATAAAACAGCCAGACTGGCCTCAGAAGTCATAATCCTAACTTGAAACCTCAACCTCAAAATCCAATATGGGATTTCTGCGACTTTGTTTACGGAATTGACAGTTTCTAAATCAGTAAATCTGTCGCAAAGCTAGTTCTTTGCATATTTTAACATTTTTAGCCGTCATGTCCTGTCCAAACTTTATGACAAAAAAAAAGACTAATCTGTCTTTTTTTATGGGCTTGGTTTGCCCATTTGATGAAATGCAAAGACTTTTCAACCACATGGAGACATGAACAGATGTTCCCCCAACTTTCACTTTTCAGCCACATATTTCATTGTTATGCTGAAGAAAAAAACACTGTAAGAGACGAGTCCCTGTAAAACAAGAAGAAGCATACAAAATGGTGAAACGGTTCACATTTAAATACTAATAGTACTAATAGTGTTTTGCCAAATTGACGATCCACAAAGAAAGGTGACCCAGACCAAAGATTTGTCAGTGTTTGTAATGGTAAAAACATCTGTAGCTCACTCTACAACTTCAATACTCCTCTAAACTCAAGGTCAATTTAAGTATCACAGTAAAATATAAACTTGCCCCCAATACATTGGGACCCTTAAGAGCATCAGACATACAACTCTCAGAGATGAACTCCCACAAGTACGAGATGAACACTGCCTTCCAAAGTGACATAAATTGTATTTTTCTATCAAATGTCTGCACAATCTAATTAGATTTCTAAACACTGACCATTTTCAAATGGCTTTATTCTCTGAATATGTGGTTTTATTGACTAAATCAAACTAAATCTCCGGATAGTTCTATACTGCCCACATTTTTAAATGCTAGAACTGACAAAATCTAGTTTTCTAATTACTGCTGTATACTGAACTGTCAGCTCTGTGTACGTTTACGCCTCTAGTTGAGGTAACTTTGCTCTACAGATGTCATAAGAAATACAAACCCCTCTTAAGAAGTGCATTCCCAGTCCATGTGCGTTTATCTCGATGATGCTCAATGTAGCTACATTTGAGTTTTGTTCCTCGCTTTTCACTCCAAAGTTGAGCTGCCTTGTCACCACAATCTGGTACTATTTATACATGGTGCATTCAGTGGTCTGAAAAGTATTGCATTTTTGAATTTAATTTTTGACTTGATGATCACCAGTGAGGGCTGACTGAGCTGCTGTCCAGTCCCAAAGACTCACGGAGGGAACAAAAACTTCAAGAAACGAGGAAAAGCCACGAGACTTTCGCACTACACTCAGGAACCAGCCCGAAACCCCTTCGGTTCCCAGACCCGTATCAGTTCGCAGTGGGGTGAGATCACATGGAAACCCCCCCGCAATTTCTGACATGGCTTAACTTGTTTTAATCGCGCTCGTTACTTTTCCTGCTGGAGGTTTATTGCCATCAGGTGATCTGCCAGCCTCCGTGTCGATCCGAGCCGCGTGTTTTCCTTTCTGGGGGGCCGGGCTGGACGGGCTCGGCGCTGACTGACGCTCTGCGAACGATGGCCGAATCTAGCAGGTGCATTCGGTTCGCATACTTCTGATCAGCACACCGCCGCGCTTGTCTTCTTGTAATAAGCTCCTTCAGAGATCAGTATGTACACCTCCCCCCACCTCCAACCCCTTCTCTTTCCTGATACGATCTGGAGTATGTAGTTCTCTCTTTCCCTTTTATTCCCAACTCTTTTGGTTTTTCTTAAGAAAATGTCAGTTTAATCATATCTTAATGCTTTGATAATGGGTTCTTTTACACGGGCAAAGAACAGTCACTTCAGTGTCTTACAAGCCCAGGATGTGGAGGGAAGAAGAGAATGTCTCTAAATTAAATTTACCCAGGCCCTGCCTCTTGCACCGTTCATATGTGTTGGTGTGTGTGTGTGCGTAACAGTAGGAATCGAGGCTCTTTTTCACCCTCTTGACAATCACACAAAACATGTAATTGTTTCCCATGTGTAAGTGAGGACTATTAATATTTAAATGTCAGCTTGCCTGATTTAAATAATTGTGAGCGTTCAAGTGGCGACTAAGAAGACATGTCAGAGCGGGTCAAAAACCTGCCTTTCACCTAATCGTCTTGTGTGCTTTGTCTTTACCGTTCTTTTTTTAAAAATTATTTTTGTTTTACTTTGACTCGTCGAGCCACTGGTCGCACGAGACTTTGTTAGTTTTCTCCTCGGTAGGTTTCTATCCGGCAAGCGGAGAAAAGAGTAATATGTCAACAACAAACCGCCAGAAGGAAACCGCGAGAAGACGCGAACACGCAAATAAATTATTTGTAAAGTGTCACCGCTTGCTAACAAAAAGGAGGAAACGGTCCCCCGATGGAAGTGAATGTGCGACTGTGCAGGTGTGACGCCAGCTGCTGGGTCCCTGAACACACACACACACACACACACACACACACACGCCCGCACGCACATACACACAAAAGTTCCCTGTCATTCACAATGACAGGCAGGTGAGGCGGCGAGCGCACACTCACACATTCCCTTACATCAACTACAAGAGCACGGTTGTTAAGGTGTGTGTAGCTCCAACTCCAAAAAACGAGAACTGTGCGCTGAACTCGTACCGAGAGACGTGCGAAGGGAGGAAAAAGTGGGGGGAAAAAAGTTCTTCATGCTCTGGGGGAAAAAAAAACAAAAAAATAAACTAAAAATATAAACTGTATTGATTGGATGAGGGCGAAAAACCAGTGGCGGATCCGTAGTGCCACCCACTTTCAGCCATTTAGACGGAGCGAGAGGGAACGACCGCGGGGCATATTTAAACAGCCCTGTGGCTTTTCCATGTTGCTGTCAGTCTCTGAGACAGAGGCGCTGCTGGCTGCAGGCTGGTGCTGACCTACTTGTGACTCGTTATTGCAGTAAATTAGAGGGGTGGCTGATGCAGTTCCACAAAGGTAGTGGCGGAGGGGGAAGAAAAAGAACCGCAGCAGCAAGAACAAATAGCCATTTCTGCTGGAGTTCTAATCAGCACAGCAGAAGCAACCGCAAAGCATAGGAGAGGTCGGGGGGTTTGGGGGAGCGGGGTGTCCTGCGTGCGTAAACATTATCTGCGTCTCAAGATGGATCCTTGACTAATCCTGCTGCCTGAGCTCGGCGTTCCCAAGATGCTCTGAGAGGAAAGGAGGAACTCTGGTGGAAAAGGGGGGAAGAGAGAAGGCTGCAGATTTATCGGGAACCAGCCCAGTTCGGTTTTCCCGTGTCGATTCAGGAAAACCGACCCGGACCAATTGGACCAACGTCACCAACAGCTGCAAAGCAATTGGGCGTAAATCTTTGTCGATTTTCTGCTAATATCGAAAATAAGATACAATTCCAGTGTTTTTCCAATAAATAATATATTTGAAATAACGCGTGAAGGATTCAACACGTTGGAACGACACCTTCCAGTTTATGAACTGAAGCTCAGAGAGCTCTGGAGGGGGAAAAAGAAAACCATCATTGTCCTACTATTTTCTGCTGTCTTCATTGTTGTTTTTGACAGTAGTAACACCCGTCTGTTGATCATGTGACTTGCATACTGTGAAAAAAGTGTTTCAGTTGCTATTCTGCGAAATACATCTATTTGGATAGAGCTGAAAAAGCACCTCATCCTAGGACAAGAACGCTTTCCTGGAAAGTGAGTTGTTTTCGAAATTGCCGTGTTTCTGTTAAGCAAATTTAATTTTATTTCAATTTTCACAATTTTATGGTTAATGGAAACACAACTACTGTGATATATGATACAAGAAAAAGAAAAAAAAAACACTGCTCCCAATGTATTTGTTATATAAATCTAAATCTAAAAAGTGAGGTATGAATTTGACTTGAGCCCTTTTGAGTCAATATTTTGTAGTTGCAGCTTTTGCTGCAGATACAGTAATAAACATTTTGAGATGTGGCTCTTTTAGACATCAGTAAGTCCTGTCCCACATATTAAAATTTAGACTTGAGCTTTAACTGGGTCATATAAAATATGAATATGAGTTAAGCTAACCCAATCAGTTTAGTTCTATCTCCATGTTCAGGGTCATTGAGAAGCAATTGTCTGCTGAAGGCATGGACTAACTTTTAAAGGGCATAAGATGCAAGCTTCTAGAAACAGTCCAAGCATAAAAAAAAACAATTTTTTGGTAAGTTGATCGCTTTTGGTGCCTGGAAATGATGTGTTTCCAAAACCCCCAGAATTTTACCTAGCAACCTAACCTGAGGTCCAGAGTATTTGTTCAGCTGATTTCACTCCTGCATGTGCTGTACAATGGCTGCTGGAAAAGACAAGTGTTTTGTTGTTGATGTGCCATGCAAAACCCACTTGCTGCATTGTTGGTTGTACAGGAGGCTCCACATCTGCTTTTCATAAATGTTCGGTTGTATAATTGCGCATTTGTTTTCAGCCATCTTCACGTGCTTGTATAAACTTTGAGTTGGGGGAGGGTGGGAGGTGGGTGGGGGTAGTGGTCAGGAGCAGCTAATTTGGATTTAAAGTGACAGGAGGCCCTCGAACAACTCATTTCGAAAGGAACTCAAATTAGGCAGATATGAGCAGACTAAAATCTCATTATCTAAGAATAATTTTGTGCAAAATGATTTTTCCTCCCTCGCCTTCTCATTTGTCCAGAGTATCTTCTGTGTCCCCTGTGTGGCTTTTGGTAAACAGCAGACTGAATTCCTTATGACATTCATCTTGCCACTATTCTACAAAGGCCAAAACGCAAAAAACAAAAACCAAAAAAAAGCTTCAAATGCACACTTTTACAAGGCACTGTCCTTATTAGAATCATAGTGACTTTGGCCAACAGTACAGCATTACCATTATGCAAAAACGCATCCAACAACAAGGAAGAAATTCCCCTTTTATCTTTTAATTAGCCTGTTTGCATTGTCCGCTACTGTAAGCAGCAGTTTTGGTATTTATTTTCTGAAACGCAGGCTGCCACGTCGCCGCCGTCCTCTTTGATTCAGGCTAATGGAGTCCCACCACGCCGCACAATACGTATGAAAAGCTTCTAATTCCGAATCGTCTTAAAGGAGCACGGCGAAATGAGGATGCCTTTCACGACGCGTGTGCACAACATAAGAAAAGGAGAGAAAAGACTCGAGGAAAATCCCAATGTAATTTTTAGTTTTTTGTTCACATGATCATTTTGCTGCCATTCACAGGGAATGATTAAAGGGACTCTACTTATTATTGATCCCTGAACAAGCAACTGTAGTCAATCAAAAGAGAATAACAGATTCACACACATTAACGTCAGCCAAGTCATGATCGTGGATGCGTAGTTTTGTGGTTGTATGACAGCAATAGTCACTAGAAGCACCATGAGTCATTATGAAATACCGTTTTGCAGGACAAGCTTTGGACAGACCGCCAAAATATCTGGAACTCATCACCGTCTGATTTTAAGACCATGACTGACATTAAAATATTAATTTCAAGGGTTAAAAGGAACCCGACTTGTTTTTATTTTAAAATATTATAATTGTTTTGATTCAGTTTGAAATGCATTGTTTTATATCTTTAAAAAAAAAAATCAATTACAGAACTACGGCTATAGACACGTTGCAGTGTAATGTCATGCTCACAAGATCCTGCTCTATGTCTCCCTCCTGCAGGGCAAAAAAAAACCTGTTAGCCGACGACGATACCATTGGTTTTAGCATATCACATACATATAAATACACTACTCAAAAAAATAAAGGGAACACTCAAATAACACATCCTAGATCTGAATGAAAGAAATATTCTCATTGAATACTTTGTTCTGTACAAAGTTGAATGTGCTGACAACAAAATCACACAAAAATCATCAATGGAAATCAAATTTATTAACCAATGGAGGCCTGGATTTGGAGCCACACACAAAATTAAAGTGAAATAACACTACACGCTGATCCAACTTTAATGTAATGTCCTTAAAACAAGTCAAAATGAGGCTCAGTATTGTGTGTGGCCTCCACGTGCCTGTATGACCTCCCTACAACGCCTGGGCATGCTCCTGATGAGGTGGCGGATGGTCTCCTGAGGGATCTCCTCCCGGACCTGGACTAAAGCATCCGCCAACTCCTGGACAGTCTGTGGTGCAACGTGACGTTGGTGGATGGAGCGAGACATGATGTCCCAGATGTGCTCAATCGGCTTCAGGTCTGGGGAACGGGCTGGCCAGTCCATAGCTTCAATGCCTTCATCTTGCAGGAACTGCTGACACACTCCAGCCACATGAGGTCTAGCATTGTCCTGCATTAGGAGGAACCCAGGGCCAACCGCACCAGCATATGGTCTCACAAGGGGTCTGAGGATCTCATCTCGGTACCTAATGGCAGTCAGGCTACCTCTGGTGAGCACATGGAGGGCTGTGCGGCCCTCCAAAGAAATGCCACCCCACACCATTACTGACCCACTGCCAAACCGGTCATGCTGAAGGATGTTGCAGGCAGCAGACCGCTCTCCACGGCGTCTCCAGACTCTGTCACATGTGCTCAGTGTGAACCTGCTTTCATCTGTGAAGAGCACAAGGCGCCAGTGGCGAATTTGCCAATCCTGGTGTTCTCTGGCAAATGCCCAGCGTCCTGCACGGTGTTGGGCTGTGAGCACAACCCCCATCTGTGGACGTCGGGCCCTCATACCATCCTCATGGAGTCGGTTTCTAACCGTTTGTGCAGACACATGCACATTTGTGGCCTGCTGGAGATCATTTTGCAGGGCTCTGGCAGTGCTCCTCCTGTTCCTTCTTGCACAAAGGCAGAGGTAGCGGTCCTGCTGCTGGGTTGTTGCCCTCCTACGGCCTCCTCCACGTCTCCTGGTGTACTGGCCTGTCTCCTGGTAGCGCCTCCAGCCTCTGGACACTACGCTGACAGACACAGCAAACCTTCTTGCCACAGCTCGCATTGATGTGCCATCCTGGATGAGCTGCACTACCTGAGCCACTTGTGTGGGTTGTGGAGTCCGTCTCATGCTACCACGAGTGTGAAAGCACCACCAACATTCAAAACTGACCAAAACATCAGCCAGACAGCATAGGTACTGAGAAGTGGTCTGTGGTCCCAACTGCAGAACCACTCCTTTATTGAGTGTGTCTTGCTAATTGCCAATAATTTCCACCTGTTGTCTATTTCATTTGCACAACAGCAGGTGAAATTGATTGTCAATCAGTGTTGCTTCCTAAGTGGACAGTTTGATTTCACAGAAGTTTGATTTACTTGGAGTTATATTGTGTTGTTTAAGTGTTCCCTTTATTTTTTTGAGCAGTGTATATATGTGATGTATAAAAAGGAAAGGAATGCAGTGGTTTGCTACAATTGGATAACACTTGTAGCACAGGAAAAAGTTCAGGAAAAAGTTTTAAAAAATTTAAATAAAAAAAAACATAGTGAGGGGAAAGGGAAGTAGGTCAGTTACGCTAGCTTGACTTTGACAACCTTACTACCTAGATGTGCTGCAGAATTTGGTGTGTTTCAGTTCGGTTAACCCACACACCGACTCTGACGGATCATCTTGAGAGCAGGTGTTTAAATTAGCTAATCTTCTACCACTGTGTTCAGATGATCTCTTATAAACATGAAGCCTGAAAAGACGATACTGTAACGGACTGAATGTTCAGTTCTTTGTGTGGGAAATGTTTGCATGGCTTTTGATGTTAAATCTTGGCACATTAGTGTTATTGTTGTCATCAGTCCGTTGCTATGGCAACGGGTCTGTGTGGCTTAGTCGACACGGAAAGCGAGAAAAAAAAGAATACGGGTGGTTTTGAGTGGTTTGACGGTTTTTCCGCTTTTTTTTTACCCTTTGCTGTGGCGCACTGCACTAATTAATCACAGCTACAAGTACAGGTTTCCTTTTCTTAACGGACTTGTTCTACCGCTGGATGCCAAGTAAAGGATTCATCTTTTTGCCCTCCAGTGTTGTGTGCATGCCCGAAATTTCCAGATGTGAACAGCTGCATGCAACGTGTCGATATGCAGCGTGATACTGGCATTAGATTTCATTTTATCTGTCCCTATCAAATGAGCAATAAAAGAAAAAAAAATTAAATTGCGTTCCTTAATGTGTGGATGATGACTGCATGTTCAATATAAAATCGAGCAATGCCCTTTTAACTTTGCTTCATTTTTTCAACTAGGAAACAGATTTGTTGACCACTGATGTGATGAGCGTCTAAGCCGTATCCTGCTGCTGCTGCTAACGCCGCTTAGCAGGACTCTGTCACTGGCACTCTGCTGAACTGTCAGGGTTACCATTGAGATGAATCTAAAACTGGCCACAGGGTTATTTTTAGACTTGGCTACAGGATAAAAAGTTTTCTGAGCCTCACAAGTAGGTCAGCTCAAGTGGTGTTCACATCGAGGTTATGTACAATTACTGAAAAGTAGCATCTCTGGTCCGGGGCAACTTTTTTAATCTACTCCCCAGTGAATCAGCAAGTCTGCTTCTTTCCTTACCGACTTCTTCTTCTTCTTAATTTTTTTTTTATTTTTAAATCTTCTCTAATCCACACACAGTTTGTTCTACGAGTCGGTTCTGTTGACGTACCTGATTTGAACGTTGTCAGAAAACAGCTGTTGGAAATTTGTACAGTTGCCGCAGCTCTTCCCACCCAATGGAGGCGGCTTTTTAGTCTCTGATCCAATAGTTTCTTTCTTTAAACCTCTTAGGCGGAACATGCATTACAGCAACGTGTCACAGCTTTCCAACGTTCAACCTTCTGCTTCCTTCCTGCTTTCGATGTTTCATTATGCTCGAAGTATAGCCACCGTGCTGAATTCATTTTCAGCTACGTTATACTTTTTTTTTTTTTTTTTTTATTAAGTTGCATTTGTTTTCGGTTTCCCGCCGGTGGACCTAGGTCCTGAAAGTTTTTAAAAATTTTTTTTTTTAATTTGCCAGTTTCTTTGAGGTTCAAAGTGAATCCATGAATACAAAGAGCTAATACGGTCAATGCAAAAAAGAAAAGAAAAAACAACCGTGCGGTATCCCACCGGCGTGTTCAGCTGCATTAATTGAATAACAGTAGGAGAGCAGGTGACAGTGTTGGAGTAAAAATGATGAGTGGCATGTCCTGCATTCCAACTTTGACAGGTAAACAATCTAATTGATTTCTTTCTCCTTTTTTTTTTTTTCCTTTTTCTTTCCGCGGGCCGTCTCGCCGGACTGTTCGGCGTCGCGTCTCCAGTGGAAGCGGTGACCATCCTCGGCGTTTGCGGAACAGACAAGCCCGTCATCTGTGGCGCTGAAAACATGTCAAGTTAGGACGAGTAATTTGCGGTGATGAATGACAAGTGCGGGCTCCTGTTCAGTAGACTGAGCGCTCATTAGAAAACACATTTTCAGATGTCGCCGGGCTCCTTTGTTGTCGCACTTTTTTTTTTTTGTCGGGGTAGAATAAACAGATAATGCTGGAATACTGCAGTGTCACCGAGATGAGCAGAAGGAACTTAAACCTCAATTGACATGTCTCAGGCAGCCGACTTTTTTTGAACGTTGACAGCCATCTGTGTGGATTCCTTTCACTCTCCACTAATGAGCTGTGGGTTGAGGAGACTCAATCTACACAGGGTTGTCCCTCGGGCCCTGTGCAGCTGCTGGGCACACACACACACACACACACACACACGCACACACTCACACACACACACACACCCACACACACACACACACACACACTCTCTTGTGCATACACGTTTCCCTTCCCTCCACCCAATCATCCCCAAACACAAACTCACACTTACATTTTTCTATCTTCACAAGGACTTTTTCCTTTGACTTCCATTCGTTTTTTTTGTTGGTCTTCATAGCCTGACCTTGACCCTACATCTGACCATGTAGGGTTTAGGTTTCATTCCAAACCTAAACTTAACCTAAAACTCAATTCACAGTTTAGTCCTAAATCAAACTCTTAACCCAAAGGCAACATTTCTTCTGATGGAGTTCAGGCTTTTTCTCTTTGAATAGAAAAAAAGGTGACACACTCACACACACCATTGTACTTCCATGAAAGTAGCTTCCTTTCATTTTAGTAACATTTTCCACAACTTCGACTTTTAGTGGTCAGTTCTTTATCCTAATCTTAACCAAAACGTAAGCCACACTGTACTCCTACACCTAACCAGTAGAGCACAGTAGACCTGAGACAAAAGTAAGGAACAGGAAAATGTCCTCACTTCCACAAATGACCTCTCCTTGTTGGGGAAAATTGTGACAGTGGTCTGCTTTATATAGCATATACAAATACATATACATAAGCTGTTTCTCTGTAGAGACTTTCCATTGACTTCTGTTCATTTCTACATCCTAACCTGATCTTTCGCCTAAACCAGCGGTTTCCAAACATTTTGTAAATTAGGCCAGAATCCCAAAGTGTTAAAAATACTCGGGGGTCATCCAGTTTTTCCAACGTTGAACATAGAATACATTTGCTTTGAGTTTTTTTAGCTACTCACAAACAAGTTGAATGTGTAGTATTTTTTAAAGACAGAAAGTGGCAATGTTTCTGTCTTAATAAAAGATGTACAGTAGTAGAATTTCCTAACTTTTTGGAAAAAAAATTTTCTGCTTTTTTTTTTGTGTAGAAAAACTTGTAGTCTATTCCCAGCAACAACAAAAAAGATCTTTGTTGAAATCAAACCTTCAGCTATTAGCCAGCGTGTGTTGCAGTGGTCCAGTCAAAGTGCAGACCTGAATCCAAATTGAAAATGTCTCGCACTCAAACTATTTTAGACATTCTCCAGGTAATCTGACTTATCTAGAACAAGTTTCAAAGATGAACAAGCAACCATTTTTCAGAACTGGTGGAGAACTAGACCAAAAAACATGCAGCTTCAAGTTGAATAAAAACCAACAACATACATTTGAATTTTCTTTGTAAAAAATAAATAAAAACATGCATTTGCATATGCACTATTTTCAAATTCAACAATACTTTGATTCCAAAGGGAAACTAAATTCTGCGTTTATCTTTCATACAAATCCCCACAAACTAGGTTGAAGTTTAAGAATGTCGCGTGTCAAAACGGGGGAAAGTTCAATAGGTGTGAATACTTTGCCAGGCACAACATGCTGCTGCCTTCCGGTGTGTTTTTGCGTCTCACTGCGGTAATAATTTGTGTGGACGATGAGGTAAGCAAAACGATCAGGTGAACAAACGAAGCAGCGCCGTGTGGAGCAAATGGCAACCAGAATACGTCGGGTCAAAGTCTGACAATCCGCTGTTTTCCCCCTCGTGACGCTCCGTACCTGTAGATGCTGCGACAATGTGACGAGATCCATCTGATCCATATCACTCGCAAAAAGCAAATGAGCTGGAACATGGCTGATAGTGTGTGAATAGAAAATGACAGGAAGAGCCTAATCAATGTCCTGCAGGGCTGGCAACCACGGCGCCTTTGTTTCTTTTTGTAAATACAAGCCTCTTTAACATCACAATGTGAGCCATTATCTCTCCTGGCAAGGTAAATTTTTTGGAGGAGCCGCCGCACAAAATGAGAGCGAAAAAATAAAACATACATTTTCTCTCAGTTTGGAGCAGATCAGTTGGAAGAGATCTAAAGTCATGCAAATGCTACGGCGGGAAAATGCTGGCAATGCTCGTTCTAATTATTCCATATCAGCACATTTGCATGGAATAGATTTTTTTTTTTTTTTTTTAAGAAGGGAAGAGTTAATGATCAGTGGAGCTTGGGCATGGAGCCTGTTTAGGAATTCACAGCATTTTGATCTAATCACAGAATCAAAATATTCATGAAACACAATGATATCTCCCCCTAGCAGGCGGCTAGCCATTAATTTTCAAATTCAGGTAATTTATTAACACTTATCAGGGGCTGAAAAAGCCTTGCTCTGTGTTTGTAAAGTGGCTGAGAGGGAGAGGAGTTCGAGAAAACTGATTCCAGATGATTTATAACCATGTGCTAGGTGCATTTTCAACCAGGTATTCAATTAGAATGCATGTCCAATTTTCCATCCTAGATCTACAGTTAAAAACTCTATTAAAGCACCATTTTCCTTAGCATACATATCTATTATCGGTGTTCGCAGCAAATTTGATAACTTTGGCTCCGGCTCTGTCATTGTGCTCGTTTTTTGCTCCTTGCTCTCTTTCTCCTCGCTAATTAGAATATATTTGACAATGGACTACAAGGTGCTACTCAGGCATATTTTCCCCCAAGTATGTTAACAGCTTGCTTTAATATTTATTTGTGCTATTAAAACTGTGGTGATGGCGTCAGAATATCACAGCCGCGGCCATTTGCCGCAACCTCAGAAGCTGCAGTGCCTGATCGTTCTCACGTTGGCTTTACAAAATCGTGGCCCTGCCTCGCAGCTCGTCGTTATATGGCACACACAGAGTTAATAACTCTTATGAATGCAGCATTTTAGCAAATCTTTCTAGTTATGTAGGCAGTATTTGAGCCCAGTTTTGAAACGGCAACAACTGATTCAGACTTTGCTTACGTGTTTGCCGTTTTGGCATTTAATGCTGACTTTTAAGTTAAACTTTCACATGACAAAAGATTATTCTAGTTTCATTCACACCTGTTTGACACGTGGAGACATTTCAAACATCACTTCACACCTGCTCCTTTATAAAGGGTATATTTAAGGTCACTTAGTCAACTAATGTAGGTAAATAATTTACTTACGGGACAGGGACATCATTGTGTCAATTGGTAACTTTTCATCAAAGTTGACAAAAATCACATGTGGGGTTCCCCAGGGTTTCATGTTGGGACCCCTCCTATTTAATGGCTACATAATCCCACTAGCTCTGGTTGTAACGAGATGAATAACCATAATAATGCAGATGATGCCGTCAACTGCAGCATCTTTAATTTTAGTAAGTATTCTAACTTTACGTCTTATGCTATTACAATGAATTTTTTTTTTTTTTGCTTTTATGTTTCATTTTGTTAAGCACTTTGAATAGAATTTTTGCATTCCATCTTTTTTCACACTTGTTTGATAAAAAGTACTGGTGCTAGGATGAGGTCTTTTTCTGGCCATGTCGAAATGTATTTATTTCACCAAACCGCAATGGAAACCTTTTTTTTCCACATCAGACGAGTCACATGATCAACAACAGGATGTTGCCACTGGCGCAAACCACGAAGACAGGAAGCAGTTAGCGGAGGATGGCGCGGCATGTTTTTAACGACTTATCGTATGAACAAACGTGATTTTAATTGTGTCTCTTATTTAATGGGAACACTGCAATTGCAAAATTGTGTTTCTTCGACATTAGCAGAATGTCGACAAAGTTTTACACACTTTTGTAATGCAAACGTAGCTGGTGATTCCAAAGAAAACGCTGTATTCCTTTGTGTTCAGCACTGCGATAGACATTGTGTCTTTGGTAAATCATCATGGGAGTTGTGTGCACCATCTACGCCAGAGTGCAAAGATATCATCGCATGCCTACTATTGTACATTTACACATCTCCGGGAAACAGACGGCCACATATCTTCCAAGTGTTGCTCAAACAGCAGCGGTCTGGGAAGAAGGATGGCCCAAGGACAAGGCTCAAAAACAGCAGGGCTGGCCGCTTTTTTGTCTCTCACTAATAAAGTGGGATGGATTCAAGCAGCCCCCGAAGCTAAGCTGAGCCGAGCCCTCAGCTGCGATCGCGCCGTGATAACAAGATGGATCAATACGTGCGTTGTAGAGGTTAAATGATGTTATGTTGTTGCTTGTTATTGGACATGGCGTGTCACAATCCAGGATACTGACACCTTTTTTTTTTTTTTTTTTACCAAAGCCAAGGTAAGGTTGAAGGCCTTTCACTGATCCTGAAATAAAGGATTGTGTGCCAAAGTCTTCATCTTTGACAGTCAACTGAACCTTCCTGGATAAACAAATCCATTTGCCTGGTTTAAATGTATGTGTGTGTACACATATTTCTGACTTTTTTTCTTGATTTGAGCAAGATGTCAAAGAAAATGAGTATTAGATTATTTTTGGTTGGCTAAAAATTCATACTGCCCAAAGAAACAGCCTAGACACGCAAGTTAATTTTCTACTGCAGTAACATTCTCATTTAAAAAATAGTTAGAAAAAGGATAGCCTTGCCAACTAGATCAAGAAATCACTTTAATCAAATCAATGCTGCAACAATTATTGGCGCCCCCAAAAAGCTCATCTAAAGAAATTTGACATTTTTATTTATTTTTTTTTTTTGTTTTGTTTTGTATTTCACTTTTTTCCAAGTTCAAAATTAGAATTTCATGAAATCCTGAAGTTCATGGCATCACAAACTCTCTCAAGTACTAGGAGATTTTAAAAACAGTTCTGGTGGAGCGGCCAAATCAACACAGAAATAGTTGAGTTGGCTCCTCCACAAAATCACCATTCTGCCAAGGCTATCACCCCCAACTCTAGTCCTAAAGAAAACCTGAGAGACAATTTGCAGAGAAGAGAGCACAACATAGGGTTCTGGATGATCTGTACAGAGCATTGATGGTAATGGTACCAGTAAGGGTGACTGTCACTGGTGATTTCGTGAAAACCCATTTCTTCATGCAAGACAATTCCCGACAGTGCGGGAATTGTCGTAAACGTTGGTTTTCAAAAATTGTGCCTGAATTTAAACAGCAATGAAAGAGCAATTTTATTTTAAAGTTTTTACATGTTCTGTTAGGTTCACTCAACCACTACTTGGATTACTTTATTAAAAATGTACAGATGTACATACATCACATATCACCATCGTAAAATAATGACCCAAGTTTTTTTTTTTTTTTTTTTTTTGCCAAGTGTTATATTTTCGCATAAAACATCTTTTGGAAAGAAAGAGATGGATGGTTTTTATTTTTTAATTATTTTGCCAAAATCACCTTTTGCAAAAAAAAATTCTTGGGCCATTGTTTTAGGAAGGGGACGATATGCAACACAGCTGGAGAAAACTTTTTTTATTACTAGAAATAAAGTGTCTAGCATTCATGTAAAAATAAAAAGTAAAAAAAAATCAGCAATACTTTGCTACTCATGCAGGAGAACAAGCCACTTGTACTTCCATCTCCCAAATCTGTCTGTCTGAACAAGACTGATTTGAGGACGGCTCTGTTCTACTTAATCCCGGTGGAATTTTGACCAAAGCACGACTCAGATATTTCATTAACCACGGCGTCGTCAGCCTGTTAACGGGATATACTATCTGTCATCACTTTTATGGCAATAATCCTTACAACTCCATCCAGATTCTTGACGGCAAAAGCAGAGGCACGCAGCATTCCCCATTTATGGCGAACATCGAGCGAGGCTGTAAAACAAGCCAGAGATTTGTAGAATTTATCTTCGTAATTCATATTACCTGAAGAAGAGTGCTGTAGGATGAGTAATGTATTCTGGCAGTGGAAGGTAGCTGTTGGGGAAAAAAAAAACATTGCCTTGAGACACGTTTCAGCTTTGTTGAACAGGTGGTGTGATGAGGAACTCTAACTGGCCTCTTACTCCTGCAAGTTTTAAATGTATTTAATGAGCTCGGTTGTTAACAAGTGGAAGAAAAAACAGGATTTCTCATACATTACCTGGGTTCACTGTGTTCACTCGTACCCCTTCACTGTCCTCTTCGTGTGTGCCAGGAAGAGAAGTCAAACTCGATCAGAACGCTTACAATTTTTTATTAATTTTCCTGAGAATCTGTTGGGGGGTGCTGTGGTAAAGGAACTAATAATGAAAGTGAGCTCTATAGAGCAGAAACATTTCGACGGTGATTTATTTATTTTTCATTGACTGAGGAAGTCTGTAATTTCTAAGAACAGCAGATCACAAATTAAGTCTTCCCAGTCATGCTTGATCACTTAAATCCCTAAAGGAAAAACTAGGCAGTAGAGATGGACGAGGAGAAAGCAAACTTTGGTGAATTGGTCAGAAGTTTGGCACCAGTGTTTTGAGCAACCTGCAGACGGACCAATGATGCTTTGCTTAGACCGTGAATAATGTGTTACAATGATCCAATCTTGAAGAAATGAATAACAGTTTCCAATTTGGATTGTTAGATGATGCTACTTACCAATATTTTATGAATGATTACCAGAAACTGATGATGATCGTTTATGGTAAAACCAGAGTCGAGGTTTAACCCAAGGTTCCTGATTGGACGCTTGGCATAAGAGGCAATAGAATGTATGGTTTCCATGGTAAAAGTTGTATACCTTTTATGGAGCTCAAACAAGGACTTCAGTTTATTCATTTAGTTGCAGAAAACTATTAGGGATTAAACTTTTTACACAAAGTATTTATGTATGATGTTGAGCACAGAGACCTCATGAGACTTAAGAGTTGTAAAGCTGGGAGCCATATGAGACGTCTTTTTTTTTATTTTTTATTTGGGGCTCTAGTGTCCCTTATATGACAGTGGGCTGACAGGAAACTGGGAAGGAGAGGGGGGAAGACATGCGGCAAATGTTGTCGGGTCCGGGAGTCGAACCCGCGACAGCTGCGTCGAGGACTCAAGGCCTCCAAATACGGGTCGCGCTACGCCCTACGCCACGCCCCATATGAGACGTCTTTAAGATTATTCAAATCTTTCTAAAAAGGGAGCATGTAAACCAGAAATAAGTGCCCCAAAACAAAACCCATAATGGAGATAACTTAATCTTGGCATAAGAAACAATAGAACTGCACCAAGGAAATGACGTAACATCCGAAGACGGCACAGAACACAACTTCCTTCTTCACAAAATGGAAACAAAAATGGAGTGGTGTCAGATTTTAGAGGTTGTAGGATTTTTTTTTTATATCTTTGGGAAAAGACCACATGTCATTTCTCCCTGTAGCGCTAGACAAGTACATTTGTTTTGGTTGTATTTACCCAGAATGCCCTGCACTATGGTCCGCTTCCTGCTGTTGGAGCATTCGCCGGCCTACTTACATCCACATATGCATTCGAACCACACTAGATTTCATTTTAATCAAACCGAGATCCAGTTTGCTTTTTCCGTCCGCATCAGAATTCAATTGCACATTCACACCTCCAGAAACAAACCAGACTTTCTAGGCAAATGGGCCTATAGTTTGATTAAAGTGAACTATACAGGGCTGTTGTGAATGCACACTTAAACACAACACAACTTTCTTGTGAGACAAAATTGTAAAATTTTACTAAAGCCAGTAACCCTGCATAAATTTTCTGTCCTGTTAGGAATAAACAGATGAGTTGCACACGTTAAGCCATCATTGATTTCATTGCCAGTAATACCTGATCGGATAGCTATTAATATGTGCCATTCACAATTTGTGCTGAAGTGCTCAGTGCTAATACCATGGAGGGCTGTAGCTTATATTACCAGTCACATTACTACAACCAGCAATTAGCAGCTTAGGCTGTACTTGGCTGCATGTTGACAACTCCGACTCTTGTTTCTGAGGTGCGCAACTTAGCAGTGTTGGGAGGGGGGGGGATTATCAGTGCTCCAAATTACATAACTGAACTAATGAGATACATACTCACACAGTCTCAACCCGTATTCCCACCGGGTGCGTCACTGGCAGAGTGAAATATTCCACAGGTCCCTGTGGACTCGCAGCACATCGCTGCCTGTCTGGGGAAGGGAGAGCTGAGCAGACGGGTGAACACGGAGAGGAAAGAAATGAAGATGTATCGCCACCAAAAGGTCTGACTGACACGAAGCTAATAAGCTGTAATTGTTCAGCGGCTGGTTTGGAGCGTCTTGCCAGAGTGAACTAAGGTGAAAATGACTTCCAATACTGTGTTGTATTTTAGGATTGTTTTTTTTTCTGTAGCTGATGTCTCATTAGACAAAAAAATTTTAGTTTTCATACACGGGGGTTCATTCCCATCAACAAAACACACTATAGGAAACGAGAGATTGTTAAAGTTGCCAGTAGATGGGGATTATGAATATTTCTTCTGGAAATTCAATACAAAGCAAACCAACTGTTTACTCGGTGACAAGAGTAAGTGTGAGACTAAGCGTGTTGGGAAGGAAAAACACTTAAAACAATGACATCTTCCTTTCTCTGAAGCAGTAAAAGCTTGTCTTCACTTCCTAATGATCTGGAACTTTGTTCATTTTCATTTCTTCAATCTGTCACCAACATTTCCAATGAAGTAATGACTGTCAGTGTTTTGATTTTTAGCTTTCATCAGATGTTGCGGTCAGTGTTTGAGTAGCTTTTTTATTTTAGTAATTTTTTTGGTTAACTACTTTTCATTTTCTTCTTCTTGAGTAAAAATAAACATATATATTTCTACTCTTGGGTATTTTTCAGAGGTATTCTATCCACCTCTGGACAGCAACCGCTGAAAGTCTTGGAACTGGAGCTAAGGTTCGTCTTTCAGCTTCAATAGAAAGTTAGAGTTCAAACCAAAGTATTCATGTTTCAGAATGGTCTCTACACCAAGGGGTGTGAATACTTTAGCAAAGCGCCGTAACTGGTGAGAATGTAAAACGTTGGCCGCATCTGCAACTGTGTTTTGTCTCATTACTTATTTTATACCCACTGATTGGTACCTACAATAAAAATACCCAAACAAAAGGACTCTGCGTGACTATATTCTATCAATAAACATCATAAAACTAATCTGCGCCAAAACTGGATATTTGTGACGAAGGCCTCGGTCGGCAGCGGAGTGTTCCCACACAGTGTTAATCGCGGGATTGTGAAGCGACTATTTTAACTCGCCGCAGCACAAAACTGTTGGAATTAAAGTCCAGCCCAATATAGAGACGAATCAAGCTAACTGGAGGGGACAGATTCACAGCATTATTTATCATGTTACAATGAGCTTATCCCATAATTACCGTATGGTAATTCCCTTATGGATGTCAGCTGTGTTTTTCCTCTCGCTCCTCATCCAAATTAAAATCTACACTGTCTTCTTTATCATTTTAACTACAGTATATTACCTCTAGTGCTAATAATGAGGCTTTTAAAAGACACTTACCTAAAAAAAAAACAAAAAAAAACCCCTAATTGTTTTTGTTTGATTTTGGTGACACTTTATCAGGACTGGTAGTTAATTAATAGCAATTATACATTAACTATTAAAGGAGGAACCTTATTAATTAATAGCCTCAGATGCAATTAAATTACAGATGCACACACCAATTTAGCTACCAACTTTCCTTAATCCTGCGTAATTTCAAAGGGATTTGAGGAAGGGGGGAAAACGATTCATTATGGCTGCAGTAGGTGTTAATTAAGAAGTAACTAGGGGGTGCATCTAATATGGATGCTCTGTGTGTGTGTGTGTGTGTGTGTGTGTCAGGGCAGGCATGGGTTCAGGCAGGGTATTTATGGAACACAAACAGAACATACAAATTCAGCACACAAAGGCCACATTTCTTCCAAGAGTGAGCTATTTTACAGACGCAGTCGTGTTTTGCTCACGATGATGTGGAGTTGCGCGTTTCCGTCTGAGCAAAGCCGCATCGTTATCTGCGTTTCCATTAACGTGCAAATTGAAATTGAAATTGCGAGAAGAAAAAAAACCCTCAAGGCTTTTGTGCTAGTATGATGTGGCTCGTTGGCCAAATCAAAATTCTATACTTTTATCAATTATAAATACTTTCTTGGCATCACGAGTCATGTGATCAACAGCCGGATGTTACTACCGGCGAAACGACGAAGACGACACAGGAAGTAGTAGGAAGATGATGGTTTGGTTTGGGCCATTTTTTGGACAATGTGAGCGCAGTTCATAAAATGTTGCGTGTTATTCCATTGTGTTGAATCCATAATTTATCAGTACAATTGCCAAATACAATTTCCCCGAAACGCCGCTCCCAAGTATAAGGAGCTTGTTGCTCTAAAGTCTGAATAAGACGCAGATGTCTCCTCCGATGGATGAATTCTTAATATATGTCATGTAACTGCTTATGTCTGTCGCTGCCGTGACTTAGTGACTTCAAGATTATTCACATGCAATTGTAATCTGATTTATTAGTTAATGGAAACAAAGCAATTGTGAAATTGTGGGGTTTTTCCGACTTTAACAGAATATCGACAAAGATTTGTGCATATTTGCAATGGAGACGCAGCTTATGATAAACGGTTTCCATCCTTCATCATATTAAAAACTGCTGTCACTGAATCTCTGAACATTTTAGGGTCTTGTGCGCCACTGATTGTCAAGGATGAAAATCACACCAACATCATTATTCCAAACAGAAGAAAATGGCATTTGGTGCAGAAATTTTAAACGTGGTTGAAAAACATTTGACTTTCAAACTTCTTGCTGTTGAAATTCCTCTTTGCACTTCTCAGAAAAATGTTGCTCCCTCCCTTTCCACCCATGATTGCAGCCTACTACAACAGTTTAGTTAAAATGAGAGACAAAGAGCAGCTCGGGGGATCTTCTGTAAGGTTTAGAGGAGCAGTGCAGCTCACGAGGGAATATCCCAGGCAACATTCACGATGTCCGATTATGTTAATAGTAAATCCAATTATGCACTCACACCGTGGTGCTTGGAAAATAATCTGGGCTTGTTGCCCATTTGGTCCCAGAGAGATGGAAGCAGGTTTTCTTATTTTTAAAAATTTGTTGCATCACTGAAATGATTACCAAAATAGTGTAATAATAAAATAAAAGGGAATGGTTCATCCAATATTCACTTTACTTTCCATTTACACTCTTAATAAGTCACTCATGAGATCAGTGAGCAAAGCTTAAAATACTGACCATTCATAAGTACGTCACCTAATCCGACTGAGGCAGAATGGCGGACATTGGAAATGAGCGTGGGAAGCATTACATAAAGAAACCGTAAATGTTTTTCCAAGTTGTTTTATGACAGCGTAGCCAGGGCTTCTATTTGTTCAAGCTGAGTTAATTTGCCTGTGGATGTAGCACACCTAGTAGTGGCTTATTTACTTTTGCAAATACCACTGGAAATGGCTAGCTTAGAAAATCACTAGTTGGCAATAGCTAGCTTAGAAAATCACTAGCTGGAACTAACTAGCTTAGAAACTGACCCATACCTCCTCTATCCTGACTTCTTTGTTGATTTGATAAACCTGTTACATGATTTATACCACTGTCATAAAAGGTGTTTCCCCTTAAACTGGAGTAGACCTAAAAATGTACCGAAGTCTAGACACAAGCCAGTTTTGTTGTACATGCTATGCTACATGATGGTGGAGCATTTTCTCTATGTTGACTAATGATTTGATGCATACCTTCTCCGTTACACAATATTTGATTGCATCTCACTAAGCGTACTCATACATGGTATATATCTTCTTACTTGTAAAAGGTGTTCGCTGCATATAGTGATTACACCAAGGGCTGACGGTCCTTATCATAAGTGCTACCCATGGCTGTCGACCTTCCGCATCAAAAGGTTTATAATAAAATGACAAGTTTGGTTTGGATACTTGTCTGTTGGTGCAGCTGTCCGCTAAGCAACCTATGACCATTTTTACAGTGAAATCAACTAAAAAAAAGGGATATTAGGCTTCCAACTGTCTGTTTTTTGACAAGCCACTGTATCCCACATGGGTTGTTTTGACATCCGTCATGGCAGAGTGGACCACTTTCTGAAGAGTGTGACGTCAAAAGGTCAATGGCTGAAACACAAACCTTGTGCCGTTTTAAACACCAGCTCGTTTTTATCTTGGTAGTCTTTTGTTTCCTCAGTCCAAACTAGTAATGGTGACTGCTAAATGCTGGGACGTTTTATCTTATCTCGTTCTCTGATTGCCACAGTTTACAGCAGCTGTAAGACACTTTTATGTCAAACAACTTTTGTGGTGTCACTCCAGTAGCGGTGTCTGGTGGTTATCGCTCTGTTCTGGATGTCATCTGGAGTGGCAGGCAGGAAGTTAGCTGGAGTACGATCGTAACACGCAATAACAAACACAGCTGTGAAACACACTCCTATGTGTTTTCACAGCCAGCATTTTTTATTATTGACAGGTTTGTGCTGTTCTTGTATTAAAATTCTTAATCTAGATCAATTAGGCTGATGAAACTTCATGCTAAAACACAAATTTTACAATATGTAAAAAAATGATTTTGCCGCCTGTCTGCAGTTAGTTGTCTAAAAGAAGAAAGTACATTGGTGCCTTTTTTTTTAAATTTATTCGACCCTTAAACGTGTAAGTAGTTGGATCTAGAATTTCACAATAAAACATTAGCAGTAAATTAGATGAACCACCGGTAGAAGGACAATTTTATATGGCCTGTTTTGTTACACAATATAGTTGGTTAATTGTAATTAAATTTATAGTTGAAACAAATAGGCCTGACACAATAACAAATTTTGCTGGACGATAAATTGTCCCAGAAGTTATTATGATGAGCGATAATATTGTTTTGAAGCCACTGTCAAGTAATATAGTGGTAATGGCATAATAATGCAAGAACACATTCTTGACGATCAATAAACTTTATGTTCTATTGAACATTTAACACTGAAACTGGAAGACCTAAAATAAAATACCCAAAATAAATAAACAGAAAAACAGAAACAACAAATAAAGTGCATCATGAAGTTTCTGTGCACAAAATCCTGCTTCAAAAAAGTGGCTACTTGAGACCAAAGCACCAGACTGAAGACTTATAATCCAGTTTTTGGTAGAAAGAGAAATAAGACAAAAAAAATGATTCAAATATAAATTGTTGGATTTGTTTTCAATTTATTTGGGACTAATTGATTTATCGCGACAGGCCTAATATTGAATAATTTGACTCTAATAACAACGCTGGATACAAAAGTGCATATAAAAAGGCCTTTTAAAACATTTCAGTCAGTATTTAATTCATGTCAACTGTGCAAAATTGGACATCTTTGTAGTTGGACGGTTGTCTCTTCATCTATATATTTTATAATGCTCCACACTGATTTGAAATCATTGTGATAGAGGGTCATGTTGAACTCTTATAGGAAATAATCTGAATGTTCAGCCCAATAGATGAATCTGTTATCGCACCAAAGGAGTGTTTGACCTCTGAGGTATTCCTCAGTAGTGTTTTTTTTTTGTAACTTTGATAGGTAATAATTGTTCCCTGGCTCTGCAGCACGTTTTCTTTTCCTGCTGTTTTTTTTTTTTTTTTTTTTTTCCTTTTTCGTAGCTTTTTCAGCCCTGATCCACGGCGATTTCAACATTCGCCGTTCGTGTCGCACATGAAACGCCCTCTGAAGCACCCAACTGTCTGTGTCTGCGCTAATTAATGTTTACTAAACTTGAAAGCCAGTATAGGCTACACTGGGAACCATAATTACAAATGCGCCTTCAACGGCAATTTGTTTCTTGGGTGACTGAGAACATTAAAAGTCCGACTTGAAACGAGGCCACAAAAGCTAACAAACACATGTATTTCCACTATTCGAGCGCATTTTGATCCCTCAAGACATGCTATCAGTGACAAGTCCCCCTGATCGGAGAAGAAACCGTGCAACGCAGTCAAACCAGCAATTAGTGCAAATTAGCCGACATTTTCAAAAAAGAAAAAAAAAAGAAAAAAGTCTTTGCTCTGAAAATGGCTGCTTTGTAGTTCAAAAGAAAAATTCCCATTTTGGCCTTAGAGTGGGAGGGTTTCCAGCAAACGCTTAAATCCTAAAAATAAGTACTGCAATCTTCTGGCACAGACGCACTGTAATGCTTAAAAACAATTTAGCAACTGTCATCGCTGTAATTACAGTAACTAATTACCATCCTCAGCAAACAAATAGCTTAACATAATACGCAGACCCAATCAATTTGAAGAAATGCAAATTCTGAAAGTTAAAAAAAAAAGAAAAAAAAGACAATTTGGCAAACCTGAAAGAATTACGGGGAAATAATGCACTTTGTTTTATCCGCACATAATTCCCAGGGAATATCATATCATAAATATTTGCATTCAGTTCTTATCAGGACATTTGCATTTGCCTCTTATCAGCCGGCAAGCCAGGCACTGGCAGATAGGGAGGGCTGCCTCCACGCCGTACACACATTTCTAATGAGTCACGTCGCAGGCTGATATCATATTTTGGCTAGAACTTTATCACCAAAACGAGGAGGTCATTTTCTCCTGGAGTTGGCTCATCTTGGAACTGTCTTTTGAGTTTTTTTTCCCCGTCTCCCTTCTTCTGATGTGATTCAGCTGAGATTCTTCTTTTTTTTTTTTCTTTTTTTTTTTAAAGCCCACAAAAAGGATTATTTTCTCTCCTCCCCCCCCCCAACCGAAACGGGGCCCCGTATCAGTGGCACGTATGCTTGCAATGATTATCATTCTGTCATAAAATATTTCAGTTTTATCAGAGTATTATTTTATTTGCCACAGCATCCCTTCGGAACAGAGGCTCTGGGGGAAGGAGGAGAAGGAGAGAGGAGGAGGAGAAGAAGAAGAAAAATAAAGAAAAGAGCTCATCTGCATGAACAGCAGTGGATGACAGGAGGGATTCTACGAACCGCCATCTCATTTTTTATTTATTTATTTATTTTTATTTTAGGTGAGACGTGTGCAACAGTTTCCGGCGGGGGGGAGGAAGAAAAAAAAAACTTAAAGTAATTGTTTGATAACATTTTCAAAATGGTATTCCACAATAACAATTTCATGGTGAATTGCAGAGTATAATTATAAATCAGCCTTTTTTCCCCCCTCTCCCCTCCTTTGGACAGCCGAGGAACACTGGGGGTCAAGTAAAGTATCCTAGTCAAATTCTCCTCTCATTAGCGCAATCGCTTCTCTCTGCTAATTATTTCCTCCCTGTCTCACCCGCGCTGCCTCTCTCCCTCCCACTGGAGTATTTCACAGACACATACAGTACAGAGCTGTGTAACTGTTTAATGTAATTTGCCTTAAAAAGGAAAATGCTGTTCTTGCAAAAATCCCCTCCTCCCCCAATATTTTTTATTTTTTCCATTATTTACAGCTTGATCGGACAAAATGCTAAATATTCTTTTGATGTAATGTAATCATGCAAATTAAGAAAAAAAAAGCACGCCAGTGTACGATTGGCTTTTCTCTCTCTCTCTCTCTTTTTTTTTTTATTTGTTTTTATTTTTAATGTAATTGGGCAGGTGAAGTTTTGTATGCAGTTAAAAGGAACGGCTCGTTTTCCTGCCAACAGTGAGGAAGGGTGGGAAAGGCAGAGAGGAATAATTGGGAAAATTCAAAGACGGACCAATCATTAAAATGCGCTTCGAGGAAGGAATGTGACAAAAAAAAAAAAAGATAGTCAAAATAAACACAAAATTACAATTTCTGCTACTTCTGCACGGAAATGTCAGAAATAATAATAAAAGAGGAATCGGTTTTGGTCCAGCCGTCGTTATGGCGCGACGCCTCCTGCAGCTGGGAGCAGCTGGATCACCTAAAGGATTCTCCTTAAAGCTTATCTCAGGCTTTGTTTAGACAGAGGAGGGAAGACATTCCACAAGGCCCAACTCTGATGGACTATCAGGAAAAAAAAAACACATTCTTACAACCAGCAGCTGCTCTTTTCCAAGCAGCACCTCAAAATGTTCACAGACTTTTTTTTCTTTTTTTTTAAGAACTATCTGGATTTACGGCTGCATGATATTAGAAAAGAAGTAGGTTGGTTTTTTTCTTACCCTGCGATATATATTGCAGTATGAAAAACTACAGGAGTTTTCAAAGTTTTTTAGTTTGTATTTGAGAGTTATTCCTAGGCTGAATATTTAATATATATATATACATGTATATATATATATATATATATATATATATATATAGATTAGATATACTGTGTATATATATTGCAATGGCGATATTGTTTGCCATATCTGCCCATGTTGTTCTTTCCTCTCCTTCTCATCTGAGCTTCCATCACTCTGTGACCTTTAGCATTTTGGTCAATGTCATCAGTGTCAGGCGTGAGACTCTGTCCACCCGGCTGCTTATCGTCACCTTCCAAAAATAATGGCATAAGTCATTTTTTTGCCAAACTCATTTTTGTTTTGGGCCAAATCAAGATCACGAATGCTCTTAAAGGGCCGGCTGTGACGGACTGTATCGATAAAACCCGTCCGCAAAACTGTTTTAAAATGTCAATGAATTCTTAAAATTAAATAATATTGAACATCTTTTCGGTCCCTCCAGGACTTTACAATTGTTTTGTTGGGTTTCTTTGCAATAAAAATCAAAGTGTTTCTGGTACTAATTTGGAAATAATAAATAATTGCCATATTTGCGCATATTTATGTTGGTGAATGTGACTTTTTATTACTGTCTGTATAGATCATGGATTACAATTTGACATTAACCAAGGCTGAGGTAGCTGTTTAGTTTTGAGAAAAATCTGCAATAAACTCCCAATTATGTATTGGTGCAAAAAAGTGAAGGGATTTGTTGATTTTTTTTTTTTTTTTTGCATGAATTTTCATGATAATTCGCAAGAAACTGGAGAGGGCCAGGACTGGTAGATATAATTTGGCAGGAAACAGAAAAGCTGCATTGAGTTGATTGATAAAATAATATTTAAACACACTTAGTGTTTAGTCCAGAACTTAAGAGGGCCACATAAAAAGCAGTGGCGGACCAGATTTGGCTTAAGGGGGTGTAGTTTGATATATGTCATTTAGGCAAAATAAAAAATCACTTTTGGTGAAAAATGACATGGGCCAGTATTTTCGGAAAGTGACAATATTTAATTATAATGAAAAATGCAAGTTCACAACACTGGATTATATTACCCATCAATTACTGCAGTCCAAACAGTACTTTGGGATATGAATATCTCACACACAGACATTGTGTTGACGTGATATAAATGCAGCCCTAATGCAGACCCATTTTCTGAGTTTTTTATATTTTACTAAGAAGATGATATCATATGATCACTGTGAATCTCCTCCTTCCTGAAAACTGAATGAAAAGAGGTCACTGCAGTGCATTGTTGGTGTTTAGTGTCGTGTATCGTCCAGTTCAGTCCCACTGAAATGATTTTGTTACCGTTTGGACCAAGAGAGCCAACCACTGAGAAAATGTACTAATGGGTAAAAAATATATTGTCTATAAAAGCTTTACTATGCCAGTTCAAATATGGAAGATGAATAAAATGACTCTGACATGACAGTAAAGGCATCATTCATTGTCCTGCCTCTGTAGAACACAGTCTATGTCCAAACCCGTCTTTCCTTCCGTTTAACATGCACAAATCAGGGGAGCATCAATAATAAATCGTACTTTAAAGAGATGCTTGGACATGATTGTCCACAGTGTTAATTATTTCCATTAAGACTCCCATATTGTGTTTTTTTTCCCTTGAAAACAAAGTAAACAGAAAGATGAGAAGCGGTATTACAGGCACTTTTTTTCGTCAGTTAAGCTAGTACCGTGACCGGACTTTAGGCTTCTAAGCACGACAAAAAGAAGTAGTTGTCATTGTCAATGACGGTTTCACAACTTGTAAGATTTCATCCAAAGTGCCTCTAATTGCTAAACTCGTGTTTGAACATGGCAGCCGTGTGCTCTTCTGAAGCATGAATAGCTTTGGGTCGCACTCAGTACCAGTTTAGCGAGCGTCTGACACTAGCTGGGACCAAGAAATTTGAGCTGTGCTTCAATTTTATTTTTTTTAATAAGCTTGTTAGAAAGATGACACCACATGGTACAACCGTTGAATAACGACAAATAACCGGGAAGTTATGGGAATGCCTTTGGCACAGAATTGAGAATATATATGGCGGCTTTATCTGCATTAGTTACTGTACGCCCGACACCTTGATATGGTCAGGATGGTATATTACGCCATACCTTGGTCGTTCCGTTGATGTGCTGTATGAATCCTTGGATCGGGGTCGGATTCAGCAGATTTATGACTCTGAAGCACTCCTGTGCAATTCTCGGACCGTTTCTGTAGAAAATAACTGTTGAAATGCGTCGGCATTCGAAGTAGAAGATTATTGGAAATTTGCTGAATTCAAATGAATAATCTCAAATAATTTAGCACCCACTTTGACAGCAAAAACACAAACAATGGAATTTTTTTTTTTTTTTTTTTTTTACTTTTTAATTATTTTAAAGGAATTCCAGTTTTCAGGGTTAGACTTGAAACTTTTCTATTGAAAGTTTATGGATTATGCTCGACAGCAAACGCCACACCAGGAAGTCAAAGAATTAAAATGACTTTTATTTCTGATAAGAGTGGTGAAATATGTGGACAAAATTGTACCAGAAGCTTGATGCCTACAAAATAAAGTCCTATCATATTAATTAGCTTGTACTGTGTTAATACAAGAGACATACAATATCTTTATCATTTAAAAATGTGTAGATTTATTTCAATAACTTATAGATTAAACAGACTGATGTTTTCAAGCTTTTATTTCCTTTAATTATGATGATTCTCTGCTTACAGCTCATCAAAACACCACATTTAAGAATAGAATATTACATGAGAACAAACTAAAAACATTTTTAATACAGAAATGTGTGCTTGATTAGTGCCTGCTTAATGTAGCTAATTTTTAAAATAAAATTAGCAACCTTGCTTAATTGGAGTGCATATTCTAGTTCATGGAATATGATTGTATGAATGACTATTTTGGAACTTGAAGAAATGAATAAAGTCAAGTCTGACCAAACAAATAGTTTAAAAGTGTCATGTCCAAAAATGTATATAAAATCCCTGCTCGCGATGAGTCAAACGTTTGAGCAGCGCTCTCTACTGGCCGTACTTCTGTAAGCTTGACCAATGTTTCAAACTCTTAGCTGTGTATCAGCAGACTAGAACGCATCTTTTTCTCCTTCTCCTTTAAGCTGCCATCCGGGGCTTTATGCCGGTTGTTTCGGTTCAGAATGGGACTAATTCCCTTTAACGAGCGCGCAGGAAACGTTTCGTCTCGAACCGTACCGTCCCCCGTTTCGCATCGGTCATCTTTTCGGTGAGACACGCCAGGCGGACAGTCAGAAGTGCTATGCTTTGGTAATGCAAGGCCAGCCTCCACTATGACAGAGCCATCAGTGCTCTCTGTAACCCTTTTACTCAGATGTCGCCCACACACACGGAGTGAAATTGACTGTTTGGCGCTGGGGAAATAGCATATGATGGAAGACAAGGACGCTGCTGGGTGGAGTCAGGCTGATTAAGTGATTGGGACCATTCTGGTACTGAAAGGCTTTCTTCAATCCTGCAGATACCATCATCCTTGGGCTTTATCTTTGCTCTTGAACTTATTTTAAACACCCCCCGCTCCCTCCATCCCCCGCCCCAACTCACCACCACCCTCTGCTCTCTCTTCATTACATACTGTCCTCTCCTTTTGGTATCCAGTTTCATTGCTGCAGATTCATCTCAGACATCCCTCCTTTCTGTCACTGTTTATTTTGAGGCCGAGGTTTTGAAGATTAGCGGTAGCTGCACGTTCTCTTAAAAGCTGCTGTTATGAAGGCTTGATTCGAGAAGCCAGACATGGCCTGTGCGACGTGTAGGGAAAGGACTAAATGTTTGTTTATGATGATAATAAACTAATTAGGCTGTCTAATAAAGAAACAACAACAACAAAAAAACAACACCTAGATGATTAATTTTAAATAAAACATTTGCTGTGCCCATTATTCCCTGTTTCCACTGTTAATAAACTGACTATTCTTTGTTGCCATCGGCAGCAGATTCAGTGCCTAGTGATCGCAACAGTATAAAGACTGGCTGGTTTTGACTAGTTGGATGAGATTCCATGTTCTTGAACCGATGTAAAGTTGACCCAATAGAACAAGCTTTGACCTCGCTTCTAGGATATACCACACCTATCTTATATTAGGTTCCTTAACAATGAGACTTTAGTCATGTTTGAGTTTTCACCCATCAAAATGACTTGCACATCAATGTTGTTAATTAGCCATTTGACAGCCAAAAAAAAAAGATATTTAGTTATACCACTGAGTTTATCCATGACTCTTAAGCAAAAAAAAGTACAAGGAATCTAGCTTATATCTACTTCTAACCTTTTATCCACGTATTGTGTTTATTTAGTTCTTGTGTTGTTGCATCTTCCCCTTGATTCCCCCCAGCTGTCCTTTGTTTCCTACCCTGTATGTATTTAAAGTCACCTGTGTCTTCGTTTCACTGTCAGGTCCTAGTCTAAAGTAGTGAGTCGTGTTATGCGTGCCTGTGTCTGCCTTCCTAGTGCTACCAGTGTGTGAGCTCCTTGTCTCATTGCTCACCTGTGCTGCCTGGACTTTGTACTCATCCGTGATCTACATTAAAACCATAATTTTGCAGCTCAACCCTGGGTCCAGCCGTGTCCATCCTCACCATCAACCCTCCAATCATGACAGGTAAACTTGAGTTAAGCTGCTTCCTCATCACTGTTTCTCCATCACTATCTGTTTATTGTTATTGCTTTTAGCCCCCCCACCCCCCACGAAAAAAAATCAAGATTTCGTACTTTTAGAAATGTTTGTACTTCTGAAATTTAATGTTATTTTGAAAATATTCCTCTTCTCTTAACTGTGGCTCTGATTCCTGTTTTGGGCCTGTTGATTCCTATAAAGCATGAGAGGTTGGGACCCCTGATCAAACCCAAATTACTGTAAGTAATATTATGTTGGTACATATATTTACTAGACTCAACACATTTCTGTGCACTAAGCTATGAGCAGAGCATTAGAAAGTTAGCTAAAATTGTTTGCTAACTGGACTAATGACTGGACTAACGATGACTGGAGTCAAAAACACATTTCTATGAACTAAGTGAATAAGTAGAGCATTGGAAGGTTAGTTAATTTTTTTAGCTATAGAAGAGAATTTAGTTAGTTAACTCTAAGAGAGCTACTGTCTGTAGATACATGTTCTGGAATCAAAAACATATTTTAGTGAATGAATAGGGCGCAAGAAAGTTAGCTAAAATCGTTAGCTAAAATCCCATGTCTATGAACTAGGATATGGGCAGAGCTCTAGAAAGTTGATTAAAATCAATGGTTGTCACTTGATTTAAATCCAGAATTAAAAAGATTTTTGTGCTTTTTTTTGAACTAGATAAACCAGGATTATATTTAAAATAGATCGTCAATATAAAACAGACTTGTGATCATAGCCAGATAACCGTGGCTATCTTTGGAAACACTGAGCTGGCTTTTTTGCTAAATTACGACTTTTATTCCAAAAGCTATAGAGCAGCTTTATTTTCATTAGTTTAGTATTTTAATGGCAGCTTACAAAAGCGAACTTGAAACAGATTAGGCTAACTTTCTTTCGTAAAGCTACATACAACACAAGCATAAATATTTTTGCAACAAGATAAATGTGAACAGTCAGGTTTACGAGGTTTATGTCTACAAAATAAAACCTGAGTTTATACAGTTTCATTCTGTGTTGAGCTAAAAACAATGAGTTCACCGTAACTTCATCTGTTGTTTACAGCTCGGTATTCCGGCTGCCTTCCGAATCCCACCCAAAGTGATCGCGTGTCTCCTTCATCTACATGATATCAATGCTCGTCTGCACCACAAAAAAAAATGTAATTGCATCACTCAACAAGCAGGTTAAGAGATGGGGTGGAAGAAATTAGCCTTTTTTTTATAGCGCAGATTTCCCTAGTTGTTTTAATAACCCATCTCAAACCTGTGATCTAATCTACAGGAACAGTGGAAGTAATTAAAGTTGAAATTAATTACTGCCTGAGCCTGATATTCTAATAATGGCTTTGAGTTTTGTAGCAGGAAGTTGATATTTTGTCGCTCGTGTTTTATCTCTCTTGGCCGTGCGTGATTCTCTGCTCTTACAGATTATTAATATAGTCAGGAAGGGAGCAGGAAATGGCAGATAAAGGCGGGCAGACTTTCCTTTCCAGCACTCCTCCTGACCACACTGGCCCCTCTTGACAGCTCCGAAGCCCCTCCCCACCGCCGCCGCCCCCCTCCCCCCCTCGCTCTTCTTTTAACAGTCACTTTATCGTGAAAGTATTTAGAGGAGATACGGCGGTAGAAAGCGTGGGCCTTATGACTGCTTTTGATAGAAATTATACAATTGTTCATTAGTGGTTAAGATAATGCCCCTCACCCCTTCTGCCCCCTACACCACCACCCACCCACTCCACCCCCTCTACCCCCCACTCTGTTTTCCCATTGGGATCTCATTTAGGAAGCCCAGCATTCAGCAGTGCATACTGTCGGGGTTACGGATGTGACACACACAGGACCAGCCTCAGACAGTGCAGCAGGAAATGTCAAGTTAAGTGAAGGAAACAGTTCGGCCTGCACACTCTGCTGAGCAGGGTACGTACCTCCCTGTGTGCATGAGGAGGGTGGAGGGGGGGTAACGTGTGAGCTCGTGCTCCCTCTGCCCAAGTCTGTCACTCTTACAGTGGCTATCATGTTTTTAATGGAAAATGGTCAACTAAAATCAAATATTAAGCTTTGATAACCATGGTGGAGGAGCAGTGCCCTCTGAAGTGGAAAAAGCTTTCAGCTTTCTTTACACCGTATCCCTTTTCACCAACTCGGGGAGCTCCGGGTCGATTCCGAGAGTCGTGTTTGCTCCAATTCACGTCGAGATAATTCGGTCCTCGGACACCTCCTTTGTTAGATCTCATCAGTTTGTTTTATTCATCCCATCTCGGCGGCTGGGAGCCGCGTCCGCAGAGCGCCAACTTATTAATTAAGATTTCATCCCTGCGCCTACTTTCTTTTTCTGCGCGTTCTGCTGCTGGAGGAAGCAGCTGTTCATATTTTCATACATTTACATACTTAAAGGGATAGTTCAACTACTACTGAGCGATGGACCTGATCTCAACGTTGAGGCCACACACAAGGCCTCCTTTAGATATGATGAGTCGCTGGGTTTCCATTACAAACGTGCGCAAAGGTTTTTTTTTTTTTTGATATTCTGCAAATGTTGAAAAAACACACATTTTCATTGAATGAGAAATGCAATTAAAACACACGTGAAACGGCTTGTACGTCATTAAAAATGGCTGCAACAGATAGTTACATGAGCTATATTCATATTCATATCAACACTTTCCAATCATAAACTCAACTTTTGATGAGCTCTGCAGTGAGAGCTCTGCCGCAGCCTTTTGTGTCGGTCTCTTTCCTCACTTCACTTCATAATTAAGTAACTCAATAATGCCTCTAAACTGTAAGCACAGTGATGTTTTTCTATTAACAAGAGAGTTGCTTCTTTCTAGTTATGGAATATTACAATTGGTTTTGTCTTCTTGACATTCAGTGTCTTTTGCAGTGGAAATCGGATGCACAATAATAATAATAAAAATAGAAAACCTCAAGACATTCAAGACGTACATACTTTTTACAAAAGAGTTTCCAGCAAACTTCAGTCAAGTTCCAGAAGCGTGGATTATCTTCAGCCTGTTAATCCTAAAATCACCAACAAATTTGAGATTATAAACATCTTGGTAAATCCCAATGTAATGTTTCAATGGTTTGCACTGACAAAATGGGGACAGTATCACACATACCCAATCGAAAAAATCCAACAAAGTATCTTTTTCGTCAGTAACATCGTGTTTCGTCTAGGCAAGCGTCATCACAAAGGAACAGAAAAACTCACATAAAAAAAAACGAAAAAAAGTATGGCCAACTGGCCGGCAGTCGCATTAACAAGAAAAGAAGAAGTATCATCAGAGCAGAACTTCCTTGCCAAAACTGAAGTCGGGTGACAAACACCCTCTTTCCCCCTGTCTCCTGGATCAGCTATAAGACGATTTCAATGACATGCAGAAGATCAACTGTTGGGAGAGTGAGGACTGGGAAGACAGGGGCTTAGAATCGCGGCCGGATCAGAATGAGATGAACATACAATCAGAGGCAGCGCCACACGGGCTTATCTGCCCTTTCACGATGGCTGTCATCATCTGAGAGTTCACTCAGCTTCTCCTCTGCCAAGATGAGAAGGCTTTTTTTCTGGCAGAAAGTTTCCCCCATTTTTTTTTTTTTTTTGCTTCAGGAGAAACTTCTGGAGGAAACTTGCAGTGCCGGACAAAAAGAACACATGAAAGTCATCAGGAAGAGGATGGGGGGGAAGGAGGAGGGTGCAGCAAAAATGAGAAGTCAGAAGATGTCAACCTGGGTGAATATAACAGAATCAAATACACGGAGGGCGAGATACCAAGCTGCAGGGCATACAGAAAAAGATTAAATAATGCATGGATGTGGGCAGGCATGGCTGTCGAACACACACAGGGCTTGAAATAAAGTTAGCTTCCAATTACAAGCCGCTCCTCTCTCTCTCTCTTTTTCCCGTTCAACTAGATCACTGATCTCCTCTAATGCGGAGGCACGCTTTCTGTTCCAAGCCCTCCCGCTGTGATATGTTATGCATGCATACGTAACGCTCCATAATGCGCACACCGCCACGTCCCCTCCAAAAACACAGTTTCCCCTCCACCCCCACCGTCCTCCCATGAGTGTCATTTTGATGCGAGCTACTGATGGACTGTCGGCATACTCGGCATATGTTGCATATACTTCATACAACCCCCCCCCCCCTTTGGCATCGGTCTTGTCGGGGCTGTGTGGGAGATCCCGTGACATAAAATGGCTCCATTTCAGTGCACATCACTGAGCATATCCCATACAAGGCTGCGGCCAGTGTTTATAGCTTACCCCCTGTGAGGTATTGGCATCCAGTAAGCGGCTCTATATCTGAGGCAGCATTGTGGCTGGTGTAGCCGTCTCCCATGTGAGCCTCGCGACGCGAGGTGATTAGAGCGTCTCTGTCAGCGGCTGAGGGGGGGGGGGGGACAGATGGAGCAACAGAGGACTTTCTTGAGAGGCTATGGTAATTAGGAGTGAAAGGAGAGAAAATGGCGGCTTCAGAGCGACCGGGTTCAGGGACGGGCTTTAAACAACGCCTTCCGAGCGGCGCGGGGAGTTGTAGGCCTTTTGGCCAGTCAATGTGGCATTGTTGGGTTCGTGTTAACATGTTTGCGCATGCTGTGATGTTCTCGCCGCAGGATCACTGCTCTGGTGGAAGCGCTGTTCGTGGAACGGAGAAGCGGGGATTTCATTTTCAAGCATTAGCAAACATATAAGCAAACTGCTTACATTCAGCAACTGCGTCTGAAAGTTTGAGTTTTACAGTATCCTGCCTCCGCCACAATGTAAAGTACGTCACCTTGGCAATAATAATAAACCAACTAAAAGAGACAAGTTTCAAATGTTTTAGAAAAGAGATTGACTTTAATAAGGGGAATAGTTTCAAGCTGACGCAATTCTGAATATTTGCTTATACAAGGAAGTAAGTGGATTGAAGTCATGATAGAAAAAAAGATTTTAAATACTTTAGATGAAGCAGCAAATTTATTTAGGTAAGCACAACACATTGACTGCAAGAGTGCGCAAAACTTTGTCTATATTACGCTAATGTGAAAAACATCCACGATTTAGCATTTACAGTGTCTCCGTTAAATAAAGGCAAAATTCTGTGGTTTAATGACCAAAGACATTTCAACCTTTATTTCTGGGAAGACTGAGAGTCCCCCCTGTATCCCAGAAACATTGTGAAAACAGTCTGAATTAGAACCGGCAATCTGTGTTGGTGTCCCTTAATGACCTAGCCAAAAAGCTTTCAGTGTGTTTTCATGAACAGGGTAAAGATTTTAGAAAACTAAAAAGAATCCCTGTTTGGAGTGAAATGGTTCAGGTTTGGTAAATCCAAGTGTTTTTGTGTTTTGAACTGAAACGTATCCAATGCAGTTCAAACACAAGAAGTGAAGATTGCTAAGTTTGGTGTTAGCAGCGAACGGTTAGCTGGTTATCATATTCTCTCGGAGAATACAATAGCTTAGCTCATTTGTATTTTCTCTGTCACTTTGTCATGGTTTCTTTTTTCAGTCAAATGCCACAAAAAAAAATACTGCAACATGAAAATAGTTTAAAAGTGGTTGAGACATACTATGTTTTTGTTGCGGGTTGCTATATACATCCCCAATAAGAAGTTAAAGCACATTTAGCTTAATTTAAAGCTCAAAGCTAATGCTAATTAAGTGTTGTAATCAGCTAACGGTTAGCTGGTCATCAACATGCCAGCTAACTCGATCAGAAGAACAAGACACTTCAAAAACGACTTCCTTTTTGCTTCAAAATAAGAGCCTGAAAACATAGCTTCAGGATGTTGAGCTTATAGCTTTATGTGGCGCTACTTCACCAAGTTAAGAGCAACTAAATACTACAGAGAAGAAATATTTTTCTGATACTGTGAGGTCGGAGATTCTTGCCTGAAAAGGTTTCAGAAATTTAAATCTTATGTGTTTCATCTCGGAACAAAATTATAAAACTTGGAAACATTATTTGGCCCGAATGAAAAGCTGTAAACATTATTTTAGGAATTACCTGCACATTACTAATGCATAATAAAAACCCAGATCTCTTTGAGGCTTGCAGAACTGACATTAATTCTGTCTTTTGACCCCCTTTCTAGTAAATAAAATCCAGCTTCACTTCATCAGTGTTAAAAATTCAAACGACCCCCCCTTTCTCGCCCTTCCACAAAGGGGATGATTTGTCCACACTGTGATTAATTGCTTTGTCAACCATCAATCTCAAACACCATGAAATAGCCACAGGACCTGCAGCCAGCAGGTTGCTGGTGAAACAATGGCAGTAAAGTCCCCCAGGGGCCACATATTAATGAGGCTATAGCCAC
Organism: Xiphophorus maculatus; assembly: GCF_002775205.1. Taxonomy (NCBI): domain Eukaryota; kingdom Metazoa; phylum Chordata; class Actinopteri; order Cyprinodontiformes; family Poeciliidae; genus Xiphophorus; species Xiphophorus maculatus. Next base: position 28,136,716 of record NC_036445.1, read on the forward strand.
ACATAATAATTCAGCATTAAAATGTAATGCATTCTTTAATTAATTAAGTCTCGTTTATAAACACCCCCAACCCTATTTCTGTCGCTCCTCTTACTTGACCTTACAAGGAAGTGTTTAATGTTTTCTAGTGGTGCTTTAACATATTTACATAGAGTTAATGTGTCGATGTCCTGATGACGATTTTTTTTTTTTTTTTTCATCTAATGCAGATTGGGTTGTTTGCATATACCAAGATGCAGCCAGATACATTATTAAAATAATTACCATGCAGATATTCATACATTTCTTCAGAATTACACCAAATAAATCAACAACAGCTATTTTTTTTCCTCCAAATTGAGTTCTTACAGGACAGTCTTTGATTTCTCAATCTGATTCTTGTACTTGAATGGACTCAAACCAGGTACAGTTGTCTGCAGTGGATCCAAGGTTCTTGACCTCAACCGCCCGCAGGTACCGGAAATCTGTAAATACTCTAAAAAGGCTTGTAACTGCTTATTTTAATAGCGCAAATATCAAATATACCTAAATATGCATTAAGACGGACAGTGGAAACTATTTCCTGTCTACAAAAACACACATGATCGCTAGTGTTCCTGAAAAAGAATGCCGCTCCTGGACTGGCTGCCTTGTAAACGCCAGCCAATAGCGTGTCACGTTGCATTGTGCTTTTGGATTTGAGCTTCCCATGCTCTTGATGCTCTACGAAAGAATCTGAGAACAGGCACATTTTCCAATAATAATTTGGAGTTACTTTCCACAAACAAATTTGCAAATAGGTGGTCATTACATGTTTTACTCCACTTCTATTTAATGGGTTATGAGGAAACTTTTAGGAAAGGTTTTTATTCCATATGGCATACTTCAGTTTTAAACACTGCAGAATGTAACGACTTGTGTTTCAGCTGGAAAAACTCTCAAAACTGGAAACCAGGGGTTGATGTGCGGGGATAGCAGGTCACATGACACAAACAGGAAACAATACAACCTCTCATTTGATTGTAACCTTTGTTGTAAATGATATGCTTAAGTTTCAAAACTTGGGTATCCCACGGGTTGAGATTTTATTAAGTCAAACATCATCATTATCATTGGTCATAAATCACCAATCAAAACGTTGTCTCTTGCTAGGATACGCCGTATAACAGTACGATACTTTCAGAAAAGTAGGACTGCAGTTTTTACTAGCCAACAGTAGTAAAGACCAGAATAAGCACATGAGATGAGAAAAGCTGCATGAACAAACCATGTTCTCCATGGTTGAAATATGTCAGGAGAAATTTATACAAGGTGCACAATAAGGTCTGAAGGCAGTAATTTCATTTACTTGTGGAGAAATATTGATGTCAAATGATACGGAGCAGGACGGCAAACATTTCATATGGCAAGCTGAGAATTTCTTATTTACCCAGCATTATGAGAAGACACCAAATATCTTCTAAACCATACAATGAGAAATAAATGTGTCGCATGCAATTTCTAAAATGCAGCTTTGAGTTTTGATCACTTTTAGTGCCTTCAGCTGTATGAACAAAGTGCTTTCAGTGAGGAGCGCTCATCAAGACAAACTACCTAGAATGGAGGTCATGATCAGATTCACTCCTTATAAATTATTTAAACTTTCTGCAATAGGATACATAAAATAATCTGTTTTGGTACAAACTCTACGTTTTGGTCTTTACAAAAACTTTGTCAAAAACGGCTTTTCCATTTCTTAAAGTGGCATCTTTGTTTTAAGCCTCTCTACTAAGGGAGCAAGATATACAGGCATCAACATTGGTATCGGACAATGTTGGTCTTTTTTTTTTTTTTTTAATGTTTTTATTGGTACAACATGTAAAACTGAGCTAATATTAACAATCAATGATTATTTCCATCTTGTTGTTCCACTGTGTCAGAAGCATAGGGAAATACATGATATTGGTAAATATCAGTTGTCGGCCATGACAGCAGCATATTGGACATCGATATTGACCCAAAATTTCAAATCGGTGCATTCATGATCTTTACATTAATTTGTACATAACAAGATAAATATACAGGTGGAGGATTTTGCAACTGAGGCCTTTCTTACACTCAAACAAGGCAAATTTAAAGGTAGCAGTTAAGCAGACTGGTAAAGCACACATACCATCAAATGACCGCCTTCCAGCCCAGATACCAACAACCTGAGCATCAAATTTCATGTCGCACATGCTGCCTTAAAAAAAAAAACAACCTTACATTGGTTTCCAAATTGGTTGGTCACTCCAACATTTAAAAATAGGTCAATTTTTTTTTCCAATCCAAAGTGTCTGCTAGGTTCTGTGATTTCAAAATGATGTATGGGGTAGATTTTTTTTTTCACCCCTTTTACCCCTGGTAAGTGAAACTCTAGAGATTCCAGGCACAGCAGGCGCTAAAGTGTGTGTTTCTACCAAACTTCAGAGGGATGTGGAAAATACACATCAAGAAATTGGCAGAATTAATTGTTTTATTCTGATGAGAGATGCTGTGGTACTGAAATCTCATTTTTGAAATAAAAAAAATATATATTTATATTATTTTTAATTCCTCCCTTAGGACGGTGTGTTAAAATTATCCCACTGGAATATTATTTCTCTTTGGAATACGAGCAAAGCTTTTCAGGATGCAAAATGCAGAACAGAAACTGCACTCTGAAGCATTTTATTCCTGTTTGGGGATGGAGAGCAGCAGCATTCTGTCGCTGGACGTCTTCCGAGTTCAAGTTAGCTCACGTTAGCCAGAGCTGATTTGTTCCTCCACAGCCTCTTTAATTTTTATTGATGTCTGCAGACTTCGGCGCGACCCCGGTGATTAAATCAAACCTAATCGGGGTCGGCCGGTTTTGGCTGCACCGAAGCACCTCGACATCATCATCCTGCTGAACCCCAAGCTCTGCTCTCGCTTCACCTCCCAGGACTCCCCGGGCCAAACCGGGCCAAACAGCTGCTCGTCATACGTCTTGTCACAAGCCCTACTCGTACTCGCTTTTTTTTTTTTGGACAGCGGCGCTCTTCCTTTCTCCGGGTTTGGGGTTCGGAATTTCACCGCGATCCAAATCAGAAATGAGACTTTGTGTTTAAGATTTCACTTCCAAGCTGTCTCTGCCTGTGGGACCTGCTCCTTGGGCTTTTCATCAGCTGCCATTTTCGACGGCATGCAGTAATTTCATGGCTCATTGCAAGCGCTGAAAACCTTTGAAACTGCAAATGTTAACTTTGCCTGGCCTGGAGCCATTTAGGAAGCGATTAATTTAGCAAACAGAAGTGAGCCACTTTCTCCTCCTAGCCTGCGCATAATTTTTTTTTTGGGGTGGGGGGGTTAGGCGAGAAAATTGGGGAGGCGGGTGTGGGTTTCTGTATTTGAGTACGAGTGAGCAATGTAATGACGGCTGCTGTAATTGTGGCGGGTGTGAAAATGGTTCCTACCTGAGCCCCTGCTTATCTGACTCATCTCTGCTGTGCTGAGCTTCCACAGCCCGGCTGATTGAGAAGAGGTGGAATCACTTGCGGCGTGCTTGACCTTATTTCTTGTTGTAAGTTGTTAAAGCGTCTTTAAAAAAACCAAAACAAAACAAAAAAAACGTGTTTGCGGTTCCCCCTCATCCCCCAACAATGTGTTCAAATTTCCTACCTCTCATCAGGAATTTCCCATATTGTCACATTCCTAAAATAACCTTTTTGTGTGTTTTTTTTTTTTTGGTTTTTTGTTTGTTTGACAAAAGTGATTTTGTCAAAAAAAAAAAAAAAAAAAAGACATTTCTTTTCAAAAGACGTCTTAGGCCAAAAAATGAAAAAAAAAAATCACTTTTGCCAAAAAGAAAAGGGGGGGGGGAAAAAAAGGGAAGGTGACGATATATTCTTCGACTCGACGTGGAAGCGAGTGTTCAATTTGGATAAAAGGAAGGAAGAGACAGTATTGGGAGAGTGATGCGTTTTGGCTGTGGTGCAGTCAGGAAATAGTGTGGATCCCAGTGAGAGGCTCATGGTGTTTGCCCAGTATTCCTGGAGGCTTGTTTTGTCACAGACTCTGTGCAGCAAGGCATGGGAGCGGCAGAAGGCAGCGGGTCGGCCAGCCTTCCCCCACAGCTGTCCTCCTCCGTTCTGGCACCCGTTCTTCACCGAGCCAATATGAAAACAAATTCTCAGCCCTCTTTCGCAATTAATTTTCCCTCGCAGCAGACAAAAAAAAAGAAAAAAAAAAAAAGAAAGAGAGGGAGAAAAAAAATCAGTCTTGACAACATAACATATAGCAGGTTGTGTACAGAAAATCTGGCTGTACACAGAAGCAGAACAACCTCACAAAAATCTGTTTGTTTCCCAAGAGTAATTTTTCACTCTGCTGGGAGCAGTTGTCTCGCACATATTCCTCCTCATGTGCATGTAGATCAGTGCAGGACTGTTGAAGTGGTAGTAAAGTGAACAAGTGCACTATGGGGATGGGGGGGTGGGGGTATGCATTAATACTTTATAGAGCCAACATCCATTTTTGTATTTATGGGTAATAGTTGTAGCGTGGGTGTTGCAGGGTAATTTTAGGGAACGTCTCCTTTTGCTGTTTCCATTTCTGAGCTTTGGAAGAAAAAAAAAAAGATCATTAATGTACATAAAAAATGAGTTAATTTGTTACAGGTCAAATTTATGTATCCAAGTAAATACATTAAGTTGGACAAACTTAATTCAATCAAACTCATTTTTAAAAAAAAGTTGGATCATCTGTTTTTGTGTTTTCTTTGTTTTTTCAATATGGGATCATGCCAGCTTTGCTCTCATTGATTGAAGTGTTAAAAAAAACCCTACATTCTTGTTGGAACAAAAAAAAAAAGAAGGGGTGAGGGCTAAAATGCCAAAATAACACAGGAGGACAGCTGGGAACACACCAAATTCCTATTTGGACTCTTACCTCTCCAGCGCCCCTGTGTGTGCGTGTCGGCCCGCGCTGCTGTTAGGAAACGACTGCTTCCTTTACCTGGATGCCCCCGCAAACTACATCTGCATCCTGTTTTACCACCCAGCCATCTCCCCCATAAGCCATTAATTTTACAGAAAGCCGTTCACAATAACTATGAGATACTGGGCAGCAGCGTTCAAACGCTTTCTTCCTCCTTTCTTATCATAAAGGTCCCACATGTCTTGGCAATATCCCCAAAATACAAGAAAAAAAAAAAAAGGAGAGAAGAAGATAAATTTGTCCTAATTACGTCCCTCGAACAATGTTGTTTGACGGCCAAAGACATCAAATTAAATACTATTTTGATTTCGCAAAAGTGGTGTCAAGGTCTTATATTTTCATTGCAGGTACGCTGCCTGATAAATATGAGGGAGAGAATAGTAATTATAGGGTGGAAATGACATCTGAAATTAAGCAAATTGTGAAAGGGTTTGCCTTTTAAATGGGTTTGAGCCAGGAATTAAAAAGACCATTAACTGGGAAGAGGCAGGTGTTATCCTCACGGCCCAAAACAAAACAAACAGATAGGGAGGAGGAGAGCGAGCGAGTGTGTGTGTGTGTGTGTGTGTGTGTGTGGTGAGTGTGCGTGCTCATGAAGAGAGATGCAGGTGTGTGCTGTTATCTCTGCAATCCCATGTCATTACCCAGTGAAGGTGTATTTAGCTGATTTACTTCAGTTTCAGTCTTGTGATAATTTCTAATACCTTGTTTGTTTTTTTAATGAATACAGAAAAAAAAGCAGCTGGGTTATTTCTTAGCTGCTGTTTTAGCAGAAGTTGGGAAGTTTTAGCCAAACATTGGGTTTAAAAAACAACGTGTGACCCACGGTGTGGAGTTAGTGAAGAGACAAGATGGAGTCTCGTGGTTCTTCGCAGACATTCAGAACGAAACAAAAAATCCCGATCGGACTTTACTGAACCTCTAACACAGGAGATGCTGTTATAATGTTAAATCTGCAGCATGCAACTTTGATTTTGTTTTTTTTTTTTACATGCGTGTTAAAACTGTTACCATGTCGTAACAGTAATATGAGACAAATAATCCATACTTCAGCTTTAATGTCAGAGGGGTGAGCTCATCACTTTAGTTCACTCTACAAAACTACTTTGATCAATGAAAGCAGCGTTAGCCACTTACAAGCTAGTTAGCACAAGCCAGTGCTGTCTATGATCAACAATCATACTTCAACCACTAAGTCGATATAGTCATGCAGTATTTTGTTTTGTGTCATATTTTGAGTATGAAAACAAAAATTAGACGCCTTGAGATTGTTTTTGGGTGGATGGTGTTGTTTTGGTTAGCGCTGTAGCCCAACGAGGCGCTAGCTTTGTTGGGCTACAAGTTCTCTCCAGGCATTTGTTTTTTTTCTGGGTCCCTTTCAGGTGAGCATGTCGGTTTGAATAGCTCCCAGTTGTGAGTATGTTCCTCACGGTTATTTGCATAGCACTAAAGTTGTTTGGTTATCTCCTCTTGACCATTAGAGATAGGCTCATGTCCTTCCATGATCCTGCAATGACAAAATGGGTTTAGAAAATACTTTGTTTGACAGCATTACCTTACCACAAATGTTACTTGTTCAGAAAACTAGGTAAAGTTTTGTTTTTTTTTGCTGAAAAGCTAATCCATAACTCAACATCAATGTGCGAAATGAACCGGACTGAGACGACCTCAACAAGTGAACTCTGGTTCCTTTAAAGCAGACCAAAAGTGGCAGGTCTGAATACACCTGTAGTGAGGAAGATCTGGCAGTATCCCCTGAGAATTGCCCAGCAAAGTTGTTAAAATGTATTTTTCAAGTGGTTTTCTGTACCTGAGGAGGTAGCGAACTAGTTAGATCAGTTTCTTAACATATGTATATCAGGAGGTTCACTGCCAAGCTTTTTGGTATGTATCATAAAAAGTTAAAGAACGGTTCTTTTAGTCTTTAAACATTTAATGAATCAACCTAATAAATCTAAATAAGAATTTGTCACTGAGGATCATACACATAAAACAGAGATCAAATTTTTAAAAAAATTAATCACAAATCGCTAAAAAAAAATCCATATGAAATGATTTAGTAACTCGCAATGTTGTAAAATGATTAAACTTGAACAAAGAAGTGTCATTCTGAGAACATTTGTCTTAAATGACCTTCATTCATCAAATGTTTTGTTTCATCAAAGCGAAACATTTGTTGTCAAACAATCCACTTGAAATTGCATTCTGTTAATATTAAAACTATCAATAAAAAAATTCAACAAAATGGCTAACGGACAGAAGCTAAACAAATGAACTAGCTGGCGTCTATTAGCTACTTAGCATGGAGGACTTGCTTTTTCTGGGTTTTATTCTCAACATTTCCCTGAACTTTGTTCGATACGAATGATAGTTTAAAGAAAACAGTGATACGGACGCCGTCTGACATGGGAGAAAAAAAGAAACTAAAAACGGCGGCCACGCCTCAACAACTCATGGGAACGTCTTGTTTAATTTGGGGCAGCTACTTCAAAAGAAAACTTGTGGCCATGACTGGTTATGATTGTCATTACCATGGAATAAATAAGTCATTTCCAAGAGATATTCTTTTCTCCCATGTTGCCAGAGGGGCTCCGAAGTTTCACACGTTATTTTGAAGTTGCGAATGAAACTTCGCATGTCTCGTCGCTCCACTTTGTTAGGTGTGGTCTAACAGCAAAGGAGTTCCAAGTCCTCATTATAAAAAAAAGTTTTTAAGTTCTACTGACTAAATACTTTTCAGATTTGCAAACAAAACTTTTTAAATATTCATATTTCCACTGAGACCCATTTCTTTAAAGATTAGTTATTATTCTAGCAACAGTTGCTCATGCCGGAAACATATTTGTTTTGTTGAGCATTGTCTTCCTTCTGCACTTCCTCAACTAGCCTGCTGTTTTGAGTCGTTCTGAATCCAGATTGAATTGCCTGAGTTTTTACTCATAAGTAAAAAGTGTTGCACAGAGACTGCGCCAGATTTCAAAAGGCAGAGAGGATCAGAGTCTCATTTCACCCCATTTTGTGTTGCCATAGTTCTTTTTTTTCCCTTCTTTTTTATCAAACCCATGCCTGTTCTTTTCGTGAGCCCAGAGAAATTCAAAGGTGATGAGAGGTCTTCTGCCTGATAGGACACAAGGCCAGTGTGGTGATCAGACAAAATTACATGACGTCCCCCTCCCTCCCCCTGCCTTCTACACTACACTTGCCTGCTTTTATTCTCTCTTCTCATTTAATCAAAGTTCTTGCCGCCTGATGCTGCCCTCTCTCTTGGCCAGGTGTCAAACACTTTCCATTGATGTCAATGTGGTGATAATCACAAAGTCTATCCACAGATGCCAGCGCGCGCCGGCATTTCACAGGGGCACCGCATTCTCTGCTCAACACCTCTGAGGCATGTAAGATTATTTTCTCCCAATCTGAGAGGGAGAATAACCTCCATGAAGGAAGCAAATCACAATATAAAGTAATTAAGCACATTATCAACGCGGAGGTTAATTAGCGAGACCTTACACTGCAGTGCCACTGGTAGCATTGCAAACAGACAAAAAAAAGAGAAAAGAAACAGCCCAGCTTTCGGGTTCTCGTCCGCTTCCGACCGTGCCGCCGCGCGCTCGCAGGCGGGTTGATTGTCACCGTTTGGCGCTCTGAAATTGATTAAACAACTTGCAATCCAGCTTAATTAATAGGAACTATCTGCAGTTCAGAGCGACTTAGCCAAACGTCTCGGCGCTGCCCTCCTGTCCTCTTTTTGCTTAAATAATAGTAGAAATTAATTAAACTCTATTCCGCACACCATGCAGCAAACCCCTTTAAACAATCTTTGATGCTACCGTTTACACTGAAAGGTATACGCATCCGGTGCAGCTAATACACGGCTAGCCCGGTTGTTTATGCCGTGACAGAAAACGGACCGTGCCCAGCTGCGGTATCACAATGCCGGGGATGACAACATGCTCAGCCTCTGTATCTCCGAAGTGCAGCCGAGTCCAAAATGGCACACTGACAACAACATACATAGTTGCTGCATAGAAACAAAAGACGAAGCATTCCTAATTATTGACAAGCAACATATATTTACTTTTCCTCATTTGAAAGTGATAAGCCCTTGAAGCTCCACTCAGTGTCTGCAGTGTGAAGATGTCCCTATCAAAAAACAACAGGCACACCTGCTTATTCAGGAAGACTTGGCAAGAAAACAGCGGCCCCTCTGCTGCAGCTCCGGGTGAAGCCATTAACTAACTTAACTTTTCTTTTTTCTCCACACACATAAAATGTTTTGATTGGTCCTTTTTTGCTTCATATCTTCCTTCACTAGAAGGGGAGGAAACACACACAGGGGTTCAGGCTTCAAACTTGCATGTACATTTCATTATCCTTGTTTCAGTAGTTTTAAAAGGCCTGGCTCTCTAAAGTGGTGATTCATGAGAACTCCTACCCTGAGGCTTTGGGCTACAGGAGCAGTTACAGTTAAACGTGCAGCCAGCCTTTTTTTTTTAAATACTGTATCTCAACTCAGTTTCACTACAAGGGAAACTCTTTGGGAATAATACGTGTCCACATATTGGTCTATTTGGGTTGTAAGAGATGCCTAAATTGGATTATGAATTAGCATTTTGAAGAAAAAAAGGCAACGGAAACCTCCAGTTTTTGCTTTGTTTAATTAGGTATATATATATTTTTAAACAAAAATAACAAGAGCAAATTGCGATTTGGTTGTTTACTAAGACTACGTTCACACAGCACTCCACCTAAAAATTCCGATTTGAGCCACTCCCACATCGGATCGTTAACGAGCGTCTGCAGTCTGAACCGTCATGTCACATTTTATCCGACTTTTACGTCACTGATGTGAGACATGGATCGTAATTCTGCTTCGGAAGACGCGACTTGTGGAAAATCCGGATGTAAAAGATGGCGGGAAATGAATTGTAGACGGCGTGCTGCAGCAGACGCCAGCGGTCTTCTTCTGCGAATGCAGGCCGCTTTGGAGTCACAAACCATTCACACAGAAGTCTGCTTTTGGTCGCATTTAATTAGCCGTATGAATGACGACGTAAAAATTTTCAAAAATCATAATTGAACAGCAACACCCGCTTTGAGAACGTAGCCTAAAAGTAATAAATAAAAAAAAAAAGCTATCAAAACCAGACTGAACATGAAAAAGTCATTTTCTCCTTTGTTAAATTACAAAACAAGCTTTTTCAGAGAGATGAGCTCAATTGGCCACACCCAACGCAGATTAGCATCCGTACATGCTTTGGAACAGCCTTGCTCCTTGAAGTTGTGGACGGCTTTCTACAAATCACAAAACTATGAATTCTGCTCCCAGGCAGTAAATCCTAGAGGTGGACATCAGCCTTGGCTTAATGTCTTTAACTTTGGTATGCATCAGGGCAATAGCAGTGTTTCCATTATAAATGTGCTCGAATCTTTATTTGCTCATGTTAAAAAAAGAAGAAGAAAGAAAGAGCTCAGTGTGTCATTGAGGTGTTGGAGAGACGAGCTCCTTACATTTATACACCGAATAAAGTGCTTCCATTGCAGTTTCGCAAAATACATCTATTATGATATGACCGGGAAAACCACCTCATCCTAGCTCATAATCTTTTTCGCAGAAATCCTGAGGTTTTTTTTCCCCCCTAAATAGCCGCGTTTCCATTAAGTGAATTTCTTTTCATAATTCCAATTTGCACAATTTGAGGGTTAAGGGAAACACAGCTATTGATGCTAAGGCACACAAGCTTCAAAATCTGAAACGTGTGTGTGTGTGTGTGTGTATATTTTTTTGTTATGACAGAAATTCAAGTGGATTTTCTCTACGCTGTGTACCCCACATGCAACATAAGAAAGAACAGCTGCTTCTTCGCTGTGAAGCTCAAAAAGCCAAATCGGGGAGCATTCTTCACCCCTCCCTCTCTGTTCTATCCATCCTGCCCCCCACCACCACCACCACCACTCCATCTCTCTTTTTTTTTTTCTTAAATGGCATGAAGGTTGAGATGGCTGGAGTCCAAGATCATCGCGCCTGAGACCACACAGATGGGGAGAGATAAAAGTTCTCTGTGAGCCGCTCACAGTGCTGCCATTTTACACAGAAGGAGAAGGGACATGAAGAGGAGGAGGAAGAAGAGCGAGGGGGGGGTGGGGGATAAAAGGGGGAGCCACCTGCGGCCGTGACATCACCACCGCCTTATCGCATATCATGTATCACCTGCAGCTCCACGTCAGGCCCAAAGAGACAGATTTCATCTGTCATCTCTGAGAGGATCTCAATATAATTTACTCTGCTGATCTGACATCCAGAGGAGAGGAGTAGAGTTGCCAAACCTAATCTTACAGATGAGCACTCTCCTTTTTCTGCCCAGTCATGTCCTTGTGTGCTGATGTGAAGGTGGGAGAGGGGCTCGGCGTATCGGATTCGACTGTCATTTGAAAAGCAGCATCTCGGGTTAAGTGGCGCTCTTGTGGTTTTTCATTTCGCCGCGAACTCGATCCGTGTTTTGGGAGTCCGCCAGATGTTCCAAAGAAACATCCCATGATTTTGTGCGTTAACTTTTTTTTTTTTCTTATAAATGTTATATATTTGACAAGAAAACTGACATTTAACTCACTGAATGGAGACGTTTTCCCAGATGACGTCTTCGCCGTTGCACGCTGCAAGAAATGTGTGTGTGGTGGGGGTGGGGGGGGGGGGGGGGGGGGAGAGATTGTCGTAAAAGCCAGAAGCTAAAAACAGAATTGGTATCAAAAGCATAACCTAATTAGAAGGGCTAATCAACTTTAATGTCTTATTATTTAAAGGAGAGCAGAAAGATAATTAGTCTTGGGGTTCATACTCCGTTTCTTTTGCAGTCACGCTGCTAACAAGAGTTGATGCTGTCTAGAATGGCCGCCCACGTATAAGAGTTAATTGCAGGCCTTTGCCCTCCAGCACCCTCCTAGTCATGGAGACAACAGGAAAATTGGCCATTCCAGCCGGGCTGGAAATCGTTAATATTTAACGGCACTTTTTGAGAGTCGAACTGTCTCCACAAACTTAAGCAGACCTGGCATGACCTGCTTCAGACCTGCTGCAGCTTTAGAGCGCAGAGACTTTTAAATGTCACATTCTGCTTTTTTCTTCTAAGGATATTTTTAATTGAGAAGATGCCTTAAAAAAGATGTAATGGCTGTTGCATTGTTCCATTCAGCAGTTGCGTAGTAATAAAATTTAATCCACATTCAAATTTATTTGAGATTAATTTCAAATTTGAAACTAATTAACGTAGGTGGGAGGGCTTAGAGCCACTGGGTCCTCTCTGAGACACAAGGAAATATCTTTATTTTAGTTCCTTTCTTTTTTTTTTTGTATTTAATTTTTTTCCGCTTAAACTTATACGGCTTACTACAACCTAGAAATAAACATAACAGACACAGTTGACTGTAATTTTGCATAATATTGCAAATGTAATTTCAGTTTTATTCGGTTCTGAATAAAGTATCCAAAAACGGTTCTTTTTTATAGACTCCCAGAGTAATCTTTACGTTGTCCTGTTCTACCTAATAATTATTTCTCATTTGTGTAACAAAGTAGCTTTTTGCTCACTTTATTTATTTTTAATCAGACGGATGTTTTCAACTCCTTCTGTTAAATATGTAGAAGATCAAAATATTAATGAAAAGTGTGTTCAATGCCTGTTACAAGGTTATTTTTGCCTTACACTAATAAGGCGAAAATAACAATTTAATAATAATAACAACTTAAACTACATACTTACATACACCAAAAAAAGACAAAACCTTTTCCCCATGCTCTGAAGTTAAATCAAATGAAACTTCTTTTTTTGTTTGTTTGAGGTTAGTTACAATGAATCTACAATGTTACTTTCTTCAAATTCATAAGTTTCTATACATTTGGCAACAAACTATTTTGAGATCCTTGTGTTAGGAAGTCCAAAAGGTTTGACCCATGTCATGGGCAATTATTCCTGACACTGACCAAATGAAAGTAAACTTCTGAATTTGAAGGAAATTAAAAAAAAAAAAAGCTCTAAAAACTGTTCTTGCAAATTTTTACTGCTGTTTAGCAAATAGCCTGCTAAAAGCCAGCCGTTTTGTTCTACGCTGTGCTTTGCACAGTCTGAGCTCTCATCCGTTGAGAAACGACTGCTTCCTGGAGGCGTGGACTTTGTCGAGGCTTTAAATTTGATCCAATCGCTAACGCTTGCCCATGTAGCGGGGCGGTTTTGTCGCTACGAAGCTCACCGGAAGTTTCCAACGCTGTAAACAGCAATTCTCCACTGTGAAGAGAGAAATGCCGATCCGCACGAGGCTGCTAATTTGAATTCAATATCTGGAAGATTGACCGACTGAACGGCTTCGTTCACTTCCTCCGCTGCCATCGCTAAAACCGCTTTAGCCACACTAAAGCGGTGTGCACCGCTAGTGCTAAAGTGCGAACCTCTGCTCTCAGTTTGGAAATTCTACTGGAGAGACTCCAACTCAAGGGGAGAAAGTCCAAACTTTCCTGCAAGTGAGATTTTATTGAGCAGAATTGCACAAGAAGAAAGGAAGTTGGTAACTCTAACAAGAGAAATTTGGTCTGATTTAACTTAAGACAGTTGAGAAAATGTGTGCATGTGTCTTTTTATTTAGTTTAAACGTATGTCTTTAACTATGTATACAACCCTGGAAAAAATGAAGAGACCACTTAAAGTGACCAGTTGCTCTGATTTTACTTTGTATAGGAATATGTTGGAATAAAATGAACTACTGACAGCATGTCCTTTTATAGACTCCCTGAGTCTATAAAAAATTTCCACCGCATGGTGCACAGTGGTAGCACTGGTAGCACTGTTGCCTTGCAGCAAGAAGGTCCTGAGTTCGATTCTCTGCCTGGGGTCTTTCTGCAAGGAGTTAGCATGTTCTCCCTGTGCATGCGTGGGTTCTCTCCGGGTACTCCGGCTTCCTCCCACAGTCCAAAAACATGACTGTCAGGTTAATTGGTCTCTCTAAATTCTCCCTAGGTGTGAGTGTGTGTGTGGTTGTTTGTCCTGTCTCTCTTTGTGTTGCCCTGCGACAGACTGGCGACCTGTCCAGGGTGACCCCTGCTTCTCGCCCGGAACGTAGCTGGAGATAGACACCAGCAACCCTCCCGACCCCATTAGGGACAAAGGGTGACCAGAAAATGGATGGATGGATGGATGGATGGTGTATTTATGTTTCTATTTATTTATCTTTGTTAATCTGCTCTGCACAGTTTCTGAAAACAACAAACAGTGGTTTGGGTTTGGGAGATTGAAGGTCTTGCACTAAATGTAGCGAAACAAGCCGAGCAAAATGATCCAAAATGCCAACATGCAGTGACTGGCTGCTGCCAGGAAGACACAGGGAGATGCAATTTTATATTTTGTAGATTTGTTCTAAAGAACTATGTTTTTGTTTTTTGTTTTTTTTTCCAGCAAAAATGTAATATATATTTGCAGAAAATGAGAAATGGTCAAAACAGCGAAAAAGATGCAGTGCTTCCATACCTCAAATGATGCAGAGAAAACAGGTTCATATTTATTTAGAAAGAACAGTACTAATGTTTTAACTCAGGAAGAGTTCAGAAATTAATATTTGGTGGAATAACCAGGAGGTTTTCAAAAGGGGTCAGTGCAGTGGCCTCTTAATTTTTTTTTGGCAGAGCTTTATGTACATATGTACAGCACATGTGTGTGTATTCTAAAAGTAGTTCTAAATGACTTCTCTACACACCGGTCGACGCTTTCTCCTTCAGCCTAGTTGGTTGAACCGGATTTAATCCAGGGTTCCTAGAATCAGAAGGGTCGAAAACAAATAAATGCCACAATTTTTAGATTTTCATTGGGGGTGGGGAGAGTCTGGAAACCATTTATCCTTTTGCTTCCATTCCACATTTACGCTTTTTGTCGTTTTAGCCCATAAAACAACTAAACTAAAACACACTCAACCACTGGTGGGGAGTAAAACGAGGAAAGGCGAAAAAGTTCAAGAGACGTAAACATTTTAGCGAGGAGGCAGCGCGTTTGATCACGCCTACCTGTTACAAGAAGTCATTCACGGTACTGTTCAAGGGTAACTCCGTCACTGTCTTATGACTTTATTATTCCCTCTTAATCGGTTTATAAATATTTATGAATCACCAAAGCCACCTTGGCTTGCTTTGGAGATTGAAGCCGCGGTGTGCTACGTTAAGTTCCAAAGCAAGCCTTCGGTCGGGCGCAGGCAGATAGCGTGGCCAGGAGATTTGTGACAGAGCGGAGCATGAAACCCATCACTTGATGAGTGGAAATCCCTACTTTCTAATTAATAGAGGTACACAGGCCAGGAGGATAAGGAGGATCAGGGAAATGAAATCAGCAAAAAGATACCATCACTCATTTCTGAGGTCCATTGTCACACTTCAGAATCTGCTGTAATGAATCACTCAAGCATTCGGCAGATACATTTGAATGGTTGTGGGGGGGATTCATTGTCCGGCGGAGAGCATTCGATAAGGATCTTTTCTCTTGCCTTTGCCTCTCTCCTTCGGCTTCTTCTTTTTCCCCTCTTTTGTCAGGAAGCCCCCGCCTGATCAAAAAGCAAAATCAAGGCTGGAGCAACAGGTATGCGCCCTCTGAAAGGCGGCCGTAATCTGCGAGCGAACTGGAAAGCTATCTCGGATTTAAGAAGAAAAAGGAAAGGGGGGTTGTGAGGGTGCTCCGAGAAGTTACAAGGAATTTGTTTCTGGAGATCCGCTCAAGGGTGAGGCGAGGAAAGGTGACGGTGTAGGTTTCCTGAAAACAGGTGGAGTTGTAGAGTTACGTGGAAGAAATACAGAATCTTTAGAATCTTGACTTTTTTTTACTATATTTTTTTTTATCCAGTCCAATTTGGGGTTCTTATAGTTTTGAGTTTCTCATTATAGTTTAGTTTTATTCCGTGGTGAACATATTGACCTTATAGAAATGATATACTGAGAGTTTTTGTGTTTTATGAGTCTGTTCATTAGACGTTCGAACAATTTCAGTTCACGAACAAAAGCAGTTTACGTCACCCGTCGCCACCTGTCCGAAAATTATTTGTTAGTTCGCAAAATGGTGACAGCAAAAGTTGGGAGAAAACACCAGTTATTTGGTTATTCAACAATAATTGAATAGATTTCTTTAAATTGTATTTTTGTTGAGTATTCATTACCCAGTCAAATGCATACATAATCACAATACAATACTTTGACCTTTTTGAAATTTAGCACCTCAAAATTAACCAAAGTATGAAAAATAAACTACTAAAACTACTACTATAAATAATACAAACTAAACTGGAACTAAACAATATTTAACTAACAAATATGAGCAAGCACACTAACGACGAATTAAAACTAAGTGAATTTTACAAAGTCACAACAAAAGCTAAAACGACAAACCCAAAGCTATTATAACCCATCTGTGAACAGCTGTTTTCAAGTCCTACCACAATTTCTCTATGGGATTGAGGTCTGGGCTTTGACTAGGACTCGCCAAAACATCCACCTCTCTGTGTATCTCTAGCTTGTCGCTTTGGGTTGTTATCTTGATGGTAAATAAAGCCGTAGTTCTCTCGCAGATGGAATATTTCTGCTGCATTCAGAAACTTCTAGCTTCTGCTACTCAGAAGCATCCCCCACAGCATGACGCTGCCACCACACTCCACAGTGGGGACGGTGTTTGTGGGTTTTCTTCAACAGCGGCTTCCTCGTCACCGTTCTCCCATAAAGCTTTGAATGGTGAAGAACCCGGACAACAGTTGTTGTCTCCAGAGTTCCTCCTGTCTCGGCTGCTGAAGCGTGTAGCTCCTCCACCGTGATGCTGCCACCACCATGTTTCACTCTTTGGTAACCTGGTTACCATGACTGCGCTACCATATTTTTCTCTCTTTAGTCTCCTTGGGTTGTGAGGAACATGTCTTGATAGATTTCCACCTGTAGAACGTGAATCAAAACTGCCTGATATTGAAAACTGTTCATAATTTCCTCCAGTTTTATTAAATTTGATCCAGCTTAAAAAAACAAAAACCCGAGCATGATGCTGCCACCACCATGTTTCACTCTTTGGTGCCAAATAAACTCAAAATTTAAATGCCTTTCAACGCTTTGACCAACAAAGTTTTAATAACAATATTGAGAAATAAAGGTGTTGCATGATTCAGTCAATTTTGGGATGACTTTGGAAATTCAACTGTAGAAAAGAAATCCATATCTTTAAAAAAAAAAATTTCTAAATGTAGAAACACAATATGTTAGAAGGTGACAAATTTCACAGTTCTTCTCTAGACGTAGTCTAAATAGATCATATGAAATAACAGAAATTGGTAATATAAAGCCTTTTATCCTTTTCAAAAAGAACTTCTAGTATAGTCATGTATTCGTTTTAGCTTATTTTATTGTGGTTGTATTCTTATCGAGCACCGATTTCGTTTTATTGTGTCCTGCCTTTATTTGTGTCATTTCGTAAAACACTTTGGTCAACACGAGGCGTCGTTGGACGGTTCTATATAAATAAACCTTATCATTATTTTTAGCATATTTGTTTGAAATAATGCAATAAATAAAAAATAAATTCCTATAAACTTCAACTTAAAGCCAGACTAAATAAAGACATCTTTAGCTTGTCTTAGAAAAAAAAAAAATATATATATATATATATATATAACAGCACCATAGAGGATTTAAAAGTGTGGGACCTAAAACAGAGTCTTGTGAAACACATTTCATTAAATAACATTTTATTCAACTTTTTTTTTTTGTCACATTTATTAAGAGTTTAATTTCATTTACATGCAAGTTGAACCATTTAAAGTCGAGAAATTTCAGAAATTTGAACCGGTCTCAGCCTGCACCAAGATCCCATAATACTAAAGGTTTATTCTAATTAATATTACATCTGAGATCATTCATTTTATGTTTTATGAGCGGATCTCAATGGAGGCTGGTATTTTTCTAGGATGTTATGACGGTTCAAATGAGCCTAGACTTCAGTCTAAACTCATAAGCACCAAGGTCACTCCTTTCATTTGGTGTTGGACAGTGTTGGCCCTGGAAGGTGAAGGCGAACGGAAACCTGGCCAACTGGCAAGATTTATGAAAAGCTGTTGAATTTCATTGACAAAGTGTGGGTCAGCAATGGCAAAATTACCAGTAAATGAAATTATGAGCCTTATATTTATGCGTGTGTTTAGAATATGCAACGTTTCTATCATATTACATTTAATTAATTGTACAGTATGTTGGATGAACATGTAAGATAGACCGAATAAATGGGCAGGTAACCCATATGCACCATTTCTTTCATATTCGCTTTTTAAAGGGGCAGTGTTATGTATTTTCCAGGCACTTAGTGTCATTTTGTAGCACTTTCAAAATGCTGCAGATGTCAAATGACTTGAAAGAAATTTGACTTCATAACTAACCGCCTTGAAATCGTGCCTCTGTCTCTTTAAGACGTTCCTGCTCTTTCTGAGACTCCGCCTTCAGGAAGTCATCACAACATGGCTCCTTTATTAACCCTTTAGCAACGTTTTCACAGGAGTTTCACTGAAAAGTAGCTCCTACAGTGAGCTCAGCTGATGCTCAGTTCCACCAGGTGTTCGTTAATTGCTGCTGGCTAGTCTGCAGGTCCACCCAGGACACTTTTGTTCATCTGAATGGTTGCCGTGGGAGAATAAAGGATTTCTCAAACATGCATGATCGTGTCAAAGCAACACTGTATGTTTTTGATGAGGGAGTAACATCATAACTTGAAATAAAGCAAAGAAAAAGTAAATTTGACACAACACTGCCCTTTTAACTGTTGGCTTTACGCTGAAGATTCAAAGACAGCAACATGACTACCAAGCACCTCTCCACTGAACAGTCCTTAAACACAACAAGAACTGTTACTGCAGCATCCGGCTCTCCTTCCCCGCCCCCGAACGCGTCGTCCTTATATCACCAGCCTGTAAGCGATGACGACGATAATGAAGATGATTCATCCGCAGCAGAAGATCCAGCATTAACCTCCGACCCGCAAACAGAGCGCGCCCAGGAAGAAGGGAGGCTTTAAACCCGCTTGTCTGTTCGCAGCCGCCGTGCAACATTAACGGTTTAATCTGCTTCCCTTTAAGGAATAAGAGAAATGCAAGCCTAAGCCCCCGAACATATTAGCCGCTCGTCACAAAGCTGGCAGGGACCGCGCGCGCGCAGCTCTTCGACAATTTTTGGGAAACGCACAAAAAAAAAGAAAAAATGGTGAAATCTAAAGGCAACACGAAACGAGGGGAAACAAACGTAGCGAACGCCTTCCTGTATCCCGCTTTCACAGGCGAGATTTACCAGAACCGCCGTTTATGTTCCCATAATGCACCGAGAGGACGTCGCGTGTAAATACGCGGAATCCGGTGTCTCCTCCGTTTAGCCCTTGTTTGTTTTCTTGTTGTTTTTTTGCTTTCCACAGATTTGAGTTCTCCTAAGTGGTTTAATTCGAACCCAGGGGAGCAGAAGACCATGAAGGAAATAAAAAAAACAACTTATTTTTCCGTCCACATTTCTTTACTTTAGCTCTCACATCACCAACGCAATTATTTAATGTACTGTACACCCACTCACAGCCTGCGTGTGAGATATGAATATAATTGTACGTTGCTTTTTAATTACAGGGAGAAAAAAAAATCTAACTTGTAAGATGATGGGGCTGGAAGGTACCACTGCATTGTTTTTGGTTTTTTTGTGTTTTTTTTCTCCAGTTTTCGCTCTTTTTTTTCATCCTCGTTTTTCTGATTATGTGAGCTGGGCTCCTTTGCGAAGCGATGATAAGCAGAATTTCCATGTTCTCTGCATAATTAATCCATCTTTGCCTCTCTTCATGCCAACTCTGCCGTTATCGCGGGCACATGCCTGAATTGCAAAAGAATCCTCTCTTCAATTGGAACTTATTGATATTCCCGAAGAGAAAAAAAAAAAAGAGAGAGAGAAGGAGGAAAAAAAAAAACTGGAAATCCTCAAATTTAAGCCACAGATTGTTAAATGGATTAATTTCGCGGCAATCGCAGGCATCTAACGCGGGGAGACAGGCAAAGCAAATTGAAAGTGTCTCCTGTTTGTGGAGTTTTAGTCCCCAAATGATAGGGGCTTATTGGCATGTTTTTTTTTTCTCCTTTCCCCCCCGCCCCTCTCTTCATAGTGAGAAATTACCATTTATTTGCATGCCATAAAATACTTTTATATGGTTGAAAATTCAGAGGAATTTTCTTTCAATGCCTGTCGTCGGCTTCGTGATAACAACTTCGGCTCCCCACATCTGGACGCTTTTGATACTGCCTGAAAGGAATGTCTGAATATTTAATATTTTTATCTGCTCTCATCGATGGTTTCACCATTAAGGGTGGCTCTGCTGTTTGCATGGAGCCTGGCAGATGTAGATTTATTTATTTTATTTTTTTCCTGAGCTGTCCACGGCCTGCCTTTCTGTGAATATATTAAAGCGTTTTTTCCATTTTGCTGTGCACTGATGCCTCTGCATATGTAATAAACCAGCAGACACACTTATAAAATACATCAACAGACTGTATTATAACACTGCATTCAGATGTGGCTCCTCAGTCACTCGTGCTCATACAGGGAAATGGGTTAAGGGGGAGAGAGGGGGAGGGAATCCACTACATGCATCAAAAATAATTTACTTGACCTCATAAAATCACAAGATGTCAAAACACTGAGAGTGTTTGTGTGAAGAGCAGTTTAAATGTTATTTGGACACTTTGCTCCGCGACGCATCGAATCGAGGACATGATCGGAACTGGGTTGAAAGTCGAATCGTATTCTATATGGTTATTCTGTTGTTGATTTTTAGTTGCACAGAAAACACCGAACACTTTAATTGTTCGATCTGGGAGATGAAGAAGAAGAAGACTTAGTAGTAGAACTTAGGTCTAGTAAAAAGGAATGAGCTATGACTATAACCTTCAAATTGTTTTTCAAATTAGAAGAACCAAACATATGTTGGTATTTACATCAAGGATTTGGGGACAGTTCTGACTGCACTTTACTAGTTATCGATATAGGAAACAATAAGACTGTTAAAACCAAGCTAATTGGATGAAGGTACAGATGTAAGAGGGATGGGCTTAAAAATAAGTTTGTATTTCGACCCACTCCTTTGACTGTTTAAATATATCTTACTACTCTTCTCCATTTGTTTGCTTTGCTTTTAAATTTATTTTGTTTGTATTTAACTTTGTTTATTCTTTTATTGCACTTCATTCAATGAAGTCAAACAAAACCATTCATTCATTCATTCATTCATTCAGTCATTCGTTAGTTTATTCCACACCCTTCGTTTCTTCAGCCTCGTTTCAAGGAGGTTCATTCCTCAAAAATGAACCTCCTTGAAATTCCGAGGCACATTGGTGATTTTAATCCGCAGAAAGCTCGCCGGTTTATCCTCTGGAGGTGTCACAATCTTCTCTTTTGACCACATAGAGGAAAAAAAGAAGAAGAAGCTGAGATTAGCTGTAAGAATGATCTGCCCCTATACTTCTTCCTTCCTCTTCCTCCTCCTCCCAAAAAAAAAGAAGAGCTTTTATTTACAGATTTGCTCACTCCCATTGGGAGGGGCGTAGTTTGTTCATCCCGCCCCTCGTTTTAGCGTCTTTATCACCTCCCCTTGGACTTCGTTGTTTTTTGGGCTTTTTGGTTTTGGTTGGTTTTTTTTGGTGGAATCTTAAGATGCTTGTGGGGTTGTGTGGCTTTTATTGATAGCCATGTTTTTATATATATAGTTGTTTTGTTTAGCTCCCTGGTAAATGGAAGGGACGGGAAGAAGATGGGAAGTGGCACACACACACACACACACACACACACACACACACACACACACACCACGAGAGAGAGAGTGAGAGCGAGAGCGGAGCGTCCCTGGAAAGAGCTGGCGCCGAGGCCTCCGGGGCTGCGGGTGGTGCTGGCAGCTTGGCCAGCGGAGTGGGCACTTTCTCAGACATCTGTTTGCTCACTGCTGCTGGAGACGATGCCTGGTTGGCTGGAGGTTTAGGGTGGGGGGTGAGGAGAGTTGCCGAAGAGGTAGCAACTTTCTTCAGTTGCATACTGGAAACTCTTTTTTTTGTTGTTGTTGTTGTTGTTAGAGGTCAGCAGTTAAAGAAAACATAACGCTTTGTTACAGCTTTCAAATAATTCTCCTTTTAAAAGAACAATGGTGGGAATTTCCTCAATCAACCATTCATGAGACACATGTGTAAACACAAAACATGTGCATATGAAGATAATAAAGAAAGAAGGTTATCTGTGTAATGATACACCACTCTACTGAATCAATACACTTGATAGAATAGTATAGTTTACAAAGGGTGTACTAGAAAATTTCCCTGGTTTTCCTTAGTTTTGAGAGATCGGTGTTCAGCCGATACGTACATGTGAAGCTGATCTTATCTAAGGTCAAAAAATCGTTCACTGCCATCTTTTGCTCTGCCAGATGAGAGGTTAGTAGTCACCCCAATGTCGCCAACTCAGCGACTTTCTTGCTACGTTTCAGACAAAAAAATAAAATGTATCCAAAACGGCCAAAATACAGTCGGCATGCCAGGTTCTCTAAAGATCGGCGATCGGCCAAAGAACTGCAATCGGTGCACTCCTGATATTTTATCGTTTCCTTCAAAGTAAAAATTGGCCGTACTGTCTTTTGTTTCTTTAGACAGACGTGTTCCATAAGCAGAAATACAGCGCTCCATTTGTTTAGTTCTACTTTTTTTTTTTTTTTTTTTTTTTTTTTTTTAGCAAATCTGATCTCCTCAAATTATAAATGTTATCTCTTACATTTTTTTCCCCTCATACAGCACCGCTATTATAGATGCAGGAAAAAAATAGTTATGTAGGCTGGGTGCCACCCCGAGCCGTTCTCCCTCCTCCCACCTCCCATGTGCACTCCCACCCTCTTAAACTACACACACACACACCCACGCACACACACTCCCACTTTACTTCCTCACTAGACAAACCAATCCCCAACAGCCAGAGGGTGACACGGCAGCAGGCGGACTTCCACCGCTGCTGTCCCAGCCGGGCTGCTGCTGCTGAGGCGGCTCTTTAAGGAGGCAGCCGCTGTCCGCGCCGTGGCTGTGTCACTTCCAAGAGCCACCGGACATGTTGTGGTCCCGTAAAAGAAATCAACCTTGTAATTTGTCACGGCAGAAGCCCACTCCTGTGATATTACTCAGTCAGCGCAGCAGCTCAACCCAAACGTAATAAAGAGGAAGGCTGCAGCTGCTGCTACAAGAGAAACATACAGGCTGAATGTAGCCCAGTGCAGGGAATGTGTGTGTGTGTGTGTGTGCGGGCGCGTGCGTTTTTTTGTTTTTTTTGTTTTTTGGCGTAGGTCCTTTTAGGTGGAACCGATGCCCTGCTGTGATCACGTGTTGTAAGGGGATGCTGTTTAGGGAAGTGGGTGGAAATTTATTTGGATAGAAAGAATCCACTGGGTGTAGTTTTATTTTTCTAAATTTACATTCAAACATATTAAAAAAAAAAACCTTTAAATTTTGTGCTTTATTTAACTTCATTTGCATAATATCATATTATTATTTGTGTCCTAATCTCTGCGCACTCCAGGAAACAGGAATCTGAAAATATCTACATCTAAAAAAATAAGAGAAGAGCAATCCAGATCATATATTTATATATATATATATATATATATATATATATATATATATATATATATATATATATATATATATACACACAAACAAATATGTTAGCGTTTTTAGCTTTATAAAAACCTAATATATAGATTTTATTATATAGCAAGGAACTATATATTAGTTTTTGGTACTATGTTATTTTGTTTTTTAGTTCAATTGATTCTGCATTGCTGGCTGTTTTTATATTATGCATATTAATTATATGTATTGTATATTATTATAGTATTATTAACATTAACTCACCTTTCTGCTGCTGTTTTGTGCGACAAAAAAACAATCCCTAACACACTGTACGATAATTTAATAAGTATGTCAATTATTAGTGTGTGCACAGCATTTCTCTACAGTTTTTTAGTTTTTTTTCTGCATTGAAAAGCAGAACTGTTTGCATCTGTAACACTTTTTTATTTTTTTTGAATGAAGTCATAACAGCTCCTGTCTCTGTGCTCCCTCTAAAAAAACAAAAACTGGATGCATCCATGAAACTTTTTTTTTTTTTTTTTTCCTGAGTGTTGTTACATTTTTAATGATCAGTCATTAAGCTCCAGTCAGACTGAGACAGATGCAAGCAGGAGACAGGATGACATTCAACATTGACGGGGAGCATCAAGCAGCCAAAAACATTGTTTTTTTAAGAATGAACACAACTAAACGCCCCGACACTGAATGCCGCCGCTCCAAATGTGACTTGGCACTTCTAATCAAATGATTTAGCACATTAAATCAACCTTTAACCCCCTCGGCTCCCCGGTAATCAGATTATATGAGCGCGCTGCGCCGCATCTCGCAGCATACACTATACCTTAACCTATTAATGTGACCAACCTTGTGTCAGTGATTTCCCCTGCGATGGAATCAGTATCATGTTAATTATCACAACCATCTGGTCTGAGCAGTGAAGAAAAAAAAAGAAAAGAAAAAAAAAAGAGAGCGAGAGAGAGAGAGAGATCTCTGTTCCTCTTGCAGATTTGTAGCTGCCAATCAAAAGTCGGCTTCAAACGAGCCACTGGGGCTCAGGAACAGCACAGGAGAAGCACGCTCCGGTCTCAGAGGATTTAGGAGTGGCGTTAAATTAATCTGGAGCTGGCAATTTGACTCCACTCCCTCACTGTGTTGTCGCTCTCGCCACAAATCATTATTGATTTTGGCGCAGGGTGCCTTAATATACCCCGAGATAGGCTATTTATGGGTGGTTAACATGGCCGTTCTTACTGAGGCCGTTCCTACTTGAGTTTGTTCTCGTGTGTGTGTGTTTGGGGGGCGGGGGGTTGTTTAAAGTAGAAATATGTGTATCAAAGTATCACAACATTTCCACCAGTCTGACTTTGAATTGCTTCTGCCAAGATTGGCAACTGCAACAATTCTTTGTTTTTGACTCCGTGCCATGACATCAGCGTGACTGGAGCAGGACCAAAAGCTGCAGACGAGGGAGGAGAAAGGGGGACAAAAAAAAAAGAAAAGAAAAAAAAGAGTTGAGCAAAAAAGAAATGTATATGTTTCAAACTTCAACGGGGAACAGCAGGAAAAGCCAGCCCGCCCTACATGTCAAGGTGAACCGCCGCTGACCCCTTGTGCCACATAAATTATTCCGCGGTTTCAGACTCCATCCCAAAGTTGTGGAATTGGGTTACGAGATAATTTCACAGGCCACTTGCTTGTCTTCCTTGGCAGTCCAACTGGCTAATTGAAGAGAGTGATTTCCAGTTTGGGCAGCTATTCAGAACATGGCAGTCAAAATCTGAACCATTCAAAGACTCTTCTTTTCTCAGGATCTTTTTTTTCTCCTTTTCTTTTTCATTTAACCAAATATTTCAAATGTTTTCATCTCGCACAGAAGAGACTAATTAAAAACACTCAGATTTGGACGGATGGTTTATCAAATAAAACCAAATGCAGGAAAGTAATCCATTCCTCCAGCTGAAAATCGCCATTTAGTTAACAAGCAAAACGCACCGATAAACAGAGTTTAACTAATCAAATTGGTGTAGTTGTTTTAATCATAAATTTAAATAAATTTTTGACACTTTCTTACTGAAGAAATTGAGTACGATTCTAACTCTATTTTTTTTTTTTAGATCAAATAAATTCTAATACATTAGATTTGATATATTTTGACTTCAGCACTAAACATAACAGGAAACATCTGGAAACGTGCATGTTAGTCATTTAGAAGAACAAAACTAATACTTTCTAAACGCTATCACAGGATACAGCAAATATCCAGAGTCATCTTTTTAAATATGCATTTATAACCCACAGGCTCACATCGATCGATGGCGAATAAACCTAATTACTATGGAGTCGGTCTCATTAGTGTTAAAGTAAATTGATGGATTCAGAAGATCCATCAAAATAATTTGCTGAGTTCTCCTTGGCAACAGAACCCTGGCAGTTTCTTTCATGAGGTCTTCTGTCGCTTTTGTAAAAGGCTGTTCTGTTCTGGACCCTTTCTCCAAAATAGAAAACTTTCTCAATCATAAGTCATAAGGAATTCTGAACTGTGTGTATTACTTCATAAAACAACCCATGTAAGGATGTCAGCCTTATAGCTCTGCTGGATTCTTCACAAGATGAATGATGAGTCAACACCTTCACTTGAATTCCAGTCTCCATGTTTGCATAAAATTTAAAACCAAAAGCTAAAAGTTCATGTTCTTAAAATGAGTCTTTTAGTCAACATTACTCATTTCATTTTGAAAAATCTTAATGACTAATATGCATTACACTGCAAAATTCTTTTTAAAAATTTTTTTGTTTGTTTTACAGTGTAATAGTCATAATCTCTCTTTGTACTCTCATTTCTCTTCTGAATATCCTAAATATTTTTCTTTTACACTCCAACTATAATAAAAACATGTGAATGTTTTCATTGTTTATCATATAAGGTTAGAATAGGAAACAAACTCCCACTTTTGCAAAAAAAAAAAAAAAAGAAATAAAATGTCCTGCAGACATTTTAATATTTTTGCAGCCAAAGTGAACCCAAACTGTAAACACAGTTTGTTGTCTTTGCAACAGTTCAGTGTGAAAAGTGTACAGTGTGTTACTTTGGATTTCACTGCGCTTACTGTATTCTCGGTTCTGTACAGTATCGTCTGTTTTCATCGTGTTGCAGACACTGCTTTCTGCATCCTACTCCTTAAATGGATCTGAATGAATTACAGCAGATATGTACTTTCAGTTATACTGTATTTTTAGTTTATATATATATATATATATATATATATATATATATATATATAACTTTTTTGGCTGTTATGTTTACAGTACTGATTCCTTTCTATATGTTTAACATTGATTTTTACAGTACAGCTAAATACAGAAGCTACTGGAATCTGAAAATGTTGTCAACAATTTACAATGCATCTTCGGGGTGGTATGGGGTCAAAGTTCAGAGAAATAGTCAAAGCACTTGTTTGACTGTCGGCAGCAGCAATTGCCTTTATAAAGTCTTCCTGTGTGTTCGTGGGTGGGCGTGTGTGTCTGTGTGTGTGTGTGTGCAGGGGTGAACTGGTCAGCGATATAAACGGAGCCCTGTATTAACTACAAAGCTCCAGTAAAAAGGGTCGACCTAAAATAAACTGCCTGCTTTGTTCAGCATTATAATAAAGTAAAAAGATATATATATATATATTAACTCGGCATCAAAGTTATGAAAAAATAAAAGTATTTCCACCAAAAAAAAGAAAGAAAAAACAAATAAACAAAAGGGACTAATTAGCGGAGGCGCCCCTAATTAATAAGAGGGGAGCGAAAGTGATTGCGGATCACAAGAAGTTCACGACGCCGCGCGGCTACGGTGCCCGGGGAGGAACAAACCTTATCTTCAAACAAAAGCGCGAAACGTTTTCACCTCCCCAGTCAGTCCGTGCGGATCGCGGCGAAGCGCAGGAGAGGAGAGGAGGGGGGGAGAAAGAGGAAGAGTACGGGAGAGAGCGACAGGGAGAGGGAGGGAGGGTGTGTGTGTGTGTGTGTGTACGCGCATTTGTGTGTTAGAGCGAGCGAGAGAGGGAGAGAGAGAACGCGCGTGCGTGTGTGTGTTACTGTGTGTGCGCGAGGGAGAGAAAGTCAGAGCCGGAGCCAGAGAGACGAGAAAGATAAAGGAAAAGACAGACGGAACGATAGACTTGTGCGTTTTAAAAAAAAAAAGTGCCGGTTCCCCCTTCTTCTTCTTCTTCTTCTTCTGCCTTTATAGTTTCCAGCAGACAACAACAACAACAACAACAACCCCCCCCTAAAAAACAAAAACACCCCTCACTACCACCAACCCCTCCAAAGAATCGACTGCTTGGATGAAGCAAAACCTATCGATCTGTCAGTAGCTACTACACCTGGATTCACTGAGCAGCCGCACAGCAGGCATGTCCCGAAGGAAGCAGAGCAACCCGCGGCAGATCAAACGTAAGTTTCCTCCTTTTTTTTTTTTTTTGCTTCTTATTAAATGGGATGTTTCAGCCGAACAGTGAGAATGATTCTGGAGCTGATTCCAGGAGCGCTCCACTGTACCGCCGCCGTGTTCCGCTCGCCTGTCACGGCGCTTCCTTCGCTCGACCTCCGCGCTACGTTTGTGTCTTTTTTTTATTTTTTTAAATATATATTATTATTAATAATTCAGAAAAAAAAACCCGACCACAGCTGAATCTGATTGTTCGACTGAGAACTTCCTGCAAAGTTGCAGAGGGGAGGGAAAAAAAACGGACTTATTTACTTCATTTATAGTTGCGTTAAACCTGAAGTGCGGGGAAAGTGCACCACTTTGAGTCCTATAATAAAGCGATTGAAATTGTAGGCCTAAAATAACGAGACTAAGTTGAAAAAGTCATTGTTTTCCCACATCGATATGAAGTGAGTATGTTTGCAACACACACTCTTTACACAGAAGCTGCACACTGTCGCGTTTTTCCACCTTCTTTTTACAGTTTTCAGCTGTTTTTCTCCCCCCTCTCATGCACACACACACCGTCTGTCAGGTGTGTGTGTGCGTGAAGCATGCGGTGGAAAGGCGTGCTCAAGTAAATGTGGCACTTGTAGTTTATCTTAAATATATGTAAAATACACTGTATAGAATTGTTGCACCCAGTTATAGATTACACACTGTCTTGAAATTGTTTTAAAAATGGATGCGTCTTCCTTTTACACTGTTCCCTTTCATAATTTTTCATGCAGTTTAAAGAAGGAATTAGAGCATAGGATTATGACCTGCAAGGTCATTTTCAAGTTAGTTATTTTTTTAAAAATTACAGCTTTGAAACAACTTAAGAGAAACAGAATGATTTTCTGTTGCCTGCAGATGAGGCAGAAATACATGGTGTTGTAAACACGCTGTTTTAGCTGTCATCTTAAGTGTGTGTGTGTGGGGGTGTGCGTGTGCTGTGTGTGTGTTCGGTGTGACAGCTGTATGTCGGCTCTGAAAGGAGGTTAGAAAGGGCAGATTGTTGTGTTTGTAGTGTGGAAAAGCGGTTCGATGATCTGTTAAAAAGCTTAAAACGTTTTATTGAACGAAATGTTTCGTTATACTTATTGGGGTGTCTTTGCGTGTGTGTGAGTGTGTTTGCATAAATGAAGTAATGTGCCTGTTGATGCACAAGAGTGACTTTCTTTACTTATTTTGGTGACCAATGACAATTTTGTGCAGCTTGGTTTTATTTCATTTGCGAAGCTAATATTTGAATTTTTACAGATTCTAGAAAATTAAAGACGGTTTGTTTTAAATTTTCTTTCTTTTAGTTCAATTTATTGTTGTAATTGTTTGACATATATATATTTACATATAAAATAAATTAAGCTTTTTTCTTTTTTTTAAAAAAAAACTTTTCCTCTTAAAGCCTTTTAAATGGCTTTTTACACAGTACACTTGAAAAACTAACTAGAGAGAAAAAAAAGGACTTGATTCAGTTTTTCTGCTTAGTGTTCATGTTTCCATCAGCATTCACCTTAAAGCCAAAACAATGTGTGACGTGACAGCAGGCCCTCTGGTGTTTAGACCAATCCCGTCGGTGCCTCCAGATGTGTTGTGGTCACGAAAGCCAGCCTAACTCTTGTGTTCTGCTTTCATCACTTTGACCTGGCCTCCCCCCCCCCTCCCCCTGCTGCATTAGCATGTCGTGTGTAAGATCTTGTTTTATATGTCGCTGGTGGTGTGTGGTTGGATAACCAAGCAGCACTTGGAAGAAGAAAGGTCACCAGGAGCCTAGATCCTCGTTCCCGCGCCGGGAACTCCGGAGGAAAAAAAGAAAATAAAGGCAGAGGAGGCAATGCACAGAAAGTCAGGCACAGACAGTCATTCTAAAGGACAAAAAGGTTGTTGGGCGCAGTCCCCCCCCCACATCACCTCCACCCTTCTCTTTTTCCTCCCACCATCCTGCATACATTGGACCGTTATCTAAAATTGTGATTTATGCAGTATTTTAATATTTTGCTTATTCTTTCCCCTTGGGTGCTCTCTGAGCGGTGATAAAAAGGCGATGCTGAAAGAGCGCCATTAATTTGCTCCGATGACTGAGGAGATAAGGCCAGATAATGGGAAAGATAAGCAGAGGAGATATACCATCAGAAACCCGATTATTACCATTAAAATTCCAGCCCAGCAATCTGCAGCTGGCTGATAATTCCTTCTCCGTTTCCACCACTTTGGATGATAAGGCAAAAAATAGTCACTCAGTGCTCCTTGATTAGGCTGCCTGGATATCCTGATAATACAGTGATAAATTATGTATTTTCCTCCTTGTTTTTTTTTTTTCTTTTCTTTTTTTCCCCTTTCTGAAATGCTTCTTCTGATTTTTATATATATTTATTTATAAATATATATCCCCGTCGCCCCCCCTTTCTGGGTGCCCTCCTTGTTGTTGTTGTTGGGGTTTTTTTTCTCGCAGAAAGAAAGAACCCATTCACTTTTATTGTAATAAGAGTTTGATAGAAAGAGGAGATAGCGGTGGAGGTGTTTTTGTGTGGGAGCACATATCAATGTTATCAGCTCATCTCCCTGGGCCAGCTGCTGGCTGCTGTTGTTTTTAGCCTTATCACCCTGTGCCAATATGCCAATAAATTGCCCAGATTGTTAGTCATTTCAAATGTAAGGGGTGGAGGGATTCAGGAGAAATTGACAGGAATGATGAAAATATCGCTGATGCTCGGCAGAGTGCGATTAGCTGATGTAATATGATGGGCGAGTTCCACCAAGCTCCCCTCCATCCCCTCTTCACTCGCCTCGCTCCTCCCCTCGGCCGCCCCCGCCCGCCTCGCCTCAGCTTCTGGTGGAGTCCATACCTCCACTCGTAGTGAGAGGAGGAACATTTTGATGCTTAATAGGAAGGAAAGATACGGGCGGGCTGAATTGAAACCGGGACCTCTCGGAGTAATTTTTCTGTAAAATTGCCCCCCAAAGTTTCGCGTCGTGCAAAGAGGGGTGTGTGGGGCAGGGGGGGGACATATAGATGATGTAGGGGGAGCGCGCCTTGGCCAGTGTTTATGGCGACACATTGAAGCACCCCCCTCGGAGGCTGGGCGCCGACATCCGATGTCAAATGTGCTTATTAAACTGACTTAGTGCTCTCCCCCTTTTACTGTTGTCTCCGCTTTATAG